>NW_016690182.1:5697039-6013139 GCF_001604755.1 Lepidothrix coronata
CTCCCCGCGGCCACGCGCGGCGTGGAAATGCCACTCAGTGTGTCCCCCCCCCCACCCCCCTCCTTCCCCCCCCCCCCCGCTCCCCGCGGCCACGCGCGGCGTGGAAATGCCACTCAGTGTGTCCCCCCCCCCACCCCCCTCCTTCCCCCCCCCCCCCGCTCCCCGCGGCCACGCGCGGCGTGGAAATGCCACTCAGCGTGTCCCCCCCCCCAACCCCGTCCTTCCCCGTCCCCGCCGTTACATTTACGCAGCGGCTCCTGGGTCGCCGGGCCCGCCGTGGCGGAGCGGTAGCAGCAGGGCAGCAGCAGCAGCCGCCGCCGTCGTGGCCCCTCCGCCGCCGCCGCCGCCTCCCGCCGCCGGGCGCACATGGTACGCTCCGGGGCCGCGCCGCGCCGCGCCCCGCCGGCCGCGCGCGCCGCCCGGCTGCTGCCATGGCAACCGCCCCGCGACCCCCGCCCCGCCGGGCCCTGCGGGACGAGCCCCGGGATGGCCTCTCCCGCACCTCCCGGGATGCCCGCACCGCCTTGACACCTCTTCCCGGCCGCAGGACCCCCACTTCACCGAGTCTACCTGTCCCCAAAGCCGCCACCGCAGGCACCTGCTGCGGGGCTGCGTCCCTGCTGTCCCCAAATCACCGGCACAACTCCCTGACATGTCTCCTCCATCCCCTTGCTGTGTCCCCACTGTCCCCTAAACCATAGTCATGTCTGGCTGCTGAAGGGTTGCATCTGTGCTGTCCCCAAAGCCACCATCACATCTCCCACAATGTGCCCATACTGTCCCCAAAAACACTGTCATGCCCACCTGCTGAGGGGTTGCATCCGTACTGCCCCCAACCCACTGTCACACCTCCTTGCTATGTCCCCATTGGCCCCAAAATTACCATCACATCCACCTGTTGAGGGGCTGCATAACCTCTGTCCCCAAACCCACGATCATATCCCCCACACTGTGTCCCTGCTGTCCCCAAAGCCACCAATGCATTCCCCTGTTGAAGAGTTGTATCCCTATTGTCCCCAAACCACTGTCATACACCACTTCTGTGTCCCCTCTGTCCCCAAAGCCACCATCACACCTTCTTGCTGCATCCCCACTGTCCCCAAAAACACCATCACATCCACCTGTTGAGGGGCTACATTCCCACTGTCCCCAAAGACACTATCTCATCCCCCCGTTGCATCCCTGCTGTCCTCAAAGTCACTGTCACATACCCCCACTCTGTCCCCTCTATCCCCAAAGACACCATCACACCTTCCCATTCTGTCCTCTCTGTCCCCAAAGACACCATCACCTCCCCCTGCTGAGGGGTTGCATCCCTACCGTCCACAAACCACTATCATACATCCCTGTTGTGTCCCCTCTGTCCCCAAAGTCAGCATCACACCTTCTTGCTGTGTCCCCACTGTCCCCAAAACCACCATCACATCCACCTGCTGAGGGGCTGCATTCCCACTGTCCCCAAAGCCACCATCACATACCCCCACTATGACCCCTGTATCCCCAAAGCCACCATCATACCTTCTTGCTATGTCCCCACTGTCCCCAAAGGTACCATCTCATCCCCCCATTGCATCCCTGCTGTCCTCAAAGTCACTGTCACATACCCCCACTCTGTCCCCTCTGTCCCCAAAGCCACCATCATATGCCCTCACTGTGTCCCCGCTGTACCCAAAGCCACCATCATATATTCCCACTGTGTCCCCTCTATTCCCAAAGCCACCATCACACCTTTCCATTCTGTTCCCGCTGTTCCTAAAGCCACTATCACATGCTCCTACTGCGCCCACCCTTTTGTCCAAAGCCATCATTGCATCCCCTCATGAGGGGTTGTGTAACCTCTGTTCCCCAAGCAATCATCACATCACTCCAAACACATCTCATTTGTCCTCAAAGCCACCACCACATCCCCCTGCTGTGTCCCCTCTGTCCCCAAAGCTATTGTCATTCCCCTCCAAAGAGGGGCTGTGTCCCTGGCAGGCTTGGCCACCCTTACCTGGGTAGTGGCACAGCTCTTCCACGCTGCAGTGCTCATTTTCACTCCTGTTTTGCAACAGAAGATTGCGTACGCCAGGACAGTCGCGAGGGAGAGTAGGCGCAATGTGAAGCAGATGAGCGAGTAAATCATGAAGCCGCCGTACATGTTCTGCATACTGCAAACGAGGAGCTAATTTCCTGGCAGCCGGCTTCAGGATGCTTCAAGTCAGTCTCTGCCGATGCGGCCCTTAAAAACCTCCCAGGCTGTGGCTGCAAACAAGCCTGGCTCCTTTCTCACTTTAGCATCTAACTCACACAAATATAGATAATTGAATTATGCATTTTGTCAGGGTAAGCAGAAAACAACCAGCAACCACCCGATCACTGAAGAAAACAGAGTCAATCACTTTTTTTTTCTTTTCTTTTTTTTTTTTTTAATTCAGCATTTTATGGGGCTCGGTGACATTTTGTCAAGCATGAGCTCAACCAGATGCAGACAGAAGCAGCTGAGGGTTGTTTATTGCACACAGAGTGGCCCTCCCTGACAGAAGCACTAATGGAAATGACACTAATAAAACTGTCATGTTCGTGTCTGAGCAGCAAAGTGTGATTTCTGTACCCTGTTCTGACAACCACTTCCCCAGTGACCACCAGCAGATCACTTCTCTTTCCTTCCTAGTTACCACCACTGATTCATAGTTGAGATCAATTAGTTAATGTTTGCAAAGTCAGTTGAAGATGACAAAGCATTACATACTGCTAATAAAACCATAATGATCCCACTGTTAAACATTAAACACACAACGAGGTGTAAAAAAACATACCACATTTATGGAAAATTCCTCTTGCTGCAAGGACAAAGGATTAGCTCCTAAAAAAAGAAGGACAAGCTCAAATTTGCACCACAGGATTGTGTCTCAGGGGTTTGGCTTCTGTTTAAGTCTTTGCTACCGATTATTTGTGTAAGTGTGGGCACATCACTTGAACCAGCAGTTGCTGACCCACCTGAATGTGGCAACTTCATCCAGAGCTAGACAAAAATCACCAGAAGCTTTTGGAAAGTGCTAGTCCTTTTCATTTCGTGCCTCCACTTCCCAGTCTGCTAAATGGGATGAGAACTGCAGCTGTGTAGCTTGATTTTGCAGGCAAGATAATACAGCAGTGAGCAAACCCTGGCAACATGGCCATTAGAAGCCTGGAGAGCTGTGCTGTGCGTGAGGCACGTCACACCACAGTGCGAGGAATAAAAGTGGGTGTGTGGGACTTTCTAGGAGATTTTTCTTGGCAATGAGTCTTGCTTCAGATGTAAAACTGGTAGCTGTGCCACTGGTAGGGCTTCAGGTCGCTGTATGTAGAGCAGTGCATGTCTGATGCTCTGACCTACAGGCAAGAAGGAAGAGAGGAACCAGGAAAACCACGTTAGTCTGTAGCTTTGGGCCTGCACGGGGCCACATTCACGGTGATGAGGCACTGGTGCTTCTGGCAGGGCAGAAGCCTTGGGTGGAGATTTGCACAACAGGAGCTCCAGGCAGTTCAGGATCTGGCACAGTGATCTTAGAGAGCAGAACTCCTCTCCAAAAAGAGCAGCCCTTTGACAAGGTATCCCTCATTTCCGCAATTGAACTGCCCTTTGCAAGGAGCACGCCTGAGCCGCAACAGCCTATTGCATCTTCCTCCTGAAATCTGATGCTGCCCTGCTTTGATGGTGATCAGTTGATGTCTGCAGAAAAGCTGAATCATGAAACAGAGGTTATAAACAAGGTTATTTTTAACGAAGGAAACAAATCCCACATCATGCAGAAGTCGTAGCAAGGGACTGTCAGCAAGGGCTCGCAGGTCTCACTTTTGCCCTGATGTTCTTTATGTCCTGGAGCAAATTAAAATCTCTCTAACCTTTAATTTACCTCCTTGTAACATGGACAAAGCAGCAGACTCCAGTTGTGCTTTCTTTGTACAGCAAAGCTCCTGGTGTGACAGTAAAGTGGTGCTGGGAGCTGCGCAATGCCAGGGGCTGGCTTGCACTGCCGCCCGGCACCTTGCAGAGCTATTTTCAGCCATGCAAAACGATCACATGCAGTATTTCAACAACGTTCATAGACGTTTCAAATGCAGAGAGAGACTACCCAGTCTGATTCCCTGCTCCCATATTTCACAGTCTTTCATTTCAATTCCCACATGCAGCCCAGTAACTTCTGCTTCATTTTGCTCACTGCAAACTCAAAATAGACAAGTTTTGTATCCCAGAGACCCATGCTGTGTCCTTCCAGCACTGGAGTGCTGCAGGGTGTGTGTTGTAGATACCCAGGCCAGGGGGAGGGAAGATGGGACTGCTACACCTACAGCTAGCTGGGAAATTTCCTAATTATGCCATTTCTCTTTCTCACAATTAAATTCTTCCGAGAAAGGCATATTTCATTTTCCCGAGGAAAGATGCCTCAACTCAAGCAAGTAGGGGATTAAGGCTAGGACTGGTTAGGTTTCCACACACTTTCCAAGAAATATGAACAACTCTACGTACAGATCCTTGTAAACCTGTCTTCTCTGCTCCATGTCCAATTTAAGAAGTGCTTTGGATGTGTCTCCCCAGCATTACAGAGATAACAACTAAGGTTAAAGAACTCTAGACTTTTTGAAAATGTTTTGTGAATATATAAACACACACACATATATATTTATGAAAACTTTAGGAGATTGTAAACTTTCCTGCCATACTTATTTACAACACTGTTAGGGATTTTTGCTGCTGGAGGAGCTTGCTCACTCAATCTTCTTTGAGCTGAGTAATGATTTCCACATGGAAAATATCAAATAGAACCCAAAGCAGCAGTGGGTTGGATCCCAAGTGGGTTCTGCTCCTCCTGGCCCTGCCTGCTGTGGTAGCAGACACCAAACCTGCACTGGCTCAGAACACACACCAGCCCCTTGGCACAGGTGCCCAGAATCTCCAGCACAGCCGTGAGAAGTGGAACAGGACCAACCTTGCAAGCCAGTTCCCTCTTGCAGGTGCCTGCAAGGACATGTGGCTGCATGCCAGCAGATGGAATAACCATCGCCCCTCGCTAGTTATGGGGCAGGGATGCTGCAAGGCTACGCTAATTAGTGCTTGAGACGCCTCTGTGATCTGTAGATGAAAGGTGATTTACAGCTGCAAATTATTGCTCTCCTTCATGTGAAGTCTATTATTTTCTGGTGTCCCTCATTTTGACTCACGCCACATCCCATATTTGGTGTGGGGTAGGTTCCTCTCTGTGGGCAGTTGTAAAGGTGCTTTACAGCCCCAGCTGGCTGCATGCTGTAGAAGCCCATGATCTGCTTGCAGCATCCACTTGAGGCAGCCTGGCCATGCCCATGCTTGGGAAACTTGGGCTGGAATTTGCACAAAACCACAAAACTTGAACAGATGGCTTAGCTGGTGGGTTAAGAGGGGCTCTATTCAAGGTTGGGTACTCAGCTGAGCTGTGCACTCAATTCTGTGAACAGTCAGAGGACCAGTAGGGTGAACCAGAGAGGAGAAACAGGAATATCCCAAGCCTCTGTGCTTGGGACTGCCTCAGGGAAGGGGAAGAAGCCAGAGAGAACCAGACTGGGGCCTCTCACTCTATAGCTTCTCACCTGTGTCCCAAACCTTCTGGGCAGGAATTACAAAGCAGGAAAGGTTTGTGTCTTTGGCAGGTGTCTGGAGGGAAGGGATATTAGGGTGGTTTTGTGAACAGCCCATGGATAGCAGAAGGAGCAGGTATATTCAATGTCCTTCCTGCATTATGCCCCATGGCACATACACCCCATCAGGTTGCAAAAAGCAAGTGACCTTTTGCTTTTTATTGATAAACAAAACAGCAGAAAGTAGCATGTGGTGTAAGGTAGTTGTAACAACAAAGGAAGAAATATCCTTGATACTCCACACCAGAGCAATTCTAGCACAAACTGGGATTTCCTGCCCTCTCACTCCCCATGCAACTTTCCAGCTGGGAAAGTAAATAACCATTCACACAAGCAGGCACAAGGTAGTCAGGAATTTTTACAATTGAAAGAGATCTCCCACCTCCTGCTTAGCCCACGGCAGTTTCTACCTTCTCCCCCAAGGTCCATGACATTTTAAACCTTCCAGTGATGAGACTCCCAAGTAGCCTCACACAGCAATGAACAAGGAGGACTGGATGGGGTCTCCAGTCCTATGGCAGCCCTGTCTCCACCACCTTGTTCCCTCAGCTCCACCAAACCTTCCTGGCAGCCGTTTGCCCACACTGTGAATTGGTCTGAGGCTGCCGTTACTCTCCCCATGGACACAACAGTCACACTCTAATTCCAGCTTTGGCTTCCTCTCGACAAACTCATTTGGGTCCCATTTTCACGAGTGGCAGCTGCAGCACAAAAGGGCACTTGCTGCATCGCCTACACCAGCAACTGGGCTTCTGTGCTCCCTAAAATGCAAGCTGCTGCAGACTCTTGCCTGTCCCTGCCATCTCCCTGTGGGCCAGCGATGGCAACGGCCCAGCTTGTCCTCTGCAAAAGCCCTGCTAATGTACACACAGGCTGCCTGTGGATGTGGGGAGCAGAAACAAGGCTGCAGAGCTGCACCCCAGTGGCAATGTATGCACAGACAGAAGAAGACTATTTCAGAAGTGTTTGGGCCAAGAGGGCTAGTGAAGCCTGCAGTGGTTCTCTGGGTGAGTGTCACCTTCACACCCACCCGCAGATCCCTTTATGAATGACCATGAGGCCCATGGTCCCTGCATCCCACGCTAGAGGGACCTGGTGCTTCAGGCTGGTGTTGTGACCCCTCTCCCTGCTCCACATCCTTGCAGTTCTGTGAATCCTCTGAGGTACTAAGAAAGCCACAAGCTAATTCCTTTTCTCTCTACTAAAGGCAGCAAGACGATTAAAAGAGTTAGCCAAATATTGCTATGGGGAGCACCAAGTGGTAACTCATTAGAGCTCCCACCTGTGCTACAACAAGCCCCAAGGAAACCACAGAAAGACCCCCACCATAATGTCCTGCTCTAGTCTCTAACCTGATGTTCTGCTGCATTTTCTTACTGTGAAGTTTTCTCCCAAAGGTTTTGTCCTGAATTCCTCAATGTATCCGGGCAGGGGGGCTTTGGGTCCAAAGTCGCTTTTGCACATCACTCACATGGCAGCAAAACTCAGCGTTTGCTGAGAGAGAAGCCTGCACTGTATTCCCGCACTTCTCTATGGATTGTACTAACTAGGGGAAATGATGAAAATAAGTCTTCAAAACTTAACCCCACTCAAGCAAAAGCTGATTTTAATGGTCACTGTTGAGTATTAACCTTACATGTGTTACCAAGGAGTGAGCAGAGAGACAGGCCATGAGCACCGCTTAGAAAATTATGTTTTACATAAAAGGTCAACAAGCCAGAATCAGTTTGACATCTTCTGTAAAACAAATCACGGTAGAGTGTTGGAAATCTTTTATTTTTAGCAGCTGAAGATTCGCAAATAACAGTTTTTAATAACCACAAATGGCAACATCAAAATGCCACACCCCAAACTGAAATCATCCCTCACTTCTTCTGGCAGGTGGGGAGGGATTTCTAAGCTTTCCTCCTCCTTTTAAACAACCGCTGCAGCAAAGAAACACTGAAAGGTGGAAAAAAACACACAATCTTGCGTGGTGGTGACATTGACAGATGTGATGGTGCAGGCTGTACATGACGTTGTGATTTTTTATTAATAACTCTGCACTGCAGAGCTCAGTTAGGAAAAGGAGGAGTGCCTGAGTGCGTGGGGAGGACAGCTTTGTTCTTTGGACTTGCAAGAGAAGGAACATAACGTCAAAGGTAGAAACACTGGAGGGGAACAAGACTCACAAAGGAGGCAACGGGCTGTGGGTGGTTGTGAGCATCAGGTACATGCAGCAAACAAGACCCCAGCCATCAGGTATCCAGGCTTTTAAATCAACCAACTTGGATCAGCAACAAGAGGGCAGGAAAAGATGCTCTCAATTAGTGGGAGCAGATAAGGGAGGTCCAGTTGTTTTACACAAAAGGGCTTGGAGGTTTTTCTTTGCTGACTAATATGGTGGGACACACACAGAACAATGCCTGGTCCTTTCCTCCAGCAAAAGAATGTCCTTGTCCCTCCTGGCCCACACAAGTCACCCATGCAGAGGTGTGCAGAGCCAGGCAGGATGGGGAAGGAGGGCTTCCTTAGCAGCCACAGAGAAGCTGCTCTGCAGGAGGACATGGGCAGCTGTAGGAGCAGTTGGGCTCAGCCCCGCAGAGAGCGAGAGTGCCAGCATGTGATGAACACACTGTCCCCAGTCACGTCGCTGCACCGCCGAGGGGAAGGAAACCAAGCTTCAAAGGGAGGGAGGCAGGAGGGGCCCAAGTTTCCGGGGGTGGCTGCTCCCCAGTGTTTGTCATCATCTGAAAGGAGTGAAAGTTTTTGCTCATGGGATAATTATTAAAGACATTTGGGTCTTGCTTTCACATGCCCTCTTCTTTTTTGTTTTTCTAATTAACTGTAAACCCCATCCTGGCTGCTAAACAGGGATCTGCGGAACTGAAGCTTGTATAAATGTAGTGATTTATGTTCCTTTGGAAGTGAACTGGCATTTCTGAGGAACCCCACCCAAGCCTAGCAAATACCAAGCGAGCACACTGACTCACTGGCTGCTGGCATTTGCTCCTCTCCCTCGATGGCTGGAGCCTGCAGCCAATTTGGGCACATGTGAGACAGTTCTGGTAAGTGAACCCCAATCCCCAGTGACACTGCCTTACACCAGAGAAGTGCCTGCCAAAACCTCTGGCTCCCAGAAGAGGCTCAGAAGGGAAGAGCAGGACCACTGCAAGGCTGAGTCAAGCTGTAATCACCGGAGCAATGTGCTGAAGGAACCAGCGTGTTGGCACAGCCTCTGCCTCCAGCAAGGGCTAAGAACCTGCTGCCAATTCACAAGCATTGAAGTCACCCGAAGGCAGAGGAGAGCCCTGCAGAGTGCCCTGCCTGGCAAGCCTTGGCAGAAGTCCCTTTGCTTTGCTACACCATGAGAGAAGCTGGGAGGGTAGATAAATTTGAGGAAGCTCTCAAAAAATCCAGTCCTGACTGCAGAAGGATCAGCCAAGGCAGCAATACCCCCTGAGCACCTGACACAGAGGAGCCCAGCTTACAGAAATTGGTTCAACCATTTGCAGGTGTGATATTGGTTTAAAAAAAAAAAAGAGTTACCATGTTGTTAAAATACCCCCTCCCTACTCAACACTCTGCTCCTTCATAGAAATACAGTTGTCTTTGATGACTTGAGGGTAAAAAGTCCCTTTTGACTGCAGTACTCCCGCCAGGGTTCAGAGCCACTCTCACGGGATGGTTCTTGCTCAGCTCATGGGGCATCTCTCACACTCACACACATCCCATATACATGAGACTCCCCTGGGACAGCCAGCTCGCTACCCCATCCACCCCAAAAAGGCCCCTTTCCCACACACCCATAGATAGCAGCACTGACTGCAGGGGCACCCGGGTGGTATTTGCCTGGAAGAGCATGTGCTGAGCTCCTACAGTTCCCAGATGCCATAAAGTGAACCAGCTGCGTTGGTCTTTCCCTGCTTTTTTTTTCTCGCTAGCCACCCATCCAATATCTGCTGTAATAAAAAAGGCAAATCAGAAAACAATGCGGTCTGTTTGTGTGTTGTAAACTGGGAGAACAGCTGCTACTCCTGGGCTAAATGGGAAGCCTTTCCATGAGAGCCATAAAAAGCAGAGTTTTTCCTTTCAGTTGCTGCATCATATCACAAAGAGTGGCTTCTGCCAGCCTTGATGCTTTTTCTCTAACTGAACTAGGTACAGCGGTGAGGAACAACACACAGGACACAACCCTGCCCCTCAGCACTCAGCTGTGCCTTTGGAGAGCCTGAGATGCATCTGAGGAGAAAAATTGTTTCCCAACAGTACCCAGCATGCAGGGGAACCCTAACACACACTGTCCTTGGGGCGTCCCTCTGGATTGTGGCATCAGCTCCAAACATGACCAGAATCATCCCCTCTGGAGTCCTTTCACAGATCATGGCACTGACAGACACCATGTCCGTTGTGCATTGCAGATCACTTTGGAATAATGTCTCCATCTCTGATTTAAACAAACCTCCCTGGGTCATCAGTGGACTCAGGATGTGATGATGCTGAGGAATTATCTCCCTTTCCCTAACGGGTCCCTATTTCTTCCTCCAGTGTCACGACTCCAAGCAGAAGCATGTACCAGGCTTCATCAGAAGCTAAAAGCTTCTTTAAATCTGCTGTTGGGCCAGGCTGGGCAGCCCAGTCTGTACACTCCCCACCGTCCCAAAACACACAGAGGCTTTGTTTAAGCATTACTCAGCTAATACTTCTTTTTCTGTGACTTACAAAAGGTGCACTGTGGGAGAGCAGGAGAGGCTGGAAAGGATTGCCACAGTGCCACAGCTCCAACCTGTGATCCTCAAATGCGACAGTGTGTGTATCCCACCTGCCAAGCTGCACATCCACCACCGTGCCATGGTTCAGCTGAAATCCTGGAAAACTTTCCTGACTAGTTAGCTAGTGTCTGTTTCTCTCTCCCAGCCTGTTGCTGGATTTGTTTATCTCCAGTGACAGGTCTTTTGGGGAGTTGCAGTGTCAGACCCAGGGACCCTTTGAAACTTTACACAGCTGGGGGCACAAAAAGAGCACAGGAGCAAGTGGAAATAAATAAACTGGAGATGTCTGCTCTTGGCTGAGAATAACCCTGTTTGACGGGAGGAAACTTTTGTCCTGTTTTCTGTTTTATCAGTGGAACAGCACTTGACAAGACCACAGCTCAGCTTTCCTTTTGTTGTTGTTCAGAGGGAAATATTTCTGCCTTACCAGAGATGATGTTTCCTTGTAGACAGAAAAGCAGCCCGTACCCGAGCTGCGGCAGAGACAGCTCATCAAAGCTCCAACAAAGCTGCTGTTGTGCTGCAACGCAGCAAAGCAAACAGCCCCCGCCTGTTATCATTTGGGCCTCACATGTGCAGCACAGCAACCACCATTAGCAACACCACGGGCTAAATTCTCACACCCCTGCTCTGATCCCAGCCTTGTTCCAGTAACAGCCCCACTCTTTTCCATAAAGCCACTAGTGCAAATAGTCACTGTGAAAATACAGCCATTGGAGTGGCTGTGTGGCATGTCCTGGCCTTGCTGTGCATTAGTATCCTCAAGGATCCATCGGCACACAGGGATTGTATCACCACTTCCCCATATTAGCTCCCAGAGCAGGCAAAAATTATCTGTCATTCTACATCATCCTTTATAAAGAAATATAATTTAGCTGAGGAGAATGGGGTCTCTGGAAGTGGTCAGAATTTGGGACTTTGCTGGTGAGCTGGGACCTTCCATTCCCTGTTTCCCAATGCAAAGAGGGATCAGGCAGAAGAAAAGTAGAGGAGCTCCCTCTCCCCCAGCCCCAAGGACTCCCCTCTGTGGGAAGTAGATACTGGGAGCAAAGGGGACTTTTAAGAATAGTGTGGGTGATGGGCAGGCAAATATCATGAAAGCAGGAGAAAAAGCTGAAATTTCAGATGAAACAGAGTTGCAAAAATAATTTCCAGTCACCTGAAACATTTTAATTGGGTCCTGGGTACCTTCAACAGTGGCTGTCCTCCTGAGAGCAGGATACTGTGTAAAAGCATCTCTTGGCTGTATACACAGTGTTTCAGTGTGGAAGAGGAATACAGGGCAACATCCAAAGGGACCAACATCACCTAAATAGGGACATTCTCAAAAGGCAAAATTTGATGGGGTTGAAATAAATGCCTTTTTCCAATCTAAAATTTTGACAAACATCAGCATATTCAAACAATACATTTTACTTTCAACAAAACTGCTCCTCCAACATTCCCAAACAGTTCTTTTCAGGATTTGCTCTTCAAAGACACCAGTTTTCCCAGGGGAGAGGGCAGGAGCGGGCAGGAGCAGGCAGGGCCCAGGGCTCTGGGGAGAAGGGCAGGAGCCTGGCAGCAGGCTGGGGATTGGTTTTTCCATGGCTCCCTCTAGTGTGTACAGTCCAAAATGGGACTGAACACATACAACGAATTTTATGCACTCGATGCAACCTAAAATAGATTTAATACAACAGGCACTTAAAATGTATTTCCAGAGAAAATGCTTGTTCTAGTAGAAATTTTGTCATTTTGCACAGAAAAACAGCTACTGGAGCCGCAGGAGCAGCTGGCTGCATTTTGTGTGCTCTCAGAACTTGATTTCCTGTGCTTCTGAACAAAAAATTAAAAGGTCAGAAAGACTCTTCTGTAATAGCAGCTCTGGCCTATTTTTCACCTATTGCTTTTTCATTTATTCATATCTTCCTCAGGGACTGGTCTACCTATTAGAATAATAAGGTTATTTTCTGAGCCTAATCTAGAGAAAATAAATTAAAAAGTCTAAACCTTTCATTAGATCTCAGAGAGACAGAATTTCTCGGTCAAGGAGAGCTGAGACACTCAGGAATAAATGTCCAGCAAATAACATTTATTAATTATGCATATTCATACCCACAGCCATGGACACAGGCAGCCTCCACCAGCAGGCTCACAGAATGCTGCCTGCAAACTAATGTGTTAAGTAAATAGCTCTCTTATTGGTCTAAGTAGTCACGTAGTAAAGGAGCTCACATTTCCAAGTAGCCATGGAGCAAAATAATAGAAAAGCTGTTAAAATTCAGAGTAAGATAGATTGTATTATATTGCCTAAATTAAAGCCTAAATTGCTATGGATGTAAACACTAAAGTTCTTACTTTGTTCCGCTTCTGAATACCAAGCAGAACCTGGCCAGCACATAGAAATCCTTCCCATAAATGCCTCTTTCTGCCCTGGAGGTCAGATGGGGCCAGGGAGGGGGCTGAGAGAAGAAGTCCTTGCACTGGATGTGGGCAGAGATCAAGCTGGGATTTGATGAGATGTCCAGGCATCTCTGCTGCTTGGCAGGTGAAGGGAGCATTGAATCTTCAGCCCCACGATCAGCAGCAAAGTCTTCCTCACACAAGAGCCTGCCTATGGCAAAGGGCATCCTTGGCTTTGGGGGCCTGAGAAATGAGCTCTTCTCTGAGGTCTCACAAGCAAGTCACCCTTAAGATGTGCTAGATATGTCCCCTCTCACCCCAACCACATCTTCATTGCTCCTCTGGGAGCCAGGCTGACCATCAGTCAAACAAAAACAAAAAAGTCATAACCAACCTTTTGGTCGAGCAAATCCAAGGTGCATCCTGCTTAATTACTAGCAGTCATGAGAAATATCAGAGCCATTTCCCAGAATCAGAGCTATGGAGCTGCATGCAATTGCAAGGGATGCATCCAAGCCCTTATACAAGGTCTGTGAGGAGGATGAGTGCTGCCAGGGTCAGATGAGGGCCAATGTCCTTGGTTATGACCTGCTGCACACAAGCAATATACAAAATGATCAACAGGTTGCAGAGCAGGAGAGCTCTTTTTTGCAGCAATTTTGCCCCACTGTCACCCTCAGAGTGGCCTCCTTCCCACCTTGGGGCCTTTCTGGCCCCCAAAGCTAAGTGCTGCACATATCCATGGCTGTGTTTCCCTTCCAGGGAAGGCTGTATGGCTGCACAGAACGGCCCTGCTCAGCACCCTGCTGATCACTGCAGGGGATGGAGACAGGCAGCATATTGCAGCATCCCTGGAGGCACAGGGGACAGCATCACTGTCCCAGCCGCTGGTGCCAGCTGAGATATTTCTTTAAAGGGTCAGCATGAACTGACCCATGAATATTCAGAACCTTTGTAGCAGCAAGACCTTTTGTAAGAGTTCACAACTGTTAAGGGTGGCTGAGATGATTAGATTGTCTCCACTTGCCCCTTATACTTGGAGGGCGCCCTCCACAATTCAGCCAGTTGCACTTGCACTGAGTACAACAACTTTACCTGGCAGAAGCACCCCTCACAGAACAGTAGCCAGCCTTCATCTGTAGACAGCAAGAACTGGAGAATCCTCTGCTCCCCTCAGTGGCTTGTTCCAGCAGTTAATCACCCCCTCTCAGAAATTTGTGCATGAACCGGTAACGTAAAATTAATGATTTCTTTCATCTCCTGCCTTGGCAGCTTGCTTGAGCTGCTTGTTCTACTGACAGCAGTGATTCAGTAATCTGAAAAACATTGTACTTCGTTTACAATATTAACAGCTGAGTGTACAGATACAGAGATGATTGTATTTATCCTCATGGAAAGGTTGTTCTGCTGCCTGCAGAAGGTGACAGAATGAGTCACCTTTACATCTTAATTTCTAGTATTGCCTCTGCAGTCTTTGATTTGGCTTTCACTTTTGTACAGAAGTGACAGAAAGCACCCAGGTCAAATGGGCTTGTCAGGGATGAGGGTTTAGGGTATGGGCTGTCAGATTCAGCAAAGAACTAGCAGGCAGGAGCATGCGGGCCCAGATCCCACTTTATCACAACATGGCCTGCACCCTACAAACCTCCAGCCCAGGCAGTGATCCACCACCCAGGTGTCTTGGGAGGAAAAACACTGCTGACAGAGCGTGTTCTGTGAGTCCCATCCTGCTGAAGAGCTGAGCACTGTGAGGTGAAAACAGAGAGTCAGACATTTCAGTTCTGATCTGCTTCTCCTCATTCAAAATCTGATCTGCCACTCACAGAAAATCAATGCAGCTGAACTAGATAATGCCACCCCTCTGCCCTTCCACGGGAAAGAGAGAGATCAGCTATGACAAACGCAGAGGGCCACAAAAAGTGCACTGACTTAAAGAGCCATCAGAGTAATTTTAAAATCAATGTGATGTTTGACAAAGAGCCAGCACGACTCCTTCCAGACTGGCAGCGACATCCCGAAAGGCCCTGGGAGGGAGTTAGAATTCTGCAGGCAGCACTTTGCACGCACTGACGCCGATGCAGCATTTTCCCAGCAAGGCCATAAAAAGGGAATAATAAAAAAAAAAAAAAAAAGCAGCAGCATTGCAATGGTGTGACCGGGTGACGAGGGGAAGCTGCACCGTGTGTGAGTCAGCAGCACCACGGAATCCCTGCAGAGTCAGCCCACACACCATCCTTATGGATGGCCAGGCAGCCTCCGTGTGGAATGTGCTCTGAAGGGCATCGGAGGAGGGCAGGACTTTGTTAATTGTAATTTGTGTTCTCTCCACAATGGAGCTTGAGGACACAACTTGAGGACTGCTTGGGAAAGCTGCTGTTGCCAGCCTTACCCCTTCTGCCTGTTGTGGTGCTGGAACTGCCTCCCCACATGTCGAATCAGCCCCAGCAGCCAGTGTTATTTTGGCAGAGCCTAGTGCATGTGGGCTTCCTGGGCAGGATCTGGGATGGCCATGGCTGAGCCATGGAGGGATCCTGTGAGCAATCCCAGTATGGATGCAGATGAAACACAGCAGTGCTGCCCAAAGCATGGCAGTGCGGAGGGGCACAGGGCTGTCCACACCATGGACAGTCTCTTTGTCCCCCACTCTCCCTTCCTGAGCAGTCCTAGTGCTTCTGCTCTGCACCAGCAGACTGGAGTTCCTGCTCCCAGAAGTGCCTCTCTGAAAAGAGGACTAACCTGCTCAAGGCTCACCAATCTTTAGTGACTTCCAAAGTGACAGTCACATTCCAGGCTCTGGTATAGTTTCAAACACTGCAGGAATTACTCCAGGTATGGCAATTCCCCGGAGAACGCAAAAATCCCAGGAAAGACTGGGGACAGATCATCTTCTTGTGTGTGTGGGGACAGATCATCTTCCCACTGGGCACCTTTTCACACAGGTCCTGCTGCTCAGAGGCACTAAGGGCTCATGCCCAGCTGAGGTTTCTCACCCAGCCACGTAACCACTTTCTGCACCCCCTTACCTCAAAATCCCTGCCGTGGGGCCGACCTGGGGCCAGCTCCCAGCGACACAGAGACAGCTGCACAACCGTGGATGCTCCAGGAGGGCGGGGCTGGTCCCAGGGCCCCACGCCCGATCTACCCCGTGCCCCCAGCCCGCAGCAGCATCTCCCCAGACCGGGCCGAGTGGGCCCTCGCTGACCTCCAGACAATTGCAGCCTGCGGGGACCACCCCTGCCCTGCCGCCCATTAGCAGGGGATTGACTTCAAAGTGCTGGAGCAGCTGATGCTGCTGAGGATGCTGGAGCCATTCAGACGGCTTTTTTCATTAGTAATTAGGCAGGCGTTGTCTGGTATCTAGATTAATCCCACTTTTAATTATTTTGAAACTGTGTGAGATTTCCCAGGCATTAAAGATTATGTACGCGCTTGCTGATTCCACAGCAATTATTCTAATGTAATGATGTCTATTAATACGCTTCCCAGCTTGCCATGCCCAGAGGGGAAATTCCCAGTTTCCCCCTATGGAGCACACATCTCTCATGCGGCATAACCCCCCTATCCACCTGCTTATGTGGCACAAAATAATACTTTTCATGTGCTCCACCTAATACTAATACCATTACAGAGCTGTTGCTGTATCAAGCACCAGGAATAGATTACAAAGGGGTTACAGATCCCTCGAGGCTCTGCTTCCCTTACAGTCACAGAGCAGTGGCTCCTGCTGTGGGGACAGGAGTGGAGACTCCACTGGAAAAGCTGGAGCATCCTTCCTTCCCTGGGAAACTGCTCCAGGTCTCACACCCAGCTGCCAGATGCAGTCTACCTCAAAAAACTAGCTTATATTTGTAGGGCTTTTTGAAAGGAAAGGGTCACAACATTTCCATCCCGAGTCAGGCTAAACCATTTAACCTGAAATCAAAGGCTTAATTCAGCTTGTGGATCATTTGAGACTGTTACAGATTACCTTTACAATTTAAAGACAGCTTTTAAAAGAAGAATATAATTTCAAAGACATTGAACTGTGAGCTGAGAACCTCAAAACACAGAGCTTTGGCCTAAATATCTCTTGAACCCATCCTTTGCCACTATAGCTCTCATCATTCTCAAGCTTCATTTATCAGAAAATTTACTACTGACTGCCAAAACAAGCGCTGTGCCACTGACCACCAACTGAGACTCTGGAGCTGAGACCTCATTAACACAAAGAGGGCTTGAGTAAATGTTGTGCCAGGAGTCATTTGCAGCCCTCTGTCCATGAATGGCCATCAGAAAATATATATATTTGACATTAATCTCTATAGTTTATACAATTTATATAGAGGTTTATGTCAACAACTGCTTGTGAAAATCCTTCCAAGTGAAAGCCTTATTTGCAGTCATACAAGGGAATACATAAATTAAATAGCTGAGGATACCAAAGGCAGCGTCTGTATTGTCCTGAAAATGAACACTCAGCCCTCACTATAACTATTTTGATTGCTTTGCATATAGATTGTTTCAGCATTTCACTGCTCCCAAAACAAAAAGCGATATAACCTCTCCTGCCTGGCCTAATGCATCCTTGCAGAGCTAAACTGCATGACAGAGCTTCTGGGCAGAGACTATGGGTAATTTGGCTGATAGATCCTCTGGAAGCTCAGAGCCAAATTCGATTTCAGGTCTAAACTCGTCACTCCGTCTCTAGAGATGGCAGAGCAGTGATATTAGCATGATGGCAACGCCGTTGACTCTGAACTCAAGAAATGGATTAAATGAAATTACACTCTTCCCTGATGAGGCTGGTGGAACAGGGAGATTGCTTTAGGAAACCCAGAATTGAATTTCATAGGTAAGAGTTCAGACGCTGTGCTATTTGCACAGGAAGGTTTGCGCAGGCTGTTCCTCTGCGCTGCACGGAACCACAGCTGCCAGTGGGGCAGGAAGGACAGAGTGCCAGCTGCCCCCAGAGCCCAGATCCCACCCTTGTTCAGATCACAGCTTGGTTTGTCACTGCTCCATCCACTTTGGAGGCAGGAGATCCCAGGTCTCCATCCCAGCATCCACATTCCCACATGAGGATAGAAGGACCCTCCGCTTTTCTCCTCCCACACAGTGCCACCTCAGCAGGGTCCAGCAATAGCCAAAGCATCCCCAGCTCCTCCCAAATACTTTGGAGACAGGGATATTTTTATTAAGTGAAAGATTTAAATTTATCACCTGCTTGGAAAATATTTCTCCTGCAGAAAATGTCTCCATAAGGATCACCTCTCCACCCAGAGCTGCTCTCTGTGCCTCCCTGGGAGCACTGGGCCAGTCCAGCAGACTTGGTCTGCAGCTGAGGGTTTGCATTAGTTTGACAGGTTCTCTCAATTATCTGATATTTCTGGCTCAAATTTAAGAGAGGAGACGTATCAAGTTTCCCTCTCCTTTCCTCACTGATTTCAGGAACTGAAATAGCTGAATTGCATTGGTATCTGTCAGGTGTTATTCATGGCTCTGATAATTTTGGATAATGTGTGAATTAAAAAAATTATACAAAAAATCCGTCAGTTCATTTTACTCAAAAATGACATAATTGGAAGCAAACATATTACAGCACACTAAAATATATCATATGTTATATAAAGAGGTTGCAAAGGACAAAAATCAGCTGCGCAGTTCACCCCCAACAACCTTTGTGTACCAGGTACCCTCTAGGAAAACTTTCAGTCCCAAACTATTAGTCCTGAATGCAACCCTTTGCAAGGCCACACAGGTCTCACAGGTATCAACTTTCCAATCTTTTGGAGAGCAAAAGGAACCAAAACACATCTCCATCTCCAGTGCAGCCCTTGGCTCCGCACTGACTACCTCAGGCTGATGCTGGGAGTGCCAATGGTGTTGACATCCCTTTCTATCCCTCCAAACTTAAGAAGCATCTCGGTGCTCCAGAAGAATTTTCTTAACGTGTCTCCAGGCTTTTCAAAACTCACCAGAGGGTTTGAAAGTCACTTTACTCACTGCTGTAGCTCCTCAGTTTCTGAACTTTGTCTGTCCAAACACATCCCCTCCTCTTCCATTATTCCTCTCCTAAAGTAACAGTTTTCTCAGCTGTCAAAGTACTCCATTCCAAAGGCAATCCCAATTAGTTTTATGCCAGACTCCACTGCTGGGTGCTTTTTAGCTGCAGGGAGGCATCTTGCATGACCTCTATCCCATTAGCAGCTCCACCAGCAGCTCTCTCAGTGCAGTCATAGACCTGTCTATAAAGGCAGTCAAATGCAGGTTTGCTGGCAGACCTCTCTATTCCCCACTCCCTATGAATCAAAAAGGCTCACAGAGGTAAGATGTCCCTGCAGGTACTTGGAAGAGGAAGGGCAGCTCTGTCTTTGCAGGGGAATTCAACCAGGTCAAGGTAAGGTCTCCCACAGACACCTTCATGTCAACTGTCCTGCTGCAAGTCTGGCAAACCTGTGGATCTTTTACAACCACCAAGACAAAAATGCCTTCATCCAAATTCTAAACAAGTATCTTTATGGCATCTCTGCCCAAGAAAATGCTCAGAGGGCTGGAGAACCTCTGCTATAGAGACAGGCTGAGAGAGCTGGGGTTGTTCAGCTTGGAGAAGACAAGACTCTGGGGACAACTCAGAGCCCTTTCTAGTACCTGAAGAGGCTCCAAGAGAGCTGTAGAGGAAGTTGTGACAAGGGCATGGTGTGACAGGACAAGGGTTAATGGCTTCAAACTGAAAGAGGGCAGATATACACCAGATATTAGGAAGAAGTTCTTCCCTGTGAGGGTGAGGCCCTGGCACAGGTTGCTCTGTGGCTGCCCCATCCTGGAAGTGTTCAAGACCAGACTGGATGGAGCTTGGAGCAACCTGGTCTAGTGGAAGGTTTTCCTGTCATGGCAGAGGGGTTGGAAGTAGATGAGCTTTAAGGTCCGTTCCAATCCAAACCATTTTATGGTTCTGTGATTCTACGATACGATTTTTTCTATTTGATTTGGGGCACTATGGCTTAATTAATTCTTACCTGCTTTTGCATCCAATTCTGGTTTTGTCTTTTTTTTGTGTGTGTGTTTAAAAATGTCCCCAGGAGTGATACAGCAGGATGCACTGGAAGTCAGTGGCTAGGCAGCCTCCTCCTGGAGCAAAAACAGAGGGTTATCACATAAAGGAAAAAAAAAATCATATGCATAAACACACATATATGTACACACAGAGAAAGAATTCCTTAATGCTGCAGAACATTGACAATCATACTTAAAATAACCAGAGACCACAGCTTGTTTTTCTGAGGACTGCTCAGAAAAGCAGCCATAACTCCACAGTAACTCCTGAACCAGAGAAAGTCCACAGTGGCTTTGCCCTTGAAAGCTGTAGTTTAAATACACTTCAGAAAAGCCATGATTTCAAACTCATATCCTTGCTGTCAACTGCTATTTCATTCATGGAATTACCATTCATTCTGAACTGCACAGCTCCCAACACGCCGTCAGAAAAAGAAATAAGCACATGAAAATCAGAAGTCTGTAGTTAAATTTTATTTATCAGTTCTATTGTTAAATTACACAATCAAAGTCAGTGGATTGGCCTGTAAATCTACACAATAAGACAGCGTCTACGGTGGAAATCAGTAGAATTTGATATGGTTATGACAAAATGGTATCCTTATATTCGTACATCCCCTATATACAATAAACAGTATACACAAAGAAAATGCAACTAGTCTCTGTAAACCATGCACACCACAGCATAAAAGCAAGATGCACCTCCTGCAACAGGCCTCCAGCTCGCCCACGGTTAAGTCCTGTTTACAGCAGTGCCTTTCAGTTTTATTTTCCCCCGTAAAAACCAAAATACAACCGAGACATCATATTGACAACTGCAGTTCTCATTTAAAAAAAAAAATAAATTGCTGTACATGAAGTTATTCTCTTCTCGAAGCTGCTAACGCAGGGTATTGGTTTGCTGCTGCTTTGCTCTCTGCTTGCCCCTGGCAGGATTTCTGCCCCTAGGCTGCCACACAACATCAGATGGAAAACGGCTTCCAGGTAACTTAGGCGTGGAGCCGTAAGATTGTTTTAAAGCCTTCTGCCTCATCTTCTGCCCCCCTGCCTTCATAGTGTATAGAGTATTACAGGTGAAAGGCAATAGTGCAAGTGAGCCTTGTAAGCATCGTGTCCACGGGGACACAGAGGGCCCTTTCCGGGTGCCTCCATCTGCGCACCCGCTCCGGGATCTCCGTTCAGTGCCAAGCTCGGGAGCGCTGCAGGCTGCGTATGGATTTTCTGAACTTGCTGAATGTCTAGCCCAAGCCTTGCAGAGGTTTTTTATTTTTTTGCATAGAGATTTATAGGAGCCCCTTGTACTACCTGCCCCGTCTGCTCTCCCTGTCGGTCTGGGTGAGGCCGGAGGGCTGCGGGTGAGCCCGGTCCGGCTCCAGCTCTGCACCCTGTGTCCCAGCAAAGCCTGCTCGGGAGCAAGCTGCTGCACCCCAGGCATCACAACACCTTCTCATCCCATGTAACTATGGCTATGGTAAAATTGGCTTCCATCATTTTCAGTCCTCGCTCATCTGTCATTGCTAAGAAGGGCTCAAGAGCATAGGAAAAAAAAAAAGCCCTGTTCTTATCTGGTGTAGCAAAGATTTACTGGAAGTAAATCCTAATTCAAGTGTAAATCTACTTCCATTAAGCAATTCTCTTCATAATATTGCTGGGATTAGAGAGTTTTATGACTTTTTAAAGACACTACACAAATATCCGCAACATAATTTCATCTAGTTTATACCACCAATTATTAAGGAATGATAAATTCAGCATTATGTATTCTAATGGGTAAGAAAGACTTAAAATGAGACACTGTCACAGGATTATAATTTGGAATAGGCTTTATGAAACAAACATGAGAGTGTGCTGCAACTTTTCCAGAATGGTTAAAATCATACTGCCCTGAAAAAGTCTCAAAACAGTGTCTATAACATTGGCATTGAGTTCAGAAAACTATGTATGATTTTTTTTTCCTTTTTTTTTAATATGAGATAGATCAAGCTTAAAACTCTAAACAGCAGTAGGTAGAAAAAGTTTAAAATTTTAAATATTTATATAACTAGAGAAATTACTTCTATTCATTTTAAAAGCCAATATTATACATAAAACTAGTCAATAATTTTTCTAGACCTTTACTGTTCCCTTCATTGTCCATTCATTAACTTGGTAAATATCATAAGCAGTTGGTGCCCTTGAAAACACACTGTTAAAATAAAGATAAAATCAAAGGGAAAAGGTTTTGCTCGTATACTGTATTGTGAGAGTATGCTAAATGCTCGTTATTAGGACATGAGTTTGCTTCCCAGATAGATTTCAGCCGAGCATCATAAACATTTTCCAGCATCCCATTTTGTACTCATAGCTAATTTAAGGATAATTTTTTTCTTGCTTTTCTTTTAAATAAATGTCCAAGCAAACATTTCCGATGAGCCGACTTGGCTCCTGTATTTCATAAATAATCCAACAAACCTAAAAAGGACAATTTAATTACACGCTAAGATTAAGTGTTCCACGTACAGTACAACATTTACTGCAAAGGCAACTGCAAAGGCAACATTTTAACCTCTTTTTGCTTCGGACCCTCAAGAAGTGTCGTTTGTCGTCTCCGATTTGCACGTTGGGGTTGGGTCCCGCTTCGTTTTGGTGCCCGGCGAGTGCCCCCCACTACCGCCGCCACCGCTCCACGTTCCCTATGTAGTCAGTGCTGGAGCTGTTCTCTCCCTGCTCCCTCAGGTGTGCCTGCTTTGCCCGCAGGATCTTCCGCTGCTCCTGGCGTTTCCGCCGCGCCTCCTGGTGCTCCTTCTGCCGCATGTACTGGTACCGCTGCAAAAACAGGTCTTTTGCATAATCGTACAATTCCATGTCTAAAAAATTGAGGGCCTCGATGCGCTGCTGAGTCTGCTTGTCTATCTCCACACTGGAGGCCCTTGTGCTATTGTACTGCGTGAACGGCGAGATGAAGTTCATGTTGAAAGTCTTCTCAAAGAGATACTGAGTCTTGCGCTGGAATTCGGTCAGGCCGAAGAAGGCCATGCGCTTCAGGTTCTCCTTGGCACTGTCCAGCAGAACCTTATTTCTCTGCTCCTCAGGCATGACTGACAGATTGTAGCATCCCACCAGGCTGAGGTCGGAGAGCATGCGGACCTGGCGGTTGTTGGCCAGGTTGTAGGGGCAATCCATGAACTCCTGCAAGGAACAGCCCGACCAGTCGTCCCCCGTGTAGCAGCTGGGCAGCTCCTCGGTGGTTGGGGACCGGCCATCACAGACGTGCAGGGACGCCTTCCATGTCGCTCCTCGCTGGACGTGGCGCCATTCGCTCAGGTATCGGGAGACGGGGTCACGCAGGATGGTGATATAGTAGAAATTCCTGCCAAGGGGAAAGGAAAACAGAGTGTTTAGTCCCGTGTGTCTCCAGCACACAGTGAGTTAACGTTCAAAATCAATAGGAACCCAGAGATGCACTTAAGAGGCTTTCCGGAGCCCTGCTGCAGCGCGCTCCTCCGTGCGCTCACCTCTGCAGGGTGAAGGATGGCTGAACAAATTCCTGGGGGGAGTGGGAAGATTGTTATGTACCTGCACACACACACAGCTGACTCTGATTAACAGGTGTTGCCTCTACAAAGGTGAGGGGAACCCAAAATTTCCCTCTGTGCTGGGCTGCCCGTGTGGCAACATGCTCCTGCTGGTGTCCCAGATGATGCTCTCCCCAGACCTTGGAGAATAATCAAAGTATCTCCCAGGATGTAAGCCCCAACCCAAGCAGGACACAGGTAGCTCTGGCTCTTTTAATACAGGACTGCAATGATGAGAGAGGAGAGCTAAGTGACTAACAGGAAAATAAAGGATGCATTGCAGCATTTTGTAAGAGAAAAGGTTTCCAAGGGAGGTGCTGGCTTTGGTTTGGAGCAACAGGATGGTGGCACATGCAGGGCACGTGCTGCCTCAGGGAACCCATCAGCTGGAAAAGTTGCAAGTTCAACCATAGGTATAGCATTAAGAGCTCACTCTGAGTTACATATTAATATCCACCATCAAATACCATGTTGTCCACTGTCACAGCCTAAAGTCATGCAAAGGACATGCTTTTTGCACCTTCACTAACAGGACCATGGCCTCAGCAATGGTGCTGGAGGAACACTGTCAGGATACCAGCTACCTGCTTAAGTAAATAGAATTAAAGTAGCTCAATAAGCAAATTGTCCTGCCAGGGAAGGCCACTCCTCCAGTACAAGGACACTGAGGAGTGTGTGCCCAGGAGCCCTGAGCCCTTGGGGTGTGATTGTCGTGTCCTTGGTGCTGTGTAAGGAGAAGAAGGATATTCATTTGCTTTCCCAAGTGGCATCATGACTGGCCACCCCTCAGTCAACCTTTTGTTCCCTATCGTTTCCTTCAGCAGAAAAGCCACTAGATGTCAATGTTTTACAGAAAATTGTCTTTGGGTGGACTAAAAAATGAATCGCAAGCACAAAAAGGATCCAACAGCACAGGGGAAAGGAAACCTGGAGAGTCACCATTCCTCTTCCTATTTAGAACATTCACACTCATAAATAATTGAGTAAGTAGAAAATACAATAAATATGCAAAACCAAATAAAGCCAAGCAGCCCAGTTCAGCATCAGTGGCTGGAAACAACAGCACCTCATACTCGGAGCCAGGACACCACAATTGGCACCATCACCATCCCCACCCTCATCCAAGTGCTGCTGCCACCCCTCCTGCCTCTGAGGGATTTGGCCACAGATTCACAGAACAAAAGGAGCCAAAACCCTGCCATGACCCCAAGGAAAGTCCTTTTCCCCAAAAGTGCCATTCAAGGATTTCACTGAGAGTCGGAGGTAACAGGAAGCAAGAACAAAGCTCACTTTCATGAGTGAGACCTCTTCAAGACCTCTGTCTTACCTCAGCAGGTCTCTGGTAGCATTGGAGAACCAACCTGCCAAAGGAAAAGGGTTTTCCTTGAGCACCATCACCTCAACCAGTCACTCCCACAAGCAGGAGCCGTCCCTGGTCATGCTTGTGCCACAGGCTCCTTTGGTGCAGCAGCGACACAGCCTTGTCAGAGTCCCCACCATGGGAAATGGGGCATCTCTGGGGCAAACTCAATCCCCTTCTTTAAATTCTGTCAGGACTTCTCACCCTTGGATCTAGTTTATTGGGACACTGCACTAAAATAACGACCCAACCATATAGCACTAACCTCTGCACTAACTATAGCAACTAATATTCAGCAACAAACATCTGATGACTGAGGAGGCAAAAGCAAAGCCCTGCTTACCCCAGAGCTCCTTGTATGAGCTGACCCATCAGCAGTTCAGCGAGGCTGGGAGGAGAGTGGGGTGCAGGCACAGGGGTGCTGCCAGCTGAGGGAGAGGGCCAACCAAGCCATATGCTCTAAGGTCATCACAGAAATCAATGGGAAGTTAATGCAAAAAGGGAAACAAATCCTGAGCCAAGATCGATCCAGCAAGCGTTTTATTATAGTTCAAACCCTTCAGCCACTCTCCCTTTGTGCCCTTTGGTCACAGCCGGCGGTGACAAAGTATCTCCCTTGGCTGCTGTTGTAAAAACAAAAGAATGAATAAAAACTTGAGTGTTGGTGGAAGAGGTTGTGTCGTAAGGAATCACCGTCAGCCTGGGTGGCCGGCAGCTTCATCCCTCTGGATATCTCCATCAGCACCTGTCAGGGAGAAGCGCTGCAGTCCAGGGAGACCAGGAGATGAGGCTGAGTAAAGATGCTCACTGGACTCTGCAGTGAGCCTGAGGGTGTCTGGTTGTCCCTCAGCACCCTGTGCTTGGGGATGCCAGGCCATTGGCAGGGCTACTTATGGTATGCCCCAGATGGAGCCCATGTCCTACCTGGCCTGAGCACCAGCTCCTTGCAAACATGCTCATTGCTGTTATTTATTCCATGTTGTTACTTCCCAGCTGAATCCTGCTTTCAAGAAATGACTTAGAGAGAGATGCTTTGTCAGCTGCTGGGCCAATCTCAGCTACATTGTGCATTTTCCCCCTTCTTAAGTCTGCCTGTTAAAATTCTACTGAAAAAGGAGCTGACCCTTCTGGGAACACCAGCTTTTGGGTTTGCCCCAAGCTATTTCCTCCAAGTTAGGAATCATGGCAGCTCCAAGAAAGCAGCCGTGCTGCTCTGCATTCATCTGAACTGAGCTTCAAAAAGTCACAAAAGCTTTAATGCATCGTCAAGTCAGAGCCGTGCCAGAGATGGAATCGTCCATCAGCACTTTGAGCATCATTCTGCTGCAACAGGGAGGAAGACTCAAAGCTTTGCAATTATTTTTAGCTCTGTACGTAACAGCTTGTTCTTTCTGTCATCTTAACAAGGGGGTGTTGAGCTCCTGCCCATTCCATGAAGCTTGTGCTTCAGAGCCCGAGACAACATGTTTGCAGGTAGAGCTCAAACTACTGTGAATCATCCCTCCAACTTAGAGTTGCACTCACCAGAAAAACAGCTTTTCTGTCAAAGTTGAGCTGGGTGCCCATGAAGCAGAAAACAAAAGGAGCTCCAGGGCAACTCACAAAGTAGGTTGACCCTGAAGGCATCAGGAATGTGAGATGGTGTGACAGTCATTTGTTTCTGGTATGTCCCTGAGCTACCAGGTGGCTATTCCCCTTTCCCCACCTCTGCCAAACGCAGGGGAAGAATGAAAATCTGTTTTTCCAAGCGAGTGATTTTTTTTTTTAATGAATCCTTGTACAAACCTTCTAATAGCATCATTAAAGAAAAAAAATTGAAGTCCAAGTGAGGAGGTGTGAAACCCCAGGGGATGACAGCACTGAGTAAAGCCAGAAATTTCAGAGCCTGGAGAAGCTGCCAGGGAAGGGATACCCAGGTACCCACACCACAGTGCTCAAGGGGCTCTTCACCTGCAGAGCTGCTCCGCCGAAAAGAGGAGAGGAGGAGGTGACTCTGCTTAAGCATCCAGTGGGTCAGAATCTCCTGAAGTCAGGGTATACCTCATCCCAACCCCACTGCCCTGGCTGTTTAATTGCTTGTTGAGGTTGAGGGAGGCTGAAGGTCAGACGCTGGCAGCTGCCATGCCTTCAGCCTGGAAACCCGAGCCTGGCTTGATGGAGCTATGAGGTAAGGGGCTGGAGAGGGGAGCTGAAAGCTGAACATCCACTCACCATTACATCCATTAGCAAATGGATCAGTAGGTGAGGGACTGAGTGACCTTTTCCCATTTCTGCTCAAAATGAGGCTATAGCAAGAAGGGCTTTGTAGGCTACAGGGGGTGAGAAACCTACAGCCTTTGCACAGGGAGCAAGGCAGCCCTGGGAACATCCCAATCTCCCCCCAGGCTATGCTTGGGGACAAACTAACCCAGGGAAACACAGCTTTAGCACAGGGCTTTGGAAGCAGAGCTATGATTTCCAGGGAAAGTACTGGGGCAGTCCCATTCACCAGGCAAAAGTAAGGTTATGTTTTAAGCTGGCTCAAGCACATCAGCTTGTATCTAGGTCAAGCTCATACAGATGATAAGCCTGGCTAGGATGTTTGGAGTTGCAAACGGGGCTTGTGCAGTGAATAGGAGGCAATTTTGAACAAGCACCTCCATCTCTTTGGGTGGAGATGGAGGCAAGGAAATATGGGAATGTTTCCTACTCTGGGAGGTTTCTTCCCCTTGGTCCATGGACTTTGCAGTACATTAACAGGGCGGTGTGAAACCAAGATGGATATTTTGAAAGTTCCCTCTGAATGGGCAGAGGCAAAGGGACAGATGAGATGCAAATAAAATGAACTAAAACCCTGCAGCACAGATTCAGCATATCATGCAAAGGACTAAGGACTGAGCTACCAAAAAAAGAGAAATAATCATAGGGTTGGTGCTCCAGCACCAAAAACAATGCACAATCACCAAAGCCAGCAAGCAGCACAAGGACATTGGTGTCCTTCCCCCGTTCCCCACAAACTGCTCACGCTGCTGAATGGAAATCCACAGAGCTCATTTATAAAAGAGTAGTCACATACTCATTCTTTCAAAAGCTGAGCAATCTGGGGGTTTTTTGAGACACCAACTTGTCTCACTCAGCTCATTTGACCAGAGGAAGATGCTCCTACACTGTGGCCACGTGCACGGATCTCCTTCTCTGCTGCTCCCAGCAGTGAACTGAAACTGTTCTGCAGGCGGGCTCCTGCACTCCCCCCTCTCCCCAAAAAACTCAGAAAATGTCCCCACTTGGGATTATTTGACAGCAAAGTCACGGACAATGATGGAAGGTCAGGATCATGAACGGTATGAGTCTCACATTCCTTGTTCTGCTCTCAGAAACCCTCCCCGCATGGCTCTGAAGCTGCTGATGGATTTTAATCTCTGGCAGAGGGTCTCCCCGCCGATCAATCATTCCCACCACATCTCTCCGAGAAGTCAAACTCAATTACACCATGTCGGGTGCCGAGTGCTTCAATCCCAGAAGGTGAGGTTAATTCCCATCAAGAGTGGCCCACTGAGAATTTGATTTGCTAATACCGCAAATTGTTCCTCCAACAGAAATACCCCTGCTGCCTAATTTGTTGGAGGCAGGCATCTGTTTGGAGATCACTCAGAGAGAGGCAAAGCATTCATTTAATACTGTGACTCATTCAGATTCTTAACGAACTTTGTCACCTAGAGACACAATTAAAAGGACAGGGGTGAGCATCCTGGTGACAGCCTCTCCTGCCTCAACCATCCACGCTTGGAACCTCCCCCCAAAATGGGAATACTTCTTCCCTGCCAAGAGCTGTTCCCACAGAGCACAACTCACAGAGATGAGGCCAAAATATTTGGCAAGCTCACTGAGGCAGCGCTGGGAATCAAATGTTTGCATCCACTCCAGATTGGTCCCAGATGCTTCGCAGCAGTGATGTGGATGGCAATGGCAGCAGCCGAGAAGCATCGCCCGTGGGCTTCCCGCAGTGCTCCCAGCGCCCCGGGCCCCACACACAAGGGCAACCGGCCCCACCTCAGAGTGGGTGATGAGCAAGGGGGGCTGTCATGCTCTCCAGGAGCTTCAGGGAGAAGATCTGATGCCCAGTGTCCCGTAGCTGCTTCCATGTCCTGGATCCACAGACCAGCTGCCCTTGCCAGATCCTCCCCTGCCACCTTCATGGCGCTTACAGGGTTATCTGAGCAGGTCTGCTCCCCTTCTCTCCTCTCCCCAGGGACCTCAGTGCAGCTCCTGCTGAACAAACAGACCCAGGGCTGGTTCCTACTTGTTCCTACAAGACCTCTCTTCATTCAGTCATTCCAATTAAACTAAACTTCCAGCTCCGCCTCATCCAAAATTCAAAGTATAGTAAAATCTAGATGAACAAATCAATTAAAGAAGTGAAGGATACAGATTATGGGGAGGGAGAGGAGGAGGAGGAGGAACAAACACCCCTTTTCACTGCAGCAGCCTGCAAAAGTACACGGACTATATTCTTTTACTCTGAGTCTCAGGGTGGCAGAGGCAAATCATGCATTAGCTCCGAACAAGGACCTCGGAGGAAAGGAGATAAGTATTTCAGAACTGTGAATTAAAGCCGTTAGCAAATGTAAATTTACATTTCCTCTAAGTAATCATTATGTTTTCACTTCTATCAGCACCCAATGAATCACAGAGATGTTTTGTCTAGAAACACTAATGGTGGGGGTAGGAAGCCAGCAGCCTACCCACAGCAACGGCAGCAGGAGAAAAGTGCCAGAGGAACCCATAAAAAGGAGCTGGATTTTTCAAGAACAGCAATTACACCAGCCCATCATTGCCTGTAAAATTACCAAATAGGAAAGATCTGCAGAAAAGAAGCATTTCAGGCACAGAGGAAGGCAGCGATTTTGCAGCTCAAGGTACACGTTCATTTATGTGCAGGCATGGCATATGCACACAAAGATAATGAAAATAAGGCTTTAAACAAGTAAAAAATATGCAGCCTCACACACGCACACATGCTCCCAGCTACCCTCACGCACAAACTAATTGTCCACAGCGTTGCCTGTGGAGGGGAGAGCTGCCCTGCAGATCTGCCAGAGTGGTATTAATTTCATAATTGCCTGTATTATTAAAATCTCTGCAGGATACCCCTGCTCACAACCAATTCAGCAAGAACAGTGGCCTTTTTACTTATTTTTTTTTTAGTGGAGCATAAAAAGAGAAGCAAGTTTCTGTTTTTAGACTCAGCAAACAGAAGAGTGACTCAGCCGTTGGCGCCACTCCCCAATCCACTGCCTCCAGCCCAGAGTCTGGCACAGGAAAGGGTGGCAACGCTGGGCAGAGGGGCCCAGACTCATCCCACCCACCAGACCTGCTGCGAAAAGGACTGAACTACCCTTTGGAAACACCCATCTTTCATCACAAAGCAGCAAAGCTTCCCACTCCTGAGCTTAATTATATGACAAAGGCATCTTGATGGAGGGCAGCAGTGGTGCCAAGACCCCAGGCTGCGCATGGGAGGTAAAACCCAGGGGAACGAGAAAGAATGTGACAGAGGAGCATCAGCATAAGAACATGCCATGCTTCCCTTGAGCTGCAGTACGGGTGATGCCGGACTTGTGATGCTGGCGCTGGCAGCACACAAGGCCTTGGCTATGGAAAGTGCTTTTCTTGTCTAGGGTGATTATCCCTTAAAAACACAGGAGGCAGAGCTGAATTTTGCCCTTAATACACACTAGGAAAAGTAACAGTGTGAGCAACGTCTTTTGAAACATCGAGCTCTGAAGCCCACAGAGTACCAGGAGCACCTTCCTACTCCCAGTGTGAGGAACTGTCCCTGTCTCCTGGAGCTCACATCTCCCAGAGCTGCATCACACAGCACCTTCCAGGTGTGGCACAGCATCTCCCTGATCACAGAGCTCACAGATTCATTAAAAAGCACGGAGATATCCCAAAGCAAAAAGGAGCCCACTGCAACAGAGCTGGTGAATAAACCACAGACAGGATGCTGCTATAAATCAGATCTGTACAACAGTATTTACCCCATCCAAATGCCGCTGCAGGAATTGGTTTCAACGTGTAACTGATATTTTTGCGGCGGCGAGGATCGAGGTTTGCAAAGCCTACACTCCATAAGCAGCGGTTTACAGAGAGGGAATAGTGGCAGTTTTTCATTTTCCAGAGTCCACTCACCCTTCCAAGAATCTTAATGCCTCATTGATTCATAATACAGTACATAAAGATTTCATTTTTTCTTGCACACAGTGATATATTATGGAGGCAATCTATTTTGCCACTGAAAAGTTTGCTTAGTAGAGAAATTTGGAGTTTTGACATTCAGGAAATTACAGTCATCTGTAAAGCACGATTGATATGCCAAGGCTAACATTTTCATTGCGCTTTTGGAGCCAGAATAACTACGCTAAAATATTTATTATATTCTAAAAAAAAGAAAAATTAAAAAAAATCCAACTTCTTGTTTATAAAAAACATATATTTAGCATTACAGAAAAAACTTTATCCTTCTATCCATATATATTTTCATATATTTTAGCTACGTCTTAAATGCACAAAGCCCCATACTCTCCGACTGGATGAAAATACTTTTAATAATTGAATAAAACCAATACTTCAGAAAGGCTCTGCTGTGTCCTGTGCGTGCAAGCAGAGGGCACGAGCTGATGCATGGCTGCACAGAGCAGCACGAAAGCAGAGAAATGAGACAGGGGCTGCCACGCCAAACCTACACGATGTCCCCTGGGACTGGGAACACTTGTCCTGCCAGCCACCAGCCACCCACGGGGTACACGTGAAGCGGGAGATCACTGAACCCTGCGTGCTTCCCTTGTAAGTTTTGTAAGTTTTAATACGATCTAGAAGGAGGCGGGTACAGAGGGCTTCTCCTGTCTTAGCTTGACATGCACACTTTTCTTTTTTACGAAGGCATGAATGTGTATTTAGAAGTTGTGATTTATCCTATTTCCTGAGTACCCGTCGCAATTTCCTAATCGCTGCTTGAACTGTAGTAACACCCCTCCCAATTCCTTTGTATATGAAAGTACCTACTATTGAACATCCCCGCCTCAACACTGGAGCTCTCAAGAAAAAGATCACGCATCAGCCCCAAGAGCTCTGCATATCCCACAATGGGAAATTAACTCCAGAGAGGTATTTATAAAATCATTTGTTACTATATCAGAGCTCAATCAATTCTCTTCAATAATACATAAAAGGAGGAGGTTTGGCTCACACGAAAGAACACGTAAGGCTGATGGTAATTCCTTCACAAGCCATTTGCAGATAATCTTCCCTACGCTGGTTAATACATCCCACGATAGGTTACACAGAAGTGCTTTTAAAAACTAAACTGACGATATATAGCGTCTAAAAAAGGCACATTAATGTAACTTTTTTTGCTTATCATAATTACCAGGCATATAGAAATCCAAGGAAAATCTTTCCCAGTCTTTCTAAAATTTTGTCAAAGGCAGGCATCTGTTGAAAACGTCTTTGCAATGTAACTAATGAGCTGATACTAATATATACTCAGCCTGATGCTAAAAGAGGGATCGAGGAATGGACAGTGTATTTACAGCTGCAACTTGCTACAGTTTTAATTTCAGCTCTCATTGATTCCACTGAGCACCATGAGACTGTATAATGAAGAAATCTGTATCAATTGAAAATACCAAGTGTGCTCCTGCCCCACTAGGGCACTCCAGTAATATCATGTAATGGAAGGGGATTCTCATTTAATTGAATTGGAAATGAAACACATATTAGCTAAGAAAACTTAATCAGTGCAATAATATTAAAATGGGCCACTCAGACAAACTATACTGATTAAGTCACTTGCAAACATTTCCGTAATCATCACTGAGACTCGTGGCGTTAATGATTTAACTCACTTTTCTACTCCAGGGAACAAAACTGTAATTTCATAGCAGACAATTAGAATATTTTAAACCCTCTCCCACACATTACAATACAGTCTTCTGGCAGAAGCACAGGACTAGATCCTGCAAGGATACGACCTGAGCTCTGACGTACAAGGAGGTCTGCATGGATGCTGAGATGTCATCAGAATGTTTGATTTAAGACGGGACACAGCCCTGAAAGCACCTCGCTGGCTGGCAAGTGTTTCTGAGGTTCTCACTGCAGTTCCTCCACAGACTTCATCTTTAATCCTGACTTGTTACCGATGGCACAGATCGATACACCGCAACACTGAGCTCCAACCGCCTCCCAGCAGACCAGGATTTTAAAAATCATGTTCACACAAGGTTGACATAACTGGATTTTAAATTTTCATGGAATAGCATTTCTAATAGCAATGGACTACTTTCCACTTCTACTACTTTCTAACTCTAGCATGGAGTGCATTTCTAATAAAACTCTGTGGATGCATTTGTTGTGTCAAAGCTCAGCTGGGAGGGGTTTTGCATCAGCTAAGCAAGCAACACTAAGCAAACATTACAAGATGTGCAGAACATCTTGTTTCCCATGTCTGCTAGTTCCACCCCAAACATTTAGCAAAAGCATGTTTTACTCAGTCTGAATTAGGATGATGTCCTTAGTAAGCCATGTTAATGGAAAATGCCACTTTAGCCTCATACAACCCTGAACCAATGCAGGGATGCATCCATCATATTGTACTCAGAGGAGAACCATCCACCCAGTCCAAGTGTGTGATGTGTCAGGAAACTGGAGACTGAGTTGGCAAAACCTCATCAGATGCTTTCCTGGGGGTCGGCAACAGCACACTCAGCACAGGAATCAGCTTAGACACATAGCATGGTTTTGGATTTCTGATGCCTCCTATATTGTTAATTAATCTGTAGCATTAAGACAATAAAAATCCTGCTTGTGGACAGTCAAAAGCAAATTCAATGTTTGCATCTTTTCAGTGCCATGAAGCAAACTCCAGCCAAAGTGGCAGCTGGTCTGAGGCCACCATAAAGAGGAGAGGCAGCAACCTGGGCTGGGCAAGGAGAGGAGCCCAGCTCCTCTCTGTGCCAGCAGAACTGGCACCACTATGCAAAAAGCACCTGATTCCACTGCCCACAAACAATGTTACTTGCTTTGCCTTTTGCTCTGGCTCTCTCACCATGAGGGTAGCACAAGCTTGGGTCAAGATCTGACCTTTCTGAGTGGCTTCTTGCTCTGGTCCTTGAAGCCCTGAGCTCCCAGCCCTCACCATCCACAGAGAACCAAGCAGGCAGCACTCTGAACCCTCAGCTGAAGGAACATCTTGCTTAGGTTAGCTGAGAAACCCCAAGCTGATTTCAGCTGAAGTCAAAGCTAACCTACCCCTGCCAGAAGAAAACCAGGAGAGGCATCACTAGCCCAGCCCCAGTATGATAAACCTAAAGCAAAATAAATCACATGACATTCAGGGTCATTCACTAAGGTTCACAGTTCCTTCCAAAAGAATCTGTCATTGCTCCTACTCCTCTAGCCTCCTCCTCAAAATATGGAGGGAAAAAAAAGAATAAACAGAAAAAACAGCAAAAAGTAAAACTCCTCTGAGCAGCAAGAGATGGTTCAAAACAGCATCATTCCTATCTGCGAGCATCTCTTGAATGATTTTCAGAAGACACAGTTCTTACTCCTCCATGGATTATGCTGGCTAAAAATCTGTGTGACATTTTAATTATCAAGTACAAATGTTACTGCAAGCAAGCAATGAAACAGATGGTGTCCTGAATTTTACAGTACAGCCACATTTTCCAGCTCAAATTTACAGTTCACCAATCAGCAGCTCCAAGTTCTGTCTCTACTGCATCTCCCTTATCCAGCTGAACCCCCAAAACCTTGTGATGCCAGGAGGGCAGCCTTGGGAGTGGAAATTCGACCCAAGTTTTCCTCCCACCAGCAAATGCACAGTGTGTTTATACTCATTGGAACTTCCTCATTGAACTCCACTCATATAAGTTATAATTCCCAAGATTTTCTCCTCTTCCCATCTTGTGTACTCAGCAGTCCTCCCAGAGGGTGTCCCCAAGGGGAAGGGACAGGATGGAACAAGTGTCCCTTCAGGATCCATCAGTGCCAAGTCCCACATTACAAGGGAATAACAGAGCAGCAAAGCCAGAAGCTTTTCCATTCATACTTGTTGGTCTACCATCCTGCCAAAAAAACGCAGTACCTGAGATAAGAGTTGCACTTTCACGTGGTTATTTCCCTCCTCTTATAAAACATAAAGTATAATTCAAGAAACAAGAGCCACGCAGGGGAGCATCATCACACGTCATACAATGTGGAGGGGGACAAGCAGGATCTGGGACTACCTTCAGCTGATCACAACTCTACAAATGGACCTTTAGATGTGTCTGAGCATTATCCAGTACTGGATGTAGCCACAGCCCAGAGAAGACCCAGCTCAGGGTGGGTCTACCCTGTGGCTTGCACGTTTCTTCTGTAAACCCCATGCTGAACAATGGGGTGAATACTCATCTTCTGGATTTACAGCACCATGACAAATGTGCTTCTTATTTTGAGGAGTTTATAATCCAGTTCTGACAATGCACTAGGGAGAGGGTGTGGGTCCAGTGATTCCTGGGGGGCAGATGTAGCAGCATCCCTGGAGTTCAAGCAGCAAACATGGTGAGTTTTCAGCTGTCACTTCCAGCTGTGTATGGCCAGGCTGTGCCCTTGCCAGGCTGATGCCTTCATTGAACAGGCTCTTGATTTAACATTCTGTGGCCAAACTGAATCCTGGAGAGTTTTCCTGATACTCCACTCCATTCATCTCCACTAAAGGGGAGCCACTGTCGGGGCTTATGGCATCAGCGCTGTAATTACCAAAAGGAAACGTTTTCTGGGAAGGTGTCCCAGAAAGCAATACACTGAACATTTCCTCTCACTGCTCGCAGTAGTGAGCAATAACTCCTCCTCTCACCGTCAGCACCAGGCTGGCTTCCAGCCAGGTCTCCGAGGACGGGCACCCCTCCTGTTGTGCCCCCGCACTGGCACAGTGTTGGGAACACCAGCTCTCCTCTCGCCATTCACCCTTGTGCAGACACCCCTGGGATGTGGAAGTACTCCTGCAGGCACCAGACAAAGGGAGACGATGCATGGGCCAAGGCATAGTCCCTTTGGACCCCAGGCTTTTCCTGCTTTGTTTTGAAATGTATCCAGGAGCGCAGACTCGTAGATGGAGGGGCCAGCACCAGCTTTGCAGATGGACAGTGATGCTTGTCTCACCCCGCCAGCCACAACAGCATTTGCCATGGGGGCTCTGTATCTTGCTTGCAGGTTTGCTCACTTAATCCAGCAACACGTTGGCATCCAGGGATGAGGATGGTGAGACCTATGGTGGCCCTCTGAGCCCACCTGGAGAACCTCTTCCTAAAGGGAACCAAACAGGGCGCTTGTAGAGCTGAAGGGATCCAAGGACTGAGCTTGCCTTGGAGCAGAGGTGCCTTCACAAACACTTTCCAGGGAGCCCCTGAACACCAAGGAAAACCCACCTGGGTATTTGATTCCCAGGGAGAGAAGCCAAAGCACCGTCTGGCATCCCCAACGCCGGGGTACATGGCCTGGTTTGCAGCAGATCGATGCTTTCACATTTGAACTCAGCAAACAGGTGCTCCAGAGCATGATGAAGTGCACCACAGCGGCACAGGCTTTGCTCTCAGTCACACTGGCAGCTGGATTGCTGCAATAAATAAACCTGAAAATCAACTGTCTGAGCAGCAACAGCCTCTTCCTAGGTCTCCATCCCTGGAGGGGTTAATCTAAAGTAATCTAATTTATTCCCAAATTGCAGGCAGCAGTGTCTTTTCCCATTTAGTAGATTAAGAAACTGTGCTCTACCAAATTTATCTGAACAATTCATTCCCATGGAATTACACTGGGTTTTGAACTGAGGTTGATATACTCCACTATATCTTCAGGCTAAGCAATCCACTGAGGAGCCAGATTAATACACAGCCAAATACCACCTGAGTGGGGGTTTCTGGCAAAGCATCTGTGCAGGAACATGGACAAGAGCAGTGGGTGTGAAAGGGCTCACAATAGCAGTGATTTGGGCCAGGGCTCAGGTGCAACAGCAGCATCTTTAGCTACATCTCCACCATCCTGTCATTAAAACAGCAGCACCTCCATAACTCATTTCAACATACTGAGACTGGGCTTCTCTTCACATTATTTTAAACAAAATGACACTTTCTCTAGACACTTAAATGCATCCTGGTCTCATCACATCAACAGAAGAAGCAAAGAAGCATATTTTTTCTGTTTATGTGAAAGGTGATATTGGATGCATCATACATTGCAATCATTTGCTGGCTTCCTCTCTCAACATAAATAAGAGGAAAGAAAGTCAGAGAAGAGAGATTTTAAAGATGAGGTATACATATGCATGACCATTTTCGAACCCAGAACATTATTAAATTCTTTCATATATTCATGTGAGAACTGCAAAAGATTATGAAAGTAGAGATGCTATCACTCATACTTTCCCAGAGCAAGAATTAGGGAGTTTTCTTCTTAACAACAGCTATATATTTAAATACTATCTGTTTGGCCAAGCCCTAGTTAGTACTGGCCAACAGAGATGGGGTGTACAGTTCACATCCCAACTTCATGGAATGGACCTGCCTACATGTCCAACCCAAACACAAGGCAAGACTGAGTAAGAGATATCTTATGGTTGTCAGAGCTTTGACCCTTTTATGGCTATTAAATGCCTTTAAATTCCTGCAGTTTCCACAGGTCTGAGCATCCCCTACCAAAAATACATCCCACATGCCCCACCCCACCCTTTCCCAGTTCTCCGAGAGCTGAGCCCAACCAAACGCCGCCTGAGCCGTATTACCCAAAGGCATTGAGGAAATCTTCTGATTTGCAAGTGATGCTAAATTCATCTAAACAGCTTTATTTATGAGTGGTGTTACATCCCACTTCTTGGGGAGACAGATCTGCCACTAGAATTGCCTTTTCCTGCCTGCAGAAACTGTAACTCTGCATCAACATTACACAATTATTCTAAAAACATTATTTAGATAGTTCTATGGTAGCGGGTATGTACGCCAACCCCAGTCCCACAGAATTTGCATAGTAGAATTTTTTATCATGCTTCTTAAAGATTAATAATTTAAAGCAAGTTGTAACTGTGCTAAGATTTAGTCTTATGTTTTCATCACTGCTTTATATTCTCATAAATATCCAACATTCCCAAGTATATAGGAATCTGAGATGCTATTCAAGAGGAAAAACTGCAACCAATATATCTTCCATTTATGGAATTGAATATAAGATCATATTCAAAGTGCTGCATTTACTGACTGATTTTGAATACATAAAATATATAGCCATTGCAAATTCGCCTTTCATTGCAAAGCTTTGTTCTTGTAGTGACATAACTTACTGCCAGATTAGAGCCCCAAGTACAGCTGGACCATTTTTCATGTTCTCCATTCCCACAAACACGACTGGGAGACAGGTCGTGCTCTCTATCAGGGTTGTGCTTAGCACACAGCAATATTGCAACACGTCCCATTAGAGTTATGTCTGCTGAGACTGTGAGCACAGACTTGGCTGCAGGCACCTCCTAATGGAATTACATAATTGGAGGCATGTCATCTAAATCTGAACAAATTGGATTCCCTTGTCATGCACTATTGAATCAGAACGGAAAGAACACTCCATGCTGTTATCTATGGTAAACCAACGGCGGCAAATCCGGCGTCACTAATATTTTGATAATGTGATGTTTATTAAAAATGGGGGAGAGAAAAAAAATAAGATAAAAGTTTCATGTAAGGCGTGCCAAAATCATGTTGCATGCAAAAATGAGCTCATCTGAGCTTGGCTTCAGACTGGGAATTATGTAAATGGTTTATGACAGTTGTGGTGTTAAGAAGATGTAAGCAGCAGAACCATGTGAGGCTGGTTGCCTGTAGCAGCCAGGGAAGTGCAGACAAGGACTCAAGACAGGCCCTGCCACCAGCTCTGCATCTGGCAGGAGAGACAGGCACCAAGGTGTTTGCTCTGCTCCAGTCCTTCCCTCTCAGTCCGTGGCTGATCAGTGACATTAACATTCACATCTTGCAACCGAATTCTCCAGCCCTTGCAATTCATAAGCATGCCCTGCTTTTCGTTTACAAGTATATCAACTTTAATTTGGAATTACTGGAGGAATCATAACGAGGGAGCAATAACTTTGAGCACACTGAACTGCGCATTCAGGGCAAATTTTCACTGAGTGCTCAGCTCGACCTCCAGCTCTGCACGTATGAGAGAACAGAGGCATTAATTACATTACCAGAATCACTAATCAGCCCATTGCATCTTTACATTTCATCAGCTAAATGCTGGTGCAAAATGAGAGGCTTTTTTCCCCTGTAATTCAGCTCTTCAAGCCCCACCAGGATATTTCCATGAGCACATGGAATGAATTCCTTAACAAAAACAGTGAGAAAAAAGGCAAGTAAGAAAGAAATTAATTCTGATGCCTTCCAGAATTCATGGTTCTCCTACTTAATAAACTGTGGGCTGACAGGGGCTCCCCTGTCCACACTAGGTCATCAGGGCACCTTGCAGATGGAGCTGGGTTGGGGGGCAGAGCACCCACCCATGGTCCAGCCTAGGGCATGAGGGGTTTGGGTGATGGGACAGGGGGTCTGTGACAGCAAGAGGGGTTGTCTGCAGTACAGCTCTATCTGGGATTCAGGTTTCAGTATGCCACCAGCACGCTGCACACTAACACCACCAGCTCTGCTGCCCCAGCTCCAGCAGCGCTGCAGTCCTGCAGGACTGTGCCAAACGCCCACTTATATTCGGTGTGAGGGAGAAACGCTGTCAAATCACCAAATCACCTCGAGTTGTGAGAGCACGCAGCAGGGGGAAAAGTGTTAACTACACACTGAGCCTCTGCCTGTAGATCAAGACCGAGAGGAGACAGCTAAACATTTACTGTGTGCTCTGGGTCTGAGCATCCCCCCAGTGGCAGCACAGCATCACACCGTGGGCAGCCCAGCAGCACAGAGCTCCACAAATGCAACAGTCCTGCCTCAGCAGCCCCTTCCAGAAGAGACCCCCAAAAAACTGTACTCCCAAAATCTATAACCCTGTGTAATTACTTGGTCTAAAGGCCCATTAATCCATATGGACAAAAGAATTGTTTGAAGAGTGACTGCTCCTGAGGGGTGCCCAGCACCGTGTTTTGAGCCAAGTGGGTTTCTCCTGCCCATGGGTAGGAGCAATACCATCTCACTGCCAACTCGGTGTGGTGGGGGAAAAACAGTTTTCCCCCTGAAGCTATAAAACGGTAAACCCCCAGGGGGTGGTGACCCTTGAGGTTTGAACCAATGAGCGCTTTTGCAAAATATAAACATGTCACAAGCAGACTGGAAAAGAAGAGTTGTTGTGGTAGTTGCCACTAAGCTCTTGGGGGTATTTGTGCCACAGAAAGCAATAAACATGGTGATGGTGGGAATGGGGCAGCCTTCCATGGTAGGGAAAAAAGCAATGTCAGGAGAGGCCATGCTCCAGCTGGGACTGTCCCACCACTTCTTCAATGCCACCATGTAGTCCTGCTTTGATGGCTCATCCAGTTCAAAATATTGCCTTAATATTTAGTGACATTTCTAGATATACAATGAGGGAGAGGGAAAAGGAAAATCACAAACCAGCTCAGTATTTTGCAAGAGTTGGCAATGCCTGGCACACCTTAAAACTAAAGATCATTGAATTACACTGACACTACTTGATCTCTAAGTGTCCTTGGGATCAAATCTGAGCAGTTTCAGTATCTCTGACAGGAGCACTAGCTCTGTGGATTGCTCACCCTGGCACTTCCCTGCAGGAGCACAGTGGGGACCTGCACCCAAACTCCCTGCTTCCACGGCTCTCCACTCTGCTCACATCATGGCAACTGTGCTAAATAAATTTCAAAGGATGTTTACCTGCTCCTGTCAGGGCTGGTGTATCACAGGGAAGTCAGCTGACCACAGCTCAAACAGAACTGAATGAGATTACTGACCACAGCACCCCCAATTCTCTTATCAAACCATCTTTTGTTAATCTGCAGCTTCAGGGTTTTCTGCTACCAAGTTGTGACCTTCCTCCCCACATGCTCATCTCCACAGACCTCTCCTCCTTGACGGCAGTGCCTTGCTCGCCTTGACCTAAAAGATCCTCTTAAGTGACTGTGGCATAACAAGCAAAATATCTGAAAGAAAGCCTAAATTACAAGATACACCCTTACATCTTCACACCAAGTGCCAGCCTGTCTTAAAGGCTCAGCACATCTGGTTGCACAAATGACCTCAGCCACGTTGCTAAGGCTGAGTCTTTGCAGGGCTCGATGACACTGTGCTAATATCCTCAAGTGACACGACTGACGCCACCAGCTACGCAGATTCCACACAGTGGTGTTGTGGAGAGCCTGCTGTTTTGGCAACAAACCTGGAACTGAACTAGGGACCTTCAACATGGGCAAAAAGAAGATTTGCTCTTGGCATTAGAGCAGGGAACTGGGGCTGATGTCGACTTTTAATCTGATATGGCTTAGAAGAAGCCATGACAAACATCCCCAGGGTAGTGATGTGGTGTCAGGGCGATTCACCACCTTCTGCAACACCAGTTGCAGAGCTGAGCCTGCAGAGCCCTTGGCCCACCTGGGCTCACCACAGCACTGTCGCTGCTTTGCACCAACACGGACAAAACCCCCAGAGCATCGCAGCCAGGGAGGGGAGGCGGGAAGGGCACAGCAGGACGCTGAGCAACAGAAATGTCCTCAACACACTGGCAAGAACAACATCCACTGAGGTGGGAGACACCAGCATACCAGCCATGACCCTGTACACCCAACATAACATCGTTAAAATAGGTATTTTAACTCCCAAACTGTGGGATGCCTGTGCTAGCAGTAATGAATGTAGCCATGTTCATTACCTGGCAGGCATTACCACAACTCTCCAGGGAGGCTCCAAAATTCAGAAACCTTTACTCATCCATAGAGGTTCTGAACCACCTTGTTGCACTCAGCCTCCTTTACATGAGAAGTATCAGCTTGCAATTAATACAACTAATTAATATTACTAATTAATGAATTGAAGCAAGGACAGGGAGCTATGAGAACATTGTTTTTGAAAGGTATGAGATGCAGTAACAAGAGCCAGTTGGAAAATGGCTTTTCAGGAGTTTTTACTAATTTGATTTTCTGTCATAAAAGCTTGTTTTAAAGAAAAAATTATTATAAGAATACAGTGAGAAAACTGCTGTCCAGTGCTCCCAGTCTCACTCATCCTTCCCTCAAAGAGATGCTGTAGGGCTTTACTGGACATGAGGGAGTCCAGATGGGAGAGGGATGGCATGTGCTTCAATTAGCGCTCACACCTCTTTAAAATCAACTGACCATGAGACATAAACCCTCTGAGGAGAAAGTCCTGTCAGTGCTCATGGGGACAGTTTGCCCAGAAAAGGCCACACTGGAGTGGGGGTCCATGCACAGGCATGATGCTGACCTGGGGAAGTAAATCCTGGGAAACATCCTCCAAAGTGTCCATGGGGTCAGGGAGAACCTCTTCCCCCTTCAAGGCCAGGGCAGTCATGGTGCCTCCCTTGGATACTAATTTGGGGATGCTGGTCACCCCGACAATAGTGATGCCATGACTGGCAGCACACCCAGAATCCAGACCCGAGACAGCCTGGGGCTAGGGGGTGTCTGTGTGTGGGGTGGGCTACACAGTAATAACAGCTGGTTGGAATAATAAATTAGCACCTAATTAACAGGAGGGCTGGCTGCAAAACACTGAGTTAATGGAACAGAAAAAAAAGAAGGCAAAGAGCTGCTGCTGTGAAATAAGGAGACTGCTTTAGAAGCTACTGTGTCAAGGACATGCCTTCGAAGTTGAGGGTTTAAAAGCTGAAGGAAGAAAAGTGCTTTTGTGGGGTAAAACTTGCCCTGTCCTTACCCCAGGTCAGGATTTGTTTCCCAAGCAGGCATTAGCCCAGAGCACTGGTGGGTGATTAAGCTCAGACTCTCCCTGGTAAAAAAAAGGGCTGTAGGGCCTAGAAGTTGCATGCCAGAGGACAAGGTAAGCATTTGGGATGCAGATAATACAGTCAGGACAAATATTTATTGGGTCAGTAGTCGCTGGTGAGAAAGAGAAGCTATAAAGTGGAGATAACAAGAAATAATGCTGCCACAATGGGAAACTGCACTAATGACTTAACAGCTCTTTGCACCTCTCCATAAAAACCTCCTAAGGGAAAACTCCTATTCACTGCCAAGGAAACAGTGGTGTAAATCTGTTCTCTGCTACATCTGACCCTCCCTGCACTTGCAGCATCTCCTAGACCAGCTCCCTCCTTAGCTTACTACACTTCTACCCTGGTTTTGGTTCTCTTCTTCACACAAACCAACATATATCCTCTCCCCAGCTTCATGGCAGGTCGCAGCAGCCCTGGTGGAGCAGGGCAGGAGGAGACACCCCACCACCACTCTCCTGTGAGCTCAGAGACAGTCCGAGCAGGGACATTAGGGCTGGCACAGGCAGCAAGGGTGACCTGCACCCACCCAGACCAGCAACAGTCCCCAAACCCCAACCATCACCTGCGCAGGCTGTGCACACAAGGCAAACACAGAATAAGCATCTCTGCTCGGTAGGAGACACTAAGGACACAGCTAAAAAAATGCTGTTTAACTGTCTTTAATTAATATTCCGAACTACAAGTAAGCCTTTAACACACAGCAGGATCACGGTGAAAGATTTATGAGATTGGTTCACCTTTCCGAAGTGCTGCCTTGGGTCATCAGCACAAACTTATCGTCAGCCCGTACACCAGTGGAGAGCTGGAGCGAGAGGGGAAGGGGAACATCTGCATGAATATGATGTGACCTACTTTTACAGTAATTTGAATGCATATCTGGGAAAAAAACCCACCCTCTAAAATTTTAAGGGAGAATTATAAATCAAGGCGTGACAGTAAACAAGCCGTCTGTGAAGTCGTACTGTCTACCCAGTACAAACAAGAGATTCATCAAATAATAAAATACTACTTTAGAAGAAAACAAGCACAATTATTTTATAATTATGGCTGCTCTAGTCTTCTGAGGGCAGGAAACCTTCCTACCTCCATAGAATCATAATCAAGACTCATCAAAGTCCTGTAAAAGCAAATCAATATCTGCTCTTGGCAGGACGAGTTAATTAATACCGGAGTGCTCTTCTGCATGCTGCCTGGCTGTCAGGCTGACAGCGCTAAGTGCAGCTCTCCCAAAATCCTCTGTGAAAAAGCACCTACCACCACTGTGGCTACGGGTGACAAAGGATGCCATGTCCCTGCGGGTCTGGATGTACGGGCACTGTGGGCTGTGCTCCGCTTTGTAAAGGACACAGACGTCCAGGTGGTTCGAATCAGCAAAATGCAATCAAACTCCACGCTTCTCCAGATCCTTATCTCCATCAAACAGGAGACTCAGGCAGCACCGTGCGGATAATTTTATAAAGGGAAATCAAAGCCGTGTCCTTTTCACCACGACTGCACTCGCAGAGTTGGTCCCTGGTTACATGTGGTTATCTGAGGTGCTGTGGCACCCCCACATCAGACACCATGAGGGGGAGCTGGTTGTTACCAGAGAACTGGCTCGTGCCACCAGCAGTGGTGGGTTAACACTCTGCCAGAGACTTTGGAGGTGCCACTTCAAATATTGGCAGTCAGAGTGCAAGCTTTCCTCTCTCCATGGCAGGTTCACTGGAGCTCTGTGCCATTTATTGCGTGACTCTTCCTTCTCTTTTTTACTTACTATGAGACCTTTAAAATGGAGGTCTTGTCTGCCCTCTGTGATTAGCAAAGATCTCGCAGCCTTCCTAAAAGTGCAAGGAAAATTACAGCCAAGAACATGACAGCAGTTAGACGCCCAGAGCAGGAAGGAGTGAGACACACTCAGCAGATTGCTTTGAAGCAAAAGCTCAGTAAAACATTATTAAACTTATTTTTAGCCTCATTTTCTAAAGAAATGAGCCTCTCACGAACACACTGTCCACCTCCCTCCTCTCTCACCACACTCCTCATAATTTTTTAATTGGTTCCCTTATCTAGAGATTCTGCTGTCAAATTTGGGTGGAAGATAAATAAGCATTGATAAGGGACTTAGGGGAAAACACCCAGCTGGCGATGGAGAGCAGGCATTGCTGGGAGCCACGGCCGGCCCGACGGCACAAGTGCCTCCTTTCATCTGTGCTTGAGACAAGACAGAGATGCACGGTGATTTTTAGCATGGAAAGCTGGCAGATGCAGCAGGGGCAGAATGCAGAGGTACTGCTCAATGGCTTTGCTGAACAGCAGCATTCACCACGTCCCGAGAGTGCCAGTGACGTTTTACAGACCTCCTGCCAAGAGCAGCTGATATATCATCTCAGGCATAAAATGGGACAAAGATGCAAAATGCCAGAAGAGTAGGAAAAGCCAGTTCTGCCGAGTACCACTGCTGATGTACTTTTATTGTTGTTTAATGGTTTTCTTGGATCAAACAAGGGAGAAGATCCAAGTGTGCAGAGAGAACTGGCTGTTCCCTGTCAGCAGGAAAAGGCATCAAATACAGAGGAGGGCTCACCAACAAAAATACATGGGCCAGAAGAGGACATACACAGGAGAAATGGGTGAGGAAACAGGCTGCAGGGTAACAGGAGTGCAGGAACACAGCTGCCTGTCAGCAAAGTGCCTGCTGGAGCCAGGACCAGACCGTAGATGCCAGCATTTGGCTGGGAGAAGCAGTTTTTCTTCGCCTAGTTAGCACAGACTTCACCTGTGTCAGTGTTTTACTAAGAGGATGAGGAGATATTGCAGGCTATTAAGTTTCCACAGGGCTAAGTGGTATTAAATTCCATTGCTGGAGCTCAGGTAAGTGGCTGGGTAAATACACTCCCCAGCCTGACGCCGCTCGGTCCATTAGCCGGTGCTGCCATCGTCGGAAAGCAGAGGGGAGAGTGGTCCATATGGATGCTGTTGTTTATAACCCAGCTCTCATTTCAGTGTGGTCTCTGAGCAGATTGCTCAGTGATGGTGCCAGAAAGTGGATGGGCAGGGAAAGGCTCCACCATCTAAACCCCACAACCCCTTTTCTTCCATGTACCAGTTCCTTTAGGGACCAGACAAGGACAGGCTCATTGCATACTCAGACTAGTTTCAGCTCATTTTATCCCCTTCCCTGCCATTCCTTGGGTTTTGTTCTGTTCTAGGATTTGAGTAAAAAATAAATACAACCTCCCCAAACCTTTCTGGACCAGCGAGGGCAGCCAGTCCCCAAGAACACCCAGCCCACACTCATTCTTCTGAACCCTTCTGTTCTTCAGAGCAGGTTCACAGCAGAGCCAGCTGGGCTCCCTACTGCCTTTGGCTGAGCACTCAGTGGACATCACTGCACCATTCAACATCTGTTAGAGACTTTGCTTCAAACACTTATTTGGCAGATGTGGCTGAGAGGCTCACGTTAACCATGAGAGAGAAGCCAAAGGAGTGTGGCAAAGAGCCTGGGAGCAGTTTGGCTGCAAACAGCCAAGCACCTCAGTGCAGACCTAGCTGTCCCAAGACAGTTTGCTATTGCATGTTCTCTGTGCCAAACAAACCTCTCTGTGCACCCCTGCACCCAACCGGGGAGTCTGAATACACCTCCCACCTGCCCTGCAGTGGGCAAAGGGGGGCTCCCCACAGGTACCCACACCAGGCAGCTCCTGAGGGATAAACGATTCTGTAGGCTTGGGATTTATTTTGGAAGATGCTTTGTGCATCTGTGGTTCTGTGGTGCCCCAGGAGCAAAAGGCAGAAGGAAAACTGCCCCTGCACAGCTCCAGCCTGGCAAACAGAAACCTCCAGTGTGTTCCAAGTCAGTGCATACAGAGATGTCTGTTTGTTTTGAAAACCAAATTCTGCATTAGTTTACAGAGCAAAGGCAGCATTTTTTGCTTTCTGGGCATCTTCCTTGACTCTGCTTTAGAGAGGCAACAGCTAGAGAAGCTGAAGAGATGGAAAGGCACAGGGCAAGCACACTTGCAGTGAAGTTACCAGAGCAGTGGGGCTTGGATGGGTCCTGAGCAGCCCCAGGCTGGGACAAGCCCTAAGAAGGACCAGGGGAAGGACCACTGCTCCCCTCGGTGCCAGTGCAGGCTCCTTGCCAGTCAAGCAAACTTCCAACCAGACCATCACATCTCAGATACAGGCTTGGTGTCCCATGCCAAGACCACACAACAGACCAGTGCCCCACAAACCCATGCTCATACTAGAGGAAATGATCTGATTTTTTTAAGATGGAAGATCTTGGACTTGGCATGCTGAGCTGCCTTGGTGTACACAAAGACTAGACCTTGTATTCTTACTACTTTGGGCAGAAACACTTCTCTGCTCAACAGTATACATTTTTCTCCAAGCACGTTACTTTCCCCTGCATCCAGTGTTCCTATCACTCTGTCAAAGGAGATTGTGAGAAAGAAGAATGCCACAGACATTCCTTTTTTGCAAGCCCCATCTTTTCTGTGGATTTGGCAATTATTGCAAACAACACAGGATGAATCCAACAGTAGGTGAGTGAAAAATTGGATCTGACAGCCTTAATTGAGCCTGAATTCCCATTTACTGAAAATGATCTGGCATAATTAAAAATTCACAACTAGAGACCAGTTGTGAACACTATACATTATGGGTTCTCTGAATTACTCTGGGAAACATACACTCTCCAGGCTTTGGTCTTGCAGCCAAAACAGCTCGAGCCACATTGATGGAGTCATTTAAGAAGAGTAACTCTGGATTCCAGGGAGGGAGTGAGCTTGTGCTCAGCAGTCACCACCCATCATGGCAAGAGGGTGGCTGTGCAGAACTCACACCAAGCACAGGTTTCCAAATATCCCCCCTGCCTGTAAGATTTCTTCTGATGCAGTATGTTGCTGTCCCTACACCACGGGGATACGCTCTTCACTACCACATTAAGGCAGTAACAGGACAGCTGCTGCTTTTCTATTCTATTTCAAGTTTCTTGTCTTATCTCAGTAGAAAGCAAAGGGACAAACTTTCCTGCAAGCACTAACAGGAGCAGCTCTGCAAGCTCAAGGGCTCTCAAGACCTCAGCCCTGTGCCCGCTGCTAACACGCAACGTCCCTGGTGCCCCAGTGCAGACCCACGTGCAACTTTGCAATTGCTTTCTCCTTATTAATATAATTGGGATTTAATTCCACCACATCATTTGCAAGCCTCACTTAGCCTGAGACAACTTAGGGCAGTGCAACTGGAAACGTCTTAATTTCTGCTTTCAACAAACCACCAAGATACGGCCAGTAAACAGAATATTGGAACAAACACAGGCCAGTCTTCACCAGGGCAGGGTGTGGAGCCTGGAACATTAATCCAGTTGCAGTGTGTTCTTAGGGAAATAAAAGCCTCAATAAACAAAGCACGTTCTGTTCTGCACACAAACATACCAATCACAGCTAAATAACAGGCCTTGGATCATTTATAACAAGACATAACTTTCCATTTATAAGTGTTTTTAAGGAACAACCCTCAACCAGGAGATTTAACTGAGCTGAGCACTGAAGGTATATTAATCAAATGCTCTAATGCTGGATCTCACTTGATAGGCAGGATACCCATGCAAGAAAAAGAATAGTTACCTAACATTAGCATTTTTGAAAGCCAACATATCCACAGTTGTAACTTCATTATATTTTTATCTAGACTAGTTTAATGATCGTCCCATCCTATACCAAAGGCTGCAATGGATATAACATGCCATTCAGTTCTCTTTCCTAGCAGGGTTTTGTTGTGGGGTGGTTTTTTCCCTTCCTTCTGTCTGTCAGCCGCTGAGAACCGGCATGACAACCCAAACTTCCCAATAAATCACAGAGGCAGCGACTCATTTAAACCCTTCACTTCAGAGGAACGGCAAGGTGTCATCTTCCCAGCAGCGCCGCAGCAATCGTTAGCAATGCAACACCGCTCTTCCCAGGCACGTCACCTGTGCTGCAATCCAAAAATAGGCCATCCCAAAATAGGCCGTCGAGGCAGGAGAGGGATCCGAGCGGCACACTCAGGCTTTCCCAACAGGTAATGCAAAACCTACCGCATGCCCAGGCTGAAGTAAAACCCCCAAACAAGTCTGTCCCCTGGTTAATTCTGCAGGGCATCTGGACGGCCCTGAGCCCTGCTGTGACGCTAATTTGAGATCTAGGTGTGAGATGAGTATTTATGCACCAACGTGCCCATCTGCTGCCGGAGGAGAGCCCACAGTGGTCACACCTTGCCACTTCCCGTGCTGCAGCAGGATGATGGCTGGAGCTGGGCACCTCTCCGTGTGCTGCTGTGGCAGGTATGGGGCCACTGCAGAGGATTCCACTGTGGTGTGGAACAGCACAGCATCCCCAGGGTCCAGCACGCAGCTTGGGGCTTGGTCTGGCTGTGAAACACCAGGACTCTGCTTTATCCCTCATTTAACCAGGGACAACCACAAGTGAACTCAGCTTCCCTGACAGCACTGTGGGATCAAACATGTTTTAGTGAGGGTACCTCAAACTCCCCAGCCTTCTGTTCCCTGTGCAACAGATCTCAAAGGGAGAAGGTGTGAGTCCTTCTCTCAAACCAATTCCCTTCTTTACTTCTTTTGTGGCTTTTTGTCATCACCGTCTAAGGGTTCTCCAAGACAGGGAGGCAAGTTGAAGATAAAGGAGCAGGGCTCACATCCTCCAAGGGCTTGTGAAATGATTTAGGAAGAGGTAGCAATCTAAACACTGAATTTTCAAGAATGTCACTGTTTTCTGGGCTCTCCGTGGGCTCTGCAATGACAGATGAACCAGAAGCACCTCTGCCTGCCAAGTTTGCAAAAGTCTAACTTGACCCATCCTCAAACTGCCTAGGTCCACCAAAGCACAATAAAGGCCAGAAGACTAAAAAAATAGTAATCTGGAGGAAAAAATGATACACAGTACAAACTATTTTCCCTCTGCTGCTTTCAGCTACAGAATTTCATTACTTTTGCTGCTGTCCTGCTGATTTTCTGGCACAACATTCGGGACACTGGAACAGACTATTTTGCACAGCGTCTGCCATCATCAAGGGACTCTGCAGTCTGCAAACCTGCAGGCAGTTTATTGCCCATACTCCTCCCCTGGACAGCCCCACCCTAAGCTTTATACAGAAAGCACTTGCAGCAAGCCTGCTTTGATGCTGTCTCTACAAACTGAGTACACAACGGTCTCTAACCCCTGTCCCCAAACAGTGACACTTTGGATGCTTTTATTTTTGTACCTATTTGATTAAAAGAGAGATGCCTCAAAGTTTCAAAACAAACAAATAAAAAAAATCTCCCCCCACCCTAGGTTACTGCTGCCCTTCACCAACCTTTCCTGTTGTCCTTTAAGGTGTCAGCAGATGTTGATGGCAAAATATTCTCCTGGAATCACACACACAGCCCGTCCTCATAAATCGCTGGCAAGGATACCCTTAAGTTTGCCTGAGAAGCATCTTGCCTCAAACAAATCCATATTTATAGGCTCCAGATATATTTTTCAGCTTGGGTTTATTTATTACAACCAAGGCCAATAAAACAAGAAAATGTAGTTCTATGTGTGTGCTGGATTAAATGAAGAGAGCAAAATTTGCATAACTTTGGAGCATAATCTCCCAAAGCAACAACTAATCTGCTAGTGATTATCTTTCTATTTGCTTATCACTGTCTGTATTGATGGGGAGATGAAACAGGACAGCGCTCTGTCAACAGAGGGGCAGCCACGCCAGAGTTCAAATAATATGAAGCTCAGGCAGGTATCCATGTGTTTGTTTTTAGTTAGCCTAAAAGTTATTCTGTCTCATAAATACCTGGCTTTTCCCAAGCTGCTGGGTCCCAGAATATTTTACAGCCTCGGAAGAGTCTCCAGGGCGTGGGTTCAGCTGCCAAGTGATCAACTTTCTATCTATTAAACATTTGAAACGAGCTCAAATCTGGCGAGCCGCCACTTCACAAGCCCACAGAATAACAAGCTCATTGTGAGTCCTTTTAGCATGGATTAATTGGTGCACAGAGCCGGCAGTGTGAAGAGGGCAGAAAAACAACCGCCCAGCTCCCCCTCGGAAAAGGCAGAAGGCTCATCAAATTTCATTTGCTCCGGATACTGGGTGAGTAAAGACTTCCGTGCTATACGAGCAGCCACAAGCTGTCACTAAGCCTGGCTTCAGCTGTGCAGCACCCTGGTTCTCTGCTGCTATTTTAACGTTTCCTGCTATTCCAGTGGTTGTTTGGGAGAGGAAATAAATTAAAAAAGCATCTGGAAACATTGCAGCTATCATCACGGTAATTAAATGAAAGGAAAACAGCCCAAAGTGCATCTGTGAAGAAAGGAAACCAGAACCCCAAAGTTCTGCTAAGTTCTGGCTGAGTCCTGTGGCTCAGCGTTCTCCATCTTCTTTGCACATTAATAAAGAACATTAATAGTGTCTTAGCATACTGCAGGGACACAGGAAAAAGGTTTATTTACATAATGTTAGGATGCTGTCACTAAGAGTTTTTTTAAATATTTGCATGGGGCTCTGGCTGTCATTAATCTGTCAAGAACATCACTGGTGCCAAGTCAAATGCAGGAATTACCAGTTTTTCTGCAAATCATCAAACCCACCTCCTTTTCCCCACATCCTCCAAGATGCACCTGCTGTCTTTCAGCCTGGATGTTGGCCATGTGAGTAGCACAGCTCAGGAGACTGCATCTATTCTGCCAGGCAGATCTGCACTGCACAGTCATGAGCAGAGGATTGGGTCACACATTTTGGGTGCACAAAAGCCCCTGGTGTGTTAGGATGAGCAGTGTACATTGTGCATGATCCCAACAGCATCAGAGAGGAGAAAGAACTGTGATGAGAAACAGGAGGAACATTTTGACATCCCGAGATGCATTTTTCCTGACAGTTCACTGGGCAAAGGACAGTCAAAGGATTGTGTTGTCTAATGAATCAATACTTTTTGGAGAGAATTTCATTAGCTGTGACACCTCTTCCCGATACGGGGGTAACTGGAAGTCATTCAAGTCATCGGACCCCGTGACAGTATCTGCATACTGATGGAGTGCTAATTGTATTTGGGACATCAAAAGGTCATAAATCAAACTGGCATCGCCCTGGGAATACAATAACTCGATTCATACATGAAGGATTTTAAAATTTAAACTCATGATCAAATGGGGAACTACACTTATTAACATTTCTTCCGCTGTGTTGCAGCCTCTCAGTCAAGTGGCTGAATTGTCCAAACGGGCTTAAAACTACAGTTAATCAATATAGAATGTGTTATTAAGCAGCCAGAAAACTGCCTGCTGGTTTGTGTCAGCCCATTCTTCTTCCAAAGACCAAATGATAGGAACAGTCCTTTTATTCCCACTAGGTGCCTGCAAAAACTCAGCACCAAACCTCAACTGATTTTACACCTCTGCCTGCCTTAACCTTTCTCTCTTGGTAGCAATTCAAAGCCTGGCTATACAGCATTCAGGACCAAAAGAGCTTGTGATGCTGGCAGGAGGGAGCTGCTGGTGACCACCTTCCTATCCAGAAGACATCACAGGTAACATAAGGCATTGCTCCAGATCCAGTGCACCAGTAATGATTAACACAATATAAAATTTAATTTGTCCAGATGACAATTAAAAATTAAAAATAGTAAATGCAAAGAAGATAAAGGGAGAACACTCAAATGCTAAACAGATCACAGCATGCAGTTCAAAATCATGGGACAAATTAACAAGATCAAGAAAGAACTGTCCAAGTTAGTTCCAAAGAACATGAATTTGGCAGTAATATATTCACAGTGGAGCCAACCTTAGCTCTAAGGGCAAAAAACGTACTGCCACTTCCGAGGGTCCAGCGAACAGGGGGGAATAATCCCGTGTCCTTGTCATTTTGTGGTCAGACCGTGACTTAGTGCCCTGTTCACTGACCAGGGCCACTAACAGGAGCGAGCTTCAGGCAAAGCCAGCCCCTCTCAGCAAGCTGCTGTGATGCCCAGGGGAGGAGCAGCAGCACCTCTCCATGCAGGGTCACAAAATGATGCCCGTGGGCAGGACACTGATAGGTTGCCCAGGGAGGAGGAGGAACTTCTGCCCTCTGAAGTTTTTAAGACATCTCTTAGCACATTGAGGAGGGCAAAGGCACAGGAGAGCCTATCTTGGAAAAGAGGAGCAGACCAGAGGAAACTTGGATCTCTAGCAAGGCAGGTGCAGTCTTAAAATAAAGCAAAATCCAGGCACAAGGCAGCTTTTTGAGTTTGCAAATTTGCACGCTCACGTGCTTTGGAAAGTCTCTCCTGCTGAAAAACACATCCTGATAATTGGCTTTCGCACAGCACCGGCTCTGCAGTTGCCTCCCTCCCTCCCCGTGGGGTGTTTGCACTGTCAGCAAGAGGCTCTCGCCCAGGAATATTTGTAACAGCGATCGGAGCAGGATATACAAACCCACTGCGCTCCACACGCTCGGCTGCCCAATTCGGGCTGAATCAGCTGTCACACACTGTCTGGATCACAGAGGAGTGCCTTCCCTTGTCTCTTACAGCAATCTCCTTTTCACTATGCTGAGCAGCAAATATGGCCCTAAATACAGCCCCATAAAGGTTCCCAGATCCTTGTTTCGGCTCACAAATCCAAAGGAAAATTCCCACACTCTAGTGACAGCTTGTGCAATTCACCCTCCTGTAGGTAGCTAAGGGGGAGTGAATTAACTCTCCTGGGCTCACACAGAACAGGGCTTTGCAAGCACAGCACGTCACAGCCAACCTGACCAAGAGCAGAGCACTAGAGCAGCCCCACAGACCACCAGGCAGAGTAGGAGCTTCCAAGAGCTTCTGCCCTGGACCAGAGGGCAGGATACTTCCCTCCTCCCCTAACACATTCCTGGTCAGCAGGACAGTCTTCTAGCCTTATTGCTGGAAGACAAGGGGGAGGGAGAAAGGAATTAGCCTCTAGACAACCACATTTCTTCCCTCTTTTCTGCAAGGGAAGATTCACCACGTAGACTTCGAATTCCAAGTAATTTTCAGTCATCTGAAAGATGGAGGAGATGAACTCCCTCCTGCTGACCCGAGACTGACTCAGAAGTAATCATGTTTAACAGAAGCACTGCAGTAGTGAACTTGCAGGCAGAGACTGTGACACCCACGAGATGAGCAAGCATGAGAGGGATGGTGTCTGCACTTTGTCAGCTCAGCCTCATTTTGCAAGCAAGGGGAGGACACAGAGCACCATGGAGCTGGGAAGAGGAGCTGTGTCAGAAAGGTGAATGCCCAGAGCTGCTGACCCTACTGAGTCTCTGAGCCTTTGGAAGCTCTTTATTTGCACACTCAGGGCACGGTGCAGCCATGACACAAGCAATAGAATGCATGGAAAGCCAACACTCCTGCCTCTGTCCAGAGAGGCACCTGGATGTCCATTAGGGACCTCAGCCCACAGTGCAGGTGACAGTGCACACATGCCATCAGGTATGCCACAGCTAACAAGGTGTTTGAACTTCCTCAGGTTACATATTCACACCCAAAGATATATGTTTAGATTCTGAACTATACATCTTGTATAAATTATATTAAAGGCTCTGATAAACATTTTCTCTCAGCTGCTTATTCCAAAATTCATGTGACTTTTCTTCCCCCGTTTGTTTTTTTAATTAAACCAAACTCACACAATCTAAATGACAACATAACTTCCTGATGCTGATCTATGCAACAACAAACCCACTCACAAGAATATTGTTTGGGTATATCCAGGCCATCCCTCCATGCTTGAAACAGCCAGGGTAGTCAGTGGAGCATGAAATTATTGTATTAATGGGTTCTAAATGTGCAGGTGTTAATTTGAAAACTCTGATCAGAGGGAGGGTGGAGAAACTGCATTTATTTAAATGGCTCACTTCCAACTTCTGCCTCTGTTTTGAGAGCTGCATCCTGCTGGAGGACTCCTCCATACACCTCTCATACACTGTGTGTCAGCAAAAGTCAGAGTGGGTTTGCAAGACCACCTCTTCCCGCCAGGATATATGGGATACACAGCACAAGAAGCATCGCTTCATTGTGGTCACTCTGATACTGAGTTTTGCATTTATTACCTAAAATGCTGCCTACTTTTATTCCACTGCCTTATTCCTTCCATTATCCCCCAAGTCCCGTAAGATCAAAGCATCATCCAACATCGATGAGCTAAAAGACTCAAGCTCACACGATGCCTTTGGCATCTGTAGACTGATAAGGTTAAAGAATAAATGGTTGGGGTTTTTTCCGGGCAATCCATGGAGAGCTCTGCCGGGATGAGACACTGGCTTATGAGGCTCATTACGATCATACTGCAGCAGTGACCTTCACCACGCAGCAAAGGAAAGCAGGATTTAGTGTTCATGTCAACAGCATAATGAAACAACTCAGGGGAAGGCCAGCCTCAGCCACTACTTTTATCCCACTAAAGAACTTGCAAATCCATGGCAGTGAGAGCGAGTTTGCAAACAAAAATAAAAGGGAGCCTTCAGCCTTTTCATCCCAGGCTCCAGTGTTACAGAAGGAGCCATAAATAAGGCAAGAAAACATTTTGCTGGATAAAAAGCCATTAGAGGAAGCAATTCTCAGCTTTTCAGCTGGAGTTTTCCCGGCAGCGGCCATTCGGATGAGATCAGCTCCCCAGAGATGGGTGGTGTGTGCCAGCAGGGCGCATCAGAAACCCAGCCCTGGCCAGCGCCTAAGGTGAGGTACCTGAAAAGGGCTGGCTTCACAGAACTGGTTTCACAGAACCGGTTTCACAGAACCAGAGGAGGAGGAGGAGTTCACCAACACCACCAGCTCCCAGAAAATCGCTTCATACCCTGGTTTGTTTTAGAGGTGGATTGAGTTACAACACCCTCTGTAACGTCTCATCACATCCTGAAAGCAACACTATCAAACTGTTGCACACAGTTCCTTCAGCATCATTAAAAAAGCCTGCATCCAGCACTGTGTGCCATGCAAACCATCTAAAAATGCAGCAGGCCTTTTAGTTCCCTCTCATTAAACCAAACACATTCACAATCCCTGGGAACATGCCGACAAGCCATCCGCAACCACTGATGAGGGACAGACCACAGCTTCAGATCTGCTCCACAGCTCAGCAACCCTCTGCTCCTGAGCCCTGATGCCTTTTCATCCTGCTAGTGAGTAAGCACTGTGTGACAAACCAGAAGGTATTGGAGAGCCTTTCCCAGCCCTCCCATGCCACATGTGTGCAGCTGGTTCTGCTGTAGCAGCTGAAGTGTCAGATGATAATTTATTTTCCATATGATTTAGCCAGCTTGCAATTATAGATTTGATTGACTTACTGGAAATCCCAGAAGACCACCTGCACCAGCAGGAGAGTCACCCCCTTAGACTTCAAATTAGTAGCCAAATTAATCAATCCTTACATAGTGATTTCACTAATTTGATGAATTACCATCAACATTGCATTGTCGATTTACCCTGGCTTTGATAGTTACCTGATAAACATATTGCTTTGCTGCTATTTTAACACAGTTGACAGCACTGGGGGGACATCTCTTTCTCAGAAACACGTTACAGCATTTTGCAAAGACAGTGGTGCACGTTTGTATTGACAAACTGTATGTGAGCTGAGAAGGAGGGCTTGAGAGAGGGATCTGGGCTCACCTCTTCTTATGCACTCCCTCACCCCAGGGGGCATCTTATCTCTTCTGCACCCCTTGAGCAGACCAGGACCAGAGTTTTGGGTGATGGGAATGATGCTCGTGTCACCCTTCACCTCCCCCAGCCATCAAGTCTGCTGGATGACACAGGATGAGAACAGGCCAGGAACCGTCTGCAGAGGAAGGCCAGTATTTGCTTCAGTTGCTCAAATAGGTCCACTGATGACCGTATCAGTCAGAGCTGAGCAGCAGAACAAGAAGAAAGAGAAGGTGACAGCTTTTGCTCTTCTGTCAGTTTATGAAGGAAAACAAGATGCGAGAAGATGGAAATTTGCACGATCATGTTGAAGGATGGGATGACCACATATCACCAGATTCAACTGTAACTGTGAGCAGTATTTCCTTTCCCAGTCAATGCTGAATGCAAGAAAAAATGTTTCAAGAAACTTATTAGTTTTCCTATACATCCTCTACTTTTAAGTTACTTTAGTCAATAAACACCAAATTCTAAAAGGACACTTTCTAGAATACCTCTTTCAACTCAACTACAACTCAAAGCAAGTTGTGATTTAAAAATTAAGCCTAGCAATTAGCTGCAAAGGTAAGACAAGGGGACCTGGGTTAGCAAGAGGTACCAAACAATCAGACCAAACCTCCCTTCAGGGAGACAACCAGCACATGCAAACGGAACAAGAAAATGAAACATTGATTATTTAAACCCTTGGTGCTGCTTGGCAATGCAAATCACAAATACAATCAGGAATTTAACAACCGCTTTTGATTTAAGACCAGTTCATTGGGGTGGATGATTAATGCTTGTTTACTTGCAGAGTGGCTGTATTGGGGGAACTCAAGCTGCAGCCCCTTCCCTTTACTGCAACTCCTAGGGATGCACTCCATGTGCCAGGGGAGAGCAGCAGGACCTGTAGCACATCAAGGCCAAGTCCCTGTGCCAGATTCAGCAGCAGGAAGAATCTTTAAACATCTGCCAGGTAATAGCACCAAAGCTGCAACCCAACAATGACCCAAGCAGTATTTTTCAATTATACAGATGACGCAGTCCAAATCTTAAGTAGGTTTAAACACTTGCCTTGGCTGTTTCTAGTTTTGCATAATGAGAATCTGCTACTGAAATGACAAATGGTTTATGGCAAAAAAACCTCCCAGCAACCCAAAACTGCTGTGTTTGAGCGACTGGTGACAACTGTGCAGCCAACAGGCTTCCCAGATGACAGAGAGATGTACAAAAAAGAAGCCTAGTAGGCAAATCATTATCATCTCATCTGGGGTCCTTTATAACTGATTCCTAGAAAAAGACCCACAGGTCTGTTTATACCCTTATCTCTACATAAAAGTGGACTTAAAACCTACCAGCACTGTTTCATAAAGCGATGCTGGCACATTTGTGAGGATGCCCACGTGCTCACAGGCTTGGCTTTGCTGTTTCTGCATAGTGAACTTTTCTGGGAAGAGAGAAAAAGCCATCCGTGCCAGGAGTGGCTCAGGAGAAACAGCTTCTAAAACTGGGAAAACTGATGGACGGGCTCCAGTCTTTCTTCACCTGGAAATTTTGTTGCATCTCATATGTTTAAGATGCTCAACAAACCTGAATCCTGAACTAATTTGAACTCAGGTCTCTGGGGATCAGTGGTTCCACAGGCTGGAAGGGCTGGGATCACGGTGGGTGATCCTGCATCACACCAGTAATTCCCACATCCACAGGCACCATGCAGCTCCTTGCAAGGAAACACTGGTTTGACTCCTGTGTCCTCAAGCACCACCAAACAGGTTCTCATCTTTGCAGAAGGCTCTAAGTGCTGCTTTAGCAGACACGAAAATCCAGTTAACGTTCCCTTTCAGTTTGATTAACATGCTTTAATGCAATCCAATTAACAAAGTATTATGGTTCCTAACATCACAGCTTTTATATCCTTTTCTAACCAGGAAAAATCTATGACATATGATACAGCCATTAGAAAGGAGCAGATAGCTTTCGCTCAAAAGGCTCCCTATCGCCTGATCCAAAGCCAGATAGGGTCAGCAGAAAGACATTTGCTGACTCCAGCGGGTCACAGATCAGGCACTAGAGAATGAAATCTATAAATGCCCTTTCACTGGGGAAGTCACATTACTGAGCCCCATGAATTATGGGGGGGGTGACAAAATCCCGGCTAAGAGCTGCAGTATTTACAGCACTGTCTCAGCTATAAAAACCTTTCCTGGGAATCAGAGTGGAGACTGCAAAGGACTTTGTGAGAATTACGATCAGATGGATTAGCTAAGGCCAAAGCTGTACAGAAACATTAGACAAGGAGTATTTGAAAGCCAGCACAAAGTCTTTCCAGGATTAAGTCCTTCCACCGTTCTTCCTTTCAAAATAAGTAAAAGCAAGGTAAGATTAATTCCTTGTCAAGCCCCTGAAGAACAGACTCCAGCACAGAAATAAACACAAATTGAATTTACTCTGGTGGCTTCAGATAGGTCACATCAAGCCAGAACTAATGCAGTATTGACCTGCTCTTACTCTAGACTACATAACAAAGCAGCAAATAGCATTGCAGGCGCTGCAAATTCATTTCATTTAATAATGTCTGGGCAGCAAAGTTAGCCTGGGATACAGGCTGCATTCAATAGGCACCTCCAGCAGCAGGAAGCAGGATGAATACTAAAAATTGGATGTTTAGGTGCCTCTGAGAGAAATGACTTGTCTGCATTGCTCACTGCAGCCCAACACCCACTGACCGGCCACACCATTGCTCTTACTCTTCAGACCCGACTAGAAGCCAAAGGGGAAAGGCAGCCATCTGCAGGCACCTACTGTACATTTTGCAGCCACACAAAGTTGCCAAAATTTGAGTAGTGCAGCCACCTACAGAAACTCCCATCCTGTGCAGAGCCAGGTTTTGCAGCGCTGTACTTGACCCCTGCTGTCCATTTCCTGCAGATGCTGCTGGGATTTCATCCTTCTTTGCAGCCCTTGATGGGAACCAGCTGCAGTTGCAAGAGCTGTCCTGGGAACCTCTCCTCTCCTACACCCTGGGAAGACTGGAGGATTCAGGTCTGATGTTTTATTTATTGATTTTCAGGCAAGGCAAGGAACATGCAAAGATCCACAAGAACAAAGCATTAAGCAGTATCAAGTTGGCACCAGAAGGAAGTTTTGAACAACCTCCCAACCTCCCTGACCTTGTACTGGAGATGACATTACACAGATCACACAAAAACATCTCAGAATAAAATATTTATCATATTCTCCAGTGATGCAAGCATGCAGCTGTTAATGGAAATGCCACATAAACTTCAGATGGAGCTCAGTGGACACACACCTTCTCTGCCCTTCCACCCAACCAGGGCACTGGCCTCTCCTCTCTGTAGTTAACTACCATCAGTCACATAGAAGAATGGAAACCAGTGTGAAAAGCACAATGCACCAACAAACACAGCTATGGCGAGACCCACAATGTGCCCAGGTCATTGCATACTTTAGATTGATGCTTACAAATTAATTTCTACCAGCTATAACTCCATCAGGCAGTCCCTGAGGCTGCGGGTTGCCCCCACCCATTAATGAAATCTTGGGAAGCATCAAAGAGTCACTCCCACATCCTACTTGCAACCGTGGTCGCTTTGGATGGGAGCTGCACGATACATCAAAGGGCAAAATAAATCACACCTGCTTGTGCAAATAAGGGAGAAGTAAGACCAAGGGTGCATGTTGCTAAGAAGTTTCCATCAGAATGCTTTTGAGGGAAAACTGAGGTGTTGACAAAACAATTTATCGCAAAGGATTCCTTTTCCTCAGGGAGCATCCACAGATCGGGAAGGCAAACATTTGAGACAAAATGATCAGAAAACTTTCAGGAACAAAGAGAAGCTAAACTGCCACATCTCACTAGGCACTGCTAGAGCTGCCTTTCCCCTGCATTTTCCTCTTTCTGGACAAATTGGTTTGGGCTGCATCTCTTGCCAGGCTGCAGCAGCCAAGCAAGAGGGCCTGTGCAGCACATGCTGGGAGAGCTTTTCTGGCCCTGCACACCCTCAGGACACGACAAACAAATAGTGAGAGGGAGGATGTGAATGAGGATGCCAAGCCTCTCTGCAATTCCTGTGTTGTATTTTCTCCTTGATAAAAGCTAAATTTCCAGCAGGAAACCCACAATAATTTCTTACCTGCCCCTAGCTATTGCTGTCCTGGGATGCCACAGGTATTCGTTTCTTCCCCTTCTTGAGTCAAGAACTCCCAGTTGCAAACTGGGAACACTCCAATAAGCAACTTCTCACTTATCCAATCTGCAACCTCCTCCAGAAAGAGATCTGTTTGGGGACTCAACCTTGTATGAGAAAATAGCCCCATGAAAGGAGAGAAAAATTAAAAAGGAGCAAAGGAGTCCTTAGGATGTCTTCCCCTTTTCCTCCCATGAGTTATGGCCAACTCTTCTCCTCCTCACATTAGCATGTATTACTTGTGTAACCTGACAGCAGAGGAAGGGTGGGAGAGACAGATGAGCATAAGAGAGACTGAAAACTATCAGCAATAAGTATCTCCAAGACCTCTCTTCCTTTTCACAAGCAGTTTGACTTCTAAGTTCCCAGTGCCCCAAAATACCTGTTTTAGCCCACACAGTCAGAGCAAGACCTTGTTTCACAGGAAATGGTGGCACAAATGCTCCAGAAGAGCATCCTCACAGCCTGATGAATTAACTAACTGCCTTGCTGAGTTGGTGGCTGATCAGCATTGCAAATAGGTGCTGCTTTGCACAGCCCAGGCTCCAGGAAGGGCTGAGGGACCTGCTCACACAGCTTTACACTTCATGCCTTTAAGCAAGTATTATTTATAGCCTCATACTCAACCTGTAATAAATGCGAATCAGATTAAAAACCCGTTAATAGCTCATGTTTATTAGCAGTGCATGGAAGATACTCATAAAAATAAGTAAATTATGTTGGTGCAAGCCTGCACATTCACTCCTTTAAATGAGATTTTGGGTTCATTGCATATTAAATCACTTGGCTCTTGGATTACACAATATCATCGTGTCTCAAGCAAGTTCTCTAAAGATACTGTCCTGCTGTTTTAGCCAGCGTGCAGCAGGGCCAACATTTAAGAGTGCTCTCAACCCCATACCGACGGCCCCAATGTTTCAGTGGTCTGTGCTCCAGGGCTCTCCTAGCAGCAGTGCTTCCTTTGTCTAGACATTGTAAATGTTTGCTACCACATAGGACATATGTTCCATAAGTAAGTTATTTTTCTCCAGCATTTTTTATGCAGAAAAAGCTACAGTTTGATACAGGAAAAGGCCTTTAGAGGATCTTATGTTTCAGGACTGTCACCAAAAATTTAAAGGGACCTTCTCACTCAATCACTTTTCTATGCTGCTCACATGTTTCTTCTAACTCATCACTGCACAGACTCAACTACAGGCTCTGCAGACCTCTTTCTGACTTGGGCACAAACCTGCTGCCCCAGGGAGAGACATGCTCCTTCCTAAACACCAAAGAGAAAGAGGCCATGTGGCCCTACAGCACAAAACTGTGCAGAAAATGAATGTGGTGAGACGTGCCCTGACTGCTGCCCCACTTGAGGATTAGAAGAAACAGAATTTGTGTTTTTGTCAGGATTCAGCAACTTCCTGAGAAACAGCTATGTATTTTTAAAATTCCCAAATAAAGTCTATTGCAGCTCAGTACTCAGCAGACATTAAAAAATTGGAAAATTCTCAGAGTTAGGATCTTTGCCAGCCTATCCTTTGCTCCGTCTTACTGACCCAGCTCTACATCAAACTCAGGCCTGGCACAAAACAGTACTCACCCAAGAGCTACACTTAAATTCCTTCCATTTCAGTGCTCACAGAGATGGATTTCCCAGCTCCTACGGTTTCCAGCCTACGTGAGTACAGACAAAGCCCACATTTTGTATGGGGTCAGTCTGGCCCTTGACACAGGCACCACCAGCTTCACACCCAATTTTCCAAAATCAAAACCAGATATGCTAAATGTCTCTTCCAAGGGTATATCTTATCTTCTGGAGTGTGGGAGTGGATGAACAGGTAAATCCAGAAAGTGAAGCAGGTCTCATCTCTTGGCACTCACTAGGCAGGCAAAGAGCAGGTACCCAAGGTACCGCCAGTACCCCGGCTGAGCCCCTGCTTCATATGACAATAGCAGATACAAGGATCCATTGTTGAGAGACTGAAACACAGCCGTGACTACACACATTTACATACATCTCACTGCTTAGACAGAGCCTTGGGAAAAGACAAGACTATCGCAAGTGCTACGTTGCAAACACAACAAATATAATCTGGTTACAACCGACTGCAGAGCTTATGATACCGCTGGCTATGGGGAAAAAGAGAGAGAGGCACTCTGAGAATTAATGTTCTTCCAGTGTATAGAGAAACAAATGAGTTTCTGGTGCTGAACAATTAGTACTCCTGTTAATTATGCGTGCGGGTTAGAAATAACACCAAGCATTTGGGACTGCTTCCATTTCGATTGTTTTCTTTCTGCACTGGATAACAAAAATACATTCAGACAGCTAAATAAATCCTTCATAACACTGATGGGACTTCTTGTTCACAGCAAGCAGTTATGCAAATTGCTAATTATGAGGCAGAGATAATCATAATCTAGCACATTTATGCAACCACATGTACAACAGGGATAGCTAAAGCAATAGTTGCCTTATTGTCCTCACTGGATTTTTAAAAGTCATGCCAATGGCTGGCTCATTGCTCAGCATCACAGCCTGGTGCAGTGGGTGTTACAGCCCAGGAGCAGCCACATGCCCCTGGGATGCCACAAAATAGGCTTAATAGACTGGAAAATAATGCAGTCACGGGAATAAAAAGTCCAGGTACCTCCGAGAGAAATAAATGGAAGAGTGGGTGTCAAAGCATCCCCACTGATTTTGAATTGTCCCTTGCTGCACCCCAAGCTCACACAGATGTTCAGCTGCTTCTTCACAGTGCCAGGCTTCAAATCCCAGGCTCTCAGGACACCACTGGGACAAGTCCCACCAGCTCCAAACCTGCCTGAAATCCTGACCTCTTGTGTTTGGGAAAGAAGCACAAGAGATGGTAGGTATCCCCAGAGCATCCACTTTCTGGGATGAACTCTCAGGTGCAAAAGGAAAAAGACTCAGAACTACCCAAAAAAGTGAACCTCCTACCACTAGTGAACCAGGTACATGAAATCTGAGCTGCAGTGCTTATCCTGAACCGCATTTCATAAAACGTATGAGCTTCAGGGATGTCCTTTTGCTTCGCACTGAGGGAGACTGATTTAAAATACCTAACAGTCAGAAAAAAGCCCCAAAAACATGATTGAGAAGGAAGACTGCACACAGATACAAACCTGCCCAGCCTAGAGCAGTTCCTGCTCATTTGCTCTCAGTCAGCACACACTTGCCTCGCTATTTCTGTCTAGTTTCCCAGGCCAGTTATTCCAGCTCAATAAAACCAGCATTGCGTTACCATTTTCACTTAAGGCTTCAAATTCCAAATCTTACATCGTTTACTGAAAAAAAAAAAAAAAAATAGAGGTAGGAGCTCAAAGTACTGCAATGCTGGGGAAAGTGCAGGGTGACGTCCAAAAAAAATCCCGCAAGGGAACAGCCTGGAAAATGGCCTGCTTCTGCCCTAATTAGCTATCGTTTTGGCAAACCCAAGGGAAATGCAGTGAAAACAACCCCGTGACTTCACACACCCAAAACATGGAGAGAAGCTCTGGATGGGCTCTGAACTGGAAATGATGGATGTTGCTCACTCGTGCTGTAATTAAATCTCCCTCCACAAAATAAGAACAGCGATCTGTGTCCTGTCGAAAAAACCTGCTGCATCATGGAAATGGAAAAGACCGGTCGGACGGACCTGGGGGGAATTGCCAAGTTGGGGGGGTTTTTTGCCTGTTGGCGAGATATTAAACTCCAAGAAAGGAACAGTTTGCTCAGACCTGATTGCCTCTGCTGAGTGAGTGACCAGAGCACAGCAGCAGGAGAGGTGTCCTGCCCTGCATCACGGCTGGGGAGTCACCCTGTGCTGGAACTCAGAAAGCAGCCACCAAACCTGGATGCTGCTGCTCAGCACAGTCCTCCGCTTGAAAGGGGCTGGAGGCAACCAGGTAAGAGAGTAAATTTGTGTAGGGCTGGATCCCTGTTCATACCCTGCCAGCCAACCTGGCACTGCACCTTACCCAGTGGTGCTCATGCATGTGCCAGACCCACTGTATCAGAGCTGGTCTGGGCACCTTGCCTCCTGGCACCCCTCGGGGGTCATCCCAGTGCCTTGGAGAGGGAGTACAGCAACAGCAGGGAAGAGTTGCATCTAAGCATGGATGCTCCCACTAACAGGAGCAGCTTTCTAGAAGCGAATGCAGTGTAGGAGAGCAACTCAAGAACAGAAACCAGAAGCAATCCAGGATCAAGCCTTCAAAACCTGAGAAAAGCACTGAGAATCCTTGAGCTACACAAACTCATCCATGCCTGGTTATTTGTATTTGACTTCAGTTCTCAGAGCATTTAGGTTCTTGTCTTCAAGTTGTCCTTAGGAGCGGGAGGATTAGAAACCTACTTTGCTCCTTGCAGAAGAATGATGCAAGTAAAATCTTAGTTCCTAGAGAGGAATCATCAAAAAACCCACACCAATTTCAAGAGGTGATCCTTAGGGTTGTAAGCATTTGGCAGGTTCCTGAATGTATTATGCTGTGTTTGACACTCACATGGCCCACCAAATTCAGTTTTACACTGGTTGGTGAGTATTTTGCAACACTGATACCTAATCCTTGGGGATAGAACAGAATATACCATAGACTGTTCCATTCTAATTGCTGATCATTTCCTCTCCAAAATGTCATGTAAAAGCTAGGTTAGACCAAAGAGGCAAATTTACATACTTTCAATAACAATGAGCTTACCTGCAAGTAGGAATTTCCAGAGGAGTTGAGATGAAAAATGGAAAATGTCAAATATCCAATAATTTCAAGTGTTTCCAATCATTGCAGGTGAAAGGCATTAGGAGAGAAACAAAAAGACACTGATTAGCATAACAATACAGTGTTTGCAACACATATTTTTAACACACTAAATTGCATTCATAATTTCAGTAAGAACCAAGAGTTCTCATTCCAGTTTTCCTTTACAGGATTTGCTTATATTTGAGATTGGACTTACACCATTTTTCAGAATACTCTTACAGCTCCATCTTACAGCCCTCACTAAGGCAACTGCAGACGAGACAAGGAAAGCTTTGCAAAGCTTGGCCTGAAGGCATGGGTCCTCCAGCCAAGAAAATACAAAAAAAACCCCCAAAAGATCCAGGAAAGGGAGATTTATACCCTGTAATTTATACCCTGTGGCAAGCAGAACTTCCAATTCAGAGTCTGCTCTGCTTTTACCAAGATTTCTATCTGCAGCTGGATGGTGCATTTCAAATTCATTCTTTTTCCTTGTGGAAATCAAAACAAAGCCATAAGAACTTCATTCCAGCACCAGTCTGTTTGTTGCCCATATAACTTTACGTGATCAAGCCTCACATAACCGTAATAAAAGAACTCTGTAAAACATAGTTTTATAATACTTGAGCACACATTTAAACAGCTGAGGAGTTCCTCCAACCTGATGAAGTATACTGCTTTCCATCTGCTCCTAAAGACTGCAAATTTCAGGTGGCTTTCATGGTTCCTTTGTGGCCTGAATTCTTCCCCAGCAGCTAGATGGAAAGTCACAGGGCAGTTACCTATCTGTATCTCAGAGAAGGAACAATTCTCATCCGAGCAGTAAAAGGGATCTACCTTTGCTGTGCATCCTTAGAAAAGGACAGGCTGGAGGTTGCTACATAGAAATCCTGCCTGGAATTTGTATATCTTGTAGTTGTTGGGTTTGTTTGTTGGTTTTGTTTTGTTTTGTTTTTTTTTCCTTCTCCTCCTCCTTTAAAAGTTAAGGAAAATACATTACCCGATATCTCAAAGATAAAATAAGAAATATAGGATAAACAGATAGTTCCTTACAGCATTTCTAACTCATTACATTTGATTACACACTGGACAACCTGAACTCTTGCAATCATGTGAAATCAGTATCTGAACTGTCCTACAAAACACACAAATAATTTCTGCTCTCTGATTACTAGGAAAAGCTTGAAAACATGATCCCCACAGGCCTGGTATAAGCAAATAAAGAAACCCCAGTCTGGTTGTGATCCTGCAAAGCACTTAAGCACATGCTTGGCTTTGCAAAATCAATGGGACTTTGTGAGCTTCTAGAGAACTCCAAGTTCACGAGAGATTTGTGGGATCAAATCAGGAAAAAAAATCTTAAGGTCTTAAGTCTCAAGCTAATGGTATTTCAGCTTCTCTAAAGCCTAAATTTCTATTTAAACACTGAGGACTGAGCTTAATATGTTTGCATAAAAATATTTACTCAGCAGTCTTTAGAAAGGCGAAAGGTCTTTGAAGACCTGCAGTGGGTGAGGGGGTCTGACCAGCAGCTATCAATCACTAGCACCCCAGTGGCCCCAGGTGGGATGGCAGCAGACCCAAAAACTTAAAAGACACTCCCAAATTCCCCATTTGACTCCATTACTGCACTCCATCCAGTACTTTCAACACAAACACTACTTCCATGCCTGTGTCACTTCAAGTCTGCAAGGCTTAAAATGGAAAAAAACCCCTACAAAACTGTTATTGCACTTCACCTCAAGCCGTTAAAACCTTGAGAAGTAAAAAAACAGGAACTGACTAAATTTGAAGCATTTGGAGAAAAAAAATTAAAAATGTATAAGGATTTCACTCAAACATCTGCCAGGCACTGTGTGGCCCGGAGAGTCTTCAACCAACATATTAGCTCATATCAGTTAACAAGAATAACTGACTGTTAGCAAGAGCTCAGAATTAGCTTAACACAGTTTTATGGTTGGAGGTTTTTTTAATCAAATAATTCAATCCTCAAAACCAACATGCTTCTGATGGGAATTCACTGGTTTAGTATCCCTCCAAGGGTCATTGCAAGCAGATACCAACAACGGGAAAATCAAAAAATCAATTCCAGACTCAACAGCACCTTCTCTTTCTTCTACTACTCCTTGTTTTTAATGAGTCTGAACTAGAAAGTCAGGGGGAGGTGCCTGATGACACTGAACAGTCCTGACGGTCCCTGCAAGCACAGTGGGAGGGCAAAGGGAAAGGCAACATTCCTCTCGCACCCGAAGTGTCCAACCTACTATCATGGCTCTTTTTCCAAAGAACCCAAGGAGATATCTCAGCAGATCCCATTGAAGCTGATACCATACAAAAAAAACCAATAAAATGGAGATTGCACAGAATTCAAGGAGAGGAAAAGGAAAGGAACAAAAAAAATATTGTACTGTAAAATGAGCTGAAGTGCTTTCCAACCAGTACTGAAGTAGACTAAACCTCTGCTATCCCCTTGTTTTAAACCTGACTATTTGCAATCAAAAGCAGAGACGATACTTGAAAGCCATTAACAACCTACATTTTGAGTTATTCCTTTACAGTAGCTGTTAAACCATAAACACGCATTTTGCTAATGCTCGTTTCTCATGTTTTCCCCCAAATGTTGTTTTTACTGCTGGATTGCAAAGATAAACACCAGTGACTCCAATATTTCTTCCACTTTCTTTGAGAATGAAGGCACATTCCCCCAGCAATGTATTCACCAAGGCACCAATCACATTTTTTAAAGTAAGTGGATTTGATGATGAGAACTGCTGAACAAATCTTCTGCAAATGGTGTTTATTGCCTATGCGAATGTTAACCATGCCACGCCAGCTGATATACTGGTCCTTAAAGCACTCAGCTCCCTGTATTTATAGGAATAGCTCTCCCGCTCCAGAGTGCGAATTAGCTGAGCAAAGCCTGGCCATTTCCATCCCTCCCACACCCTCCAGTGCCATCACAATTTGCATTGCAGACTTCGTGCTCATCTGAGCGCACCTTCCCTGTAAAATACATTCCTGCCTGAAGCTCTGCAAAGATTAGAGAGTGTTACGTTCTGCAGTTGGTTTTCCTAAAATGTTTCCTGCCTACCTTAGCAAGGGACCTTTCTAAGCAGAAGGGTTTAGATAATTTCTTTCTGATGACAGGTTAAGTGATGAGTGATTTGTCCAAGTGGGGGATGTCCACGTCCACATGAGGATTTTTCCCCCCAAAAGCAGAAATCACCTTGCAATTCCCATAGGGCACCCGGTTTGACTGTGGAGCTGGCTCTGCTGTGAGCAAAGGGTTGAAAAAAGATGGCCAGAGACCCCTTCCAACTTCTCACATCCTCTGATTCCACTCTGACACAGGTGTACCCACAGGCAGCCCACGCCAGCAGGCAGAACCCACAGCCCAGAAACGCAGATGTGCAATTCTCTGCCCAAGCACTGTGACAGCACCAGCCAAAGGCAGCTGCAGGGCGCTTCAATACTGCAAACAGTGCAATATTCCCAGTTTAGAGGCAGGTTCCTCTGACACAGACCAGTTATTTTGCCATCTCCGCAGCCTCTGTGCAATGCAACATCTCCCCAGAATGAACCCTGAGCTGAAATAGCTCTGGACTTGCTGCCTGTCACTCGCTTTGGGCACTGGACTAAGCCCACATTCACTTTCCTCTGTAAAATCGGTTTCTCCAGAAGCATACTTCTAGAAACTTTGCATACCAAAAGGCAGGGAAAAAACATTAAAAGAAAATCTGAATATTAAGAATTTTTAAAAGTTATTCAATAAATACTGTAGTCTAAACCAATTTTTAATAAGCCTGAATCCTTTCCAATTTGTCTGGTTTTCTTAGTCAAGAGTCTGCTTTTACAGAGATCTTGAGAAACTGGAAAAACTGTGCACAGAGTAAAACAGAGCAAGTCAAGGACAAAGCTACAAACCTTACCATCCATTTGGAGTTTGCAAGATTCTCAGAGATATTTTTTTCCAGTCAAGCTGATTAATGCTATTTTAATGCGCAATATTTTGTGTTTAATAACCCCGGCCTTGCTTCTGAAAGGAGGAAAGGGTTTTACAGTTCAGCACTTTACAGTCAGTTTTGCAAAGGGCTACCACTAGATTGCATCTATAATTTTTTATGCTGCCACCTATGACAGCAGATGGCAAACTGCCAAGGTGGAGTCTGACCGCCTGCCTGGAACAGCAATGTTTTGGGGTAGAGGGGGACAAAATGTGGCTGCAAAAAGAAGAAATGCAAAACCAAAAGCAAAGCAACATAATTTGCCCAGGGCTGCTAAAAATAATTACCCAAGTATATATTTATTTTAGAAGTCTCCATCCCCTCAGAACTCCTGAAACACGACAAAAAAAAAATAGAAACCCATTTCACTCCTCCCTCAGCCATTGCCCATCCCAGCCTGAGACTATGTGCACTAATAAAAGCAGGATGGAAAGAACATTAAACATCTGATGAAAAGCATTCAGGGTCAGTGTTCTGCATCGCTGCTCTGAAGGAGAAGAAGGTGAGGAGGTAAGAGCTGTCCCAGGGGAGCCACTGCCCACCTGCCACCAGTGTTCCCAAGAGATGCTACCAACAGCAAAAACCCCACACCAGGGAGACAGGCAATTCCTGCTACAGTTCCACATCATCTCCTGCAGACCTTGTCAGGTCTGCAACATCCAGACCCAAAATCAGTCCCAAAACACAACCAGAAACCTGCTGTGCTGAAGATGATCGGCTTCAGTTAACACCACTTTGCTTCTCCACGGAGCAAAAAGCCAGGGTTTTATTAGGATAAATTCCTTCCATAGGAAGGGCTTCACTTTTAATTACACCATTTTAAGGTTATAAATTGTTTTTTGGCCCTTATACGTAATTAAATATAGATGTTCTCTGAGCTTAATGTCAGTTTGAATTCCAGGCTGGATCAAGTAATTCGTTTGCATGTTCAATGAACAAACCATTTCTCCCACATTTCAAAGACCTGTGCTCATGCATCATGTATAAAGATTGCCTTTCTCCAAGCTAAAAGGTCAAGTAAAACAGACCTGAATTTACACCTGGCCCTCTAAGGAGGAAGGAAGAGCCCCTAAAAATCAGAAATCAAACTTTTGATCTTCCTGCCTTGAAAACCTAATAGTTCCAAATTTTCCCATCCAGCTAATGCTCAAGTCACTGGTGTGATCCCAAATGCTTCCACACTGTCTTGTGTCAACGTGAGCTGCAGACAGCAGGCTAAGGATGCACAGCTAGTGGGGCAATCGTGGAAGGATTTGGGATTATACTTTGTGGGGTCATCTAACTCGATGCTGATAGTGAGCCACAGTCCAGGAAAGACCATCAGACGAGATGTAAAAATGCACATAAAATAAACACCTGCATCTCCCAACCTCTCTGCACCAATACTGTTTGTTCAACTACAGCAGATTAAAACTGGTAACTGGAGACTTATGAGAAATGAGCTGATGAGGGCAATTCACAGTGGGGACCGTGGGCTCTCCTCACCTCAGAGTTCCCAGTCGAGCTCTGCGTGGGGTGGATGGCAGCAGGATGGCACATGAATGCCTGCATCCCAAATGTGCAGCCACCCCCCTTGCTGAACCAGGACTAAAACCCTCCTCAAAGTAACTAGGCCAAACCCATCTGAGCCAAAAACCTCCTTTTTGGAAGATGTTCTTCTCTGAAAGTGTTGCCCACAATTATTTGTTTATAAAATTTATTTAAGGTTGCTTCTCACAGACTTGACCAAGTTGCAATGACTCCTGCACACAAGCACCCACCACCAATGAGATGTGCATGGAAGAGGAAGGCTGTCAAGACACTGTCTGCCTTAAAATTTCAGAGGAAATTTTTCCTGCTCTGTAGGGAGCATCCTTTTTCCAGCATGGGGTCATCTACAGAGGCAGCCTTACATGGAGCAGGCTGGGTTCTCCCTGTTACCCTGCCAAAAAGCATAAGAAAGGCTTCTCCCACGAGCAACAATGAGTTGCTAACCCCAGGTTTTTCCCATCCACTGTGGATGCATCCGTTTCTAAAAAGCATTGTTTGATACCCTAAAAAAAGCAGACACCAAAAGACACCAAAATCACTGTGTTGCAGTAATTGCTAGTGATTTTGCTCAGCTTACAAGTACAGAGCTGCTACCCCTTTTATTTCGATACCTCTGCAAAAGTCAGCTGGCACAGGAAGATCTGGCCCATTTCTTGATTTACTTTTCATCACTGTTGGTAACAAATGTTTTACACGTCAAGTACTCCACTGAGATTTTCAGGTAACTTGTTTGTACTCAGATGTTTCCTCCTCTGGGATTACATTGCTCTCACTAGAACTGGGAGGGAGGGCATTGAGATGAAATCCCAGCTTCACAGTTTTGAGATTTCCACGGGACTGTTATTAAAAGTAGCAAAACTTTCTTCACCTAGGGAAGCAGAGGGGCTATTGTGAGCAGGCAGGTTCATTTCCAACCACTGCCCCTTGGGATCAGTGACACCAACGTTGTCACCAACTCTGCACAAGCCATGTCTTAAAATAATTGAGAATTGCAGAAAAACCCCCCTTGCACTTCACCCGTCGGTGCCTCAAGGCTGTGATGCTCCTGTCCTCACCTGCAGCTTCCCACACACAGCAGCACTGTGGGGAGGGAGCTATTCTTGCCCTTTATATAACACAGGATTCATGACTCTTTCCCCCTGTGCCCATCACTCACCCTTCCTTGCCCTTTTATCACCTCTGCAAGCAGCTGCTGCAATAGAGGCTCTGCAAACACCACTCGTCCCAGGGCTCACCACATGCATTTAAGTTTTATCTGTTTCAAAGCACAAAGAAGAAATCCTGCAGAAAAATCAGGAGCAACCTGGCAGCTCTAAGGCTGCATCGATATTTCTTCTCTGTTTCGCTGCACTTTTTGTACTGATGGTTAAAGCACAGCCATGCAAGGATATCAGGTCTAGGTTATTCAGCCTCTGGCCTCTGGCTCTGGATCCTCCACTAGATTAAAGAGCTCTTTAATAAAAGTGATTTTCTCTGCAGGAAGGTATTTCTACACCAACCACAGCTCCTTGGCTACCTTTGTGGCAATTTGAAAAGAAGCTCGAGGAGGTCTACATCCCACTTGGGCACCCCCGTGTATCTTTTTTAAGGAGGTGGTCCCCATAGCACCATGATGTGGATGGTGGGACAGCACAGTGGCCAGTGGGACAAAATGCCTCCACGCTGTCCAGTGGGCCTGGGCTGCCAGCAGCTCCCACATCTTGCATTTTGCATCACCCTGGGCATGGGTATAGATGGTGGGGGAAAGGTTGATGCTGGGGGGGGAAGGGGAGACTCTCATCCTGGGCAAAAACAAATAGGGATTTGGTCAAGTGATTTTCTTCTTCTCACTGATTATTTTCTATGCTAAAATAACTGCTGAAGGCAGTTGGCCTCTTCTCTCCTCTCCAGGCTCATGCCCAAGCTGCAAATGCCATCACTGGCTGCTGCCCATTGAGGTCCCCCCACACACTGGCTGAAGACACACCGGCAGCACTGCAGTTGAGTGTCCCCAACAGATGGGAAAGGAATAAAAAAAAAACAAGAATAAAATAAAAAACAACAATAATTAAAAAAATCAAATCTCCTGATAGGCTTCCTCGACCTATTTAGTTTTACTTTTTTTTAAAGTGAGTATTTTTTTTAAAGTGAGTATTTCCCGATCAGCTGCACAATAAATTATTTGCCATGACATTAATTATGCATTATTTACTTAATACATGGTAATTTATGTTGTCAATGGCAATATTTCTCTGTGTTGAAGGTGCTGGATGCTGACTAGTCACCAAGGGAGATGCTGCTATCCAGTCTGAACAAAATACTTCACAGTCATTTCAGACATCAGTAGTTTGATGCTAACTTTGAGGAGACAGGAAACAGCAGAAATGTCTAAAACATCCTGCTAAAATTTCTCTCCACTGAGACATTTCAGCACCTATTTCCTCATAAGAGCAATAGGATTTGGCACTACTTGATCATCTGGGGTTAAAAGGGGGAGGATGGAAGAAGGTAAGTGACAATTGTACAGGAAACTCCATATTTCGCTATCAATAGTTAATCTACTGTGTCACATTTCTTAGAGAACTAAATGAAATGCAGTAAGCATCGTGTAAAATTGGAGCTAGGGAGCAAAATGATTTTGTAGAGCAAATAACTGTCTCATACTGGCTGTTTTATGCCCTATTGAACAACCAGCATTTTATGAAAACAAAGTTTCATAAATATCGATAGAGATTTCCTTCGCATGCAGGAAGAACTCTGTGGATTTACTGGGGCTCAAACAAGAGCAGGAAGAGCAACCAAGGGCTGAGGAGCAGGACCCGGCCAGTGCTGTGGGTCTGGTGAGAGAGCAGCAAAAAGTGTGGGGCAGGGAGTCTCCTTCTGGAGCAGCATCACTCCACACTGTCACAGCTAGAGAGGCTCAGCAGCTGGAGCAGCCCAGGAGGCCTAAGGAAAAACCTGGCAGTCAGAGTCTTGAGCATCAGGGTCCAGGGAAGACTAGGTGTTAAGAAGAAATTAGAAATTCTTTCTTGAGAGGGTGGTGAGGCACTGGCACAGGTTGCCCAGAGAAGCTGTGACTGCCCCATCCCTCAAGTGTTCAAGGCCAGGTTGGATGGGGCTTGAAGCAGCCTGGTCTGGTGGAAGATGTCCCTGCCCATGGCAGGGGAGATGGAACCAGCTAATCTGTAAGGGCCCTTCCAAGCCAGGACATTCCATGATTTTAAATCTTGTTGCTGCTGGTTGGGGTCCCAGCACCTCCAACTGAGAGGGGCCAGAGTGCAGCACTCAGCACATGCAATGGTGAAAAAAGGGAAGCTTTGGGTGCTCTCCTGGTCAGTTCCTAGCAGGATGGAGGAAAACTGCAGGGAATGCACCTGAGGACTCTGAAAAGTAGGATTTTTTTTAAAGACTGCAGAGAAAAAACTGCAAAGTGCAAAGCACAGACAGGCTCACCAAGGCTTCTTGCCAAGAGCCAGGGCTCATCCAGTAGGAGAAAACATGCTGAGATTCATACAGGAGTAAAATCCAAATGGAAACAGCCTGGCCATTAAACCACCTAGCGTTGCTGGTACACGCAGCTGTTTGCATTATTAGAAGTCATTTTCATATACAAGTCCCAAGGCTTTACCCAGAGCTCTAAAGGCTGCCCCATCTCTTTAAACCTGCCTTTGTACTAGTCAGGGTATCACTCATAGTGAGTTATCCCGGGCCTCAGCATCAGCTGGGAGACCTTTGCAAAGACATAAAAAGGTATTACTTTCATCTCAACTAGAAACCTGTCACCTCCATGACTCAGCCTCACCTCTGGCGTAGGAGTAAGTCTGACTTTACTTATAAAACCAGGATTTCTGCCAGATGCTATTGCAATTAGAAATACTATTTTTAACACCTCAAGTACAGCTAATTTATTTTTTTAAGATAAATCATGGTGAATCTAAATTAACTTCTATTAAATGAGTCAGGAACAAACACTTAATACTGCAATCAAATATTTTCCTCTGTTGCCCTCTTGCAGTTCTCACCTTCAAAAACAACCAGCAGCATCAGCACAACACAAAGACACACACCAGCTTAGTTTATGGGATGTTCCAAGACACACAAAACAACTTTTTGTGTGGATTTCCCAAGGATAAACAAAGTTTAAGAAAAACAAAGAAACCATTATTGTGAACCACATTGGAAATGCTTCAAAAATCTGGACTGAAGAATTACTGACCCCTCTGAAAGCCATTTCACTGTGGGAAAAACAGTCTGAGTGTCACTGGGTCTGAGAAGAAGTGCTAACTCCCAAAGTATCAAGGCCCTGAAAGCAAAGCAATAAAATGTAGGTTTTATGAAGTTTCCTTGCAAGAAGGCTCCATCAGTTACAGCCCCCACGGGAAGAGGCAAGCAGCCAGCACCAGGGGCTGTGTTTTTGCCATAATGTGCTAATGCTGGCTATATTTTATACCTCTCTGGACAACACAACAGCAGCCCAGTCCTCTGCTCTGCAGGACATAAGGCTGAGATTGAGCATATCATCATTTTCAAGCCTCCCTTAATCCCTATGCTCAAACTACATCACAAAACCCACCCTGTACCCCTCTACCCTCCTGTAGCTCTGCTGGGCTCCATCAGGAGGAGCTCTGCATTGCCCACTGGATGCAGCCAGCTGGCATGGCTGGTGTGAGAGAGGGTGGGTGAAGGATAAGGCTGCTGTCAGCAGCTGACTTTCCTGGGCTGACCCTCTGATAGCTTTTTTTAAGTTTAAATGCTGTGATAAAAATCAGCAATGAATTATGCAGCATCGCTTGATAAGTCCTGCCCCAACAGTTCTTGAGAATCCCATTTTAAAGTTAAATTGGAGCTTGATCCTTTATCTCCAAGCTTTAATAAACTAAGCAAGCCATGTGCTGTCCTCTCCACTGAATTGTTCTCCAGCAGGCTGGGGTGCCCTGTCTCTCCCCATCCCCAAACATAGGGGAAGCCTGGGAGCTCTCCCTGACCTCCTGCACAAGAACAGCTCCTGCAAAACAAAGGTCTTGCCCTTCCCTGTGCTGCAAACAGGTATTTTGCCAGTTGCATTTTTCCAGCTTTGCACCCACCAGCTCTCCCTGGGAAACACACATCACTGGTGCTATCATACTGCACCCCTACAAGTCGTCACCTTGAGAAGTGCAACCATTTTTCCTTGGCCTTTGCTTGGTTTCACCAACTTTTCCAAGATTTCTTTGCAGTGCCTCTAAGCCAGTAAGTCTTGCATCTGATATTTATCTCAGCTTAGCAGGGTTTAACCTAGAGAGCATCCCTGGCCCTACCCCAACACTGCCCTTTCAGTCTGGGAGGGTGACAACTCCTATACTGATTCCGAGACAACTGTCCACTCTCTCCTGGTGGATTCATCAGCAAGAAAAATGGCTGTAGCCATTAATGGGACAAGTATTTTGATGGATGAACTATCACAACACTGCTCACTGTAACATTTCATACTGCAGCCAACTCCTCTCCTGCCAAATGATGGAAGACCAAATCAGCAAAAGTGAGACTTTCTGTTTGTTCATCTGTTTTCCTCACTCTGGGCAGCAATTTTAAAGATTCCAGCCATGAGTGCTTTAGCAGAGAAGCCTGAATGGGTACCTTTCTGAGATGTTAACTACAGTTCAGGTTTCCAGACCGCAGGGGCTTGCCCTGTGAGCACTTTTTGGAGATACCACTGAAGATCCAGTGATTCAGGTGAGATGGTGGGACCAGGAGGTAAAGCAAACAATACCAATGCTACCATAATGCTGCCCTCTGTCTTTCTATGAATGCATACTGTAAGAGTACATGGGGCCCGAGAGACATCACACACACACACAGATGAGACAGTCTCATCCCCCAAAAGCTGGTCTTACTGAAGCTGAGCCCCACTACAGCTTCTGCTCTCACAGCACCGGGCACAGAGTGGACCAGCATCCCACCATGCATCTCACTGTACACACTTTGGAAGGACTCAGAAAGTTCAGGGGCGATGTGCACACCCAGAGCAGCATCCAACACTGAGATGGGGTGAAGGGGCTAAAGTGTAAGATACCCATGATCCCAACATCCAAGAATGCAGCACTGGAGACGCAAGCTCAAATATTATCTTTTGAAAGCAGAGCAGAACACCGCTGCAGGATCGTTTGTCATTCAAGAGTCTGGAAGAAAGGACATTGAATAGCACGAATCCAAACGTCCAGAATGGGAACACCCGCCTCGGCCTGACTGCAGAGCTACAGCCTTAATGGAGCCACTACAGAGGGAAAACAGCAACAAGCACCTCTAACAAAAGCTTTTATAAAGCACTAAAAGGCTGCGTGCTGTGACTGCGTCAGCCCGCGCCACTCCAGGTCCTGACTTCCTGTGCCTTGCCCGTGACGTAACCAAAATGGACAATTTAATTAATTAAATTAAAATGCATTAAGCAATCCAGCAGGAAGGCAGAGCTGCCTATTTCGGTTCTTCAGAAGTACCAATTATTACAGCAGGGGGAAAGAAAACAACCATCATCACAGCCCTGGTGCCATTAAAAATAAAATCCAGGGGGAAAATAAGCATAAGCAATAGCAAAACACAATGTGCAATGGTGTCCCAGTAAAAACAGGGAACAAGAAAAGTCACTGCAGAGAAAAACAGGAAGGGAGAAGAGCGAAGCAGGCAAGCTGCTTGCTCCCTGCATCACTCCAGGGCAGTCCCGAATGAGCAGTGGTGAGTGGCTTGCTATACCCACCCACAGACTGTGCCAGACAGCCAAGTCACAACCCCCCAAAATGAGCCAGTCTCTCCATAATTTGAAGCCAAATTGCTTTGGTGTAGCCATGAACAGAATCTGGCCTGCAGAAAGGATCAATTTCCTTGTTAAGAAAATCCATCACTATGCCAACAGCATTTTTACAGAGGAGGATATCCCTGGAGATGCCGGGGGACAAAAGTACCTGCATCCCAGTTGGAACACCCAATCACCATCACCACCACCAAGCCTGTCTGGCCTGGTGACAGACATGAAAATAAAACACATCCTTGTCAACTGATGCTGCACGTAGGAGGAAAATCGCTGTCCTTGAAGGAAACAGCCTTCAAATTGCAGCCAATGTCCTGTACAAGCTATTTGTTCCTGTATCTATGGCAGCAGCCTTTGGTGCCTCCGCAGGCATGGGGACAGACCAGCAGCCCCAGAGCCAGCTCAATCCTAAGAGAAGCCTGGAAGATTGTCTCCAAAGGAGAAAGTCTCTTCCTGACTAAGTTAGTGCAATTCCTTTGAGCTCTCAACAAACAAAACAAACAAAATAAAGAATAAGATAATGCCCCGCAAGGATGTTTTGTTGGAAGTTGGTCCTTGGATTTGTCCACAACATGTTGTGGAATCAGGCTACATGTCAGTCCCTTCCCTGCCCAAACCTGCTTGACACAAAGCATAGGACCAAGTGATGCCACCAACCTTATGGTTTATGGTTTGAACCAATAGCCAGAGAGAGGTTGCTGCATCCAGGTGGAAGTAAGGCCTGATTCTGCAATGACACTGAGCTACAACCACCCTCATCCAAAAGCAGGAAGAAGCATGGGGAGACAGCAAAAGAGATTTCCCATGGAGAGCATCTTCCAGTAGGTCCCTCTCTGCAGCAGTCCTCTGAAGACAATGCCATGCTATGCCCTTATACCAAACCTCCCCAGTTTCAGCAGGGCCATGGTAAGGCAAAAGGCTATTTTATTAAACTCAGAACTTCCCTGCCATGTCCACAGTCCTTGACACACAGCATCTGTTATTAGAACATTTATCTTCTGGTATGAGATGTGTCATACATACACCCCCAAGAGCCATAGGCAAGAGATGTGGGCATGGAGTTGGAATAGCTTGCTAATATTTTACTTTTACAAATAAAACCAGAGAAAGGATTGCAGGCACGGGACGCCAAGCAGATAGCTGAAAGGACTGATTTGGATTGACAGCTACAGGCTCCTGCGGCCTCAGGAGAGAGGTTAAGACAGAAAAATGTTCCCACAAAATATCAGTTTACCATAACCACCTCCACCAGTCTTCCTCCACCTTTTCACAAGAATAACAATAAATGGTTTCTCCGTCATTTTGCTGTTTCACATCCTGCACAGAGCAAGCACCACTGCCAAGATCAGAAAGTTCCTGCAACAGATTGCAAGCCTGATTCCTCTGCCATGTCCTGCAGACTTCTGAGGGAACCTGCAGAGCCATTATCAGTGCCGGCTCCCATCAATGAGTCTTTCATCTGCTAAAGCCTTGTATTGACACTCGCTTATTTATAGCAACTGCACTGCACCATTCATTTAAACACATCAGCATTTGTGAATAAACGATAAAGTGGACTTTGAAGCATTGGCCTCAGAACATACCAGCCAGAAACAGGAAACAAAGCTCTCTAAAGGTGAAGCTGCAATCAGTCATTGTCCCTCAGCTCTCTGCAACCTGACCTGTACCTGCAGAGGATGCACCTCCGTTCCCCAAGCCTCTCTCTTTCCAGCCAATCTGAACAGCACTGGAAGGCTACAAGGACTCCAGTACTTCTTGGCTTCACTCAGCTCACCTTTAAATTAACTGCTTTTAATTATTTCCTTTGATTTAGTACATTCCAGGTACAAAACACCTGCTACAGATTTTTGCCATCATGTTCTGTGTCGGCTGTCAACACTGTCATCATCATCATAATTCTATTTAATCATCACCTCTCACTGAGACTTCTAGCAGAAAAACAAACAGAACTGTTCATAACTCAACTGCAAAGAGTAAACCAGCTGAAGGGAGAGAAGGAAAAGGGCCTCTAATCCCCTCCAGCTGCAGCAAACATTGTAAGTTACAAGGGTAAGCCAAAAGCATTGAGAAAATCCAGGGACAATATGAAAGATTTAGCAACCATGATGTGAAGTGCCTATGCTTTTCACTTCAGATCATGCAATGGTGAGGCTAATTTTTAACTAAGCAAAACGAACTGAAACTCCAAGCCTGGATCTCCAAGTGGCAGAAGGGCAAGATCGATGCCAAAGCAACTGGGATGCAGATAGGAGCATCCAAGAGCGTGGCCTTTTCAAACCCCTCTGGAATCTCAGGACTGAAGCAGCCCAGTTCAGGGCCCATTGCATGTTGGCCTGAAGAAGCTGAAACTAGGGTTAATTTGGATTTAAATGCGTGTAAAGGAGAAGAAAATCAAGTCTGCAGGATTCAGCATTGATATTTGTGTGGCTTTATGACACAACTCGCAATATTGTATATTCTTATAGTTTCAGCTTTTGGCATCTGGGTTTCCAGCTATAAAACATTTGGGTCTTTGTCACTCTGGTAATGAACAGTAAAAAAAAACCAACCAAAAATTCAGTGTGATCCAAAAAGCTCAACACAAAAGAAGTTGCTGCTCCCTCATTCTTGTGATTTTAATGTTCATTCAAATATATTTCACGGGGAGAAGCTGCTGCTGCTGCTGTGTGTGAGCTCAGGTCATGGTTGCTGCTACATGGAGCATCATACACACATTATTAATCATGCAAATCGTGATCCAATTTGAGCTTAAATCCTCATAGAACTTAAAACTCTTTGAGCACAGTCCAAGACCTCAATTAAATAAGAAGCGGAATTTCAACTTGCCTGAGCCCATTAACAGCTGATCCTCAGGCACCTCCAACATGCTCCTGCAGTCCCAACTCTGGGTAGATCTTAACTCACAGATGTCCAGTGGGAACACCTCTCACAGCTGTCTACACTGCAGTAAACACTCCAGCATCCAGATGTGAATGAGCAGATATTTATGACCTGGTATTATCAGGTACACTTTACTTTAGCCATGTTTTTCCAGATAAGTTTCGGATCACAACCAAAGCGAAGCATATTCTGCAGCAAAGGTACCTGAGCACTAATTTTCTTAAACCTTTATCTTATTATTTTGCTTCTGAAAAAAAAATTCAGAAGCACAAGTGGGCAAAAAAAGCAGCAGCACCGTGCCTTATCTGTGTCTAGAGCCCACATGGGCCAGGGAAGGGCTTCCTTCCCCCATCTCTCCTCACCCCTTTAAAACCTTCTCTTCTGTCACTGGTATCTGGATGCCTGGCCTGGGCAGGATGCTCTTCTTGACAGCAGGATCCCGAAGCCCTTTTCAAAAACAGCAAAATCCTGCATTTAGTTGGCCAGTGAGAAGCAGGAAAATGTAATTTTTTTTTCCTGCAGCACCACAATATGTGATAAAATGCTATGCTTTAAAAAGAAGAAAGACTTCATTGGAAGCAGCATGTTACCTAGAGCATCGTTTTCAGCACAGAGACAGCAGGAGAACACTCTCTTTCTGTGGGAAGTGCTTGCTACAGGAGTAGGGTAGGTTTGAGATAACCTGCTTTACTCTGCACTGAGAAGAGCAGCACTCTGGCAGTCAGCATGAGGGGCAGCAATATGATGCAGCAGCTCTGATGGTTTTACCAGGCACAGAAAAATACACATCTCCCCTTTCAGCTCTTTTGAACCCTCTCTCCCACAAGCGAATTGACAGCTTGCGGGAAAAAGACCTAGTTTGCTCAACAGTAAGTGCACAGTTTTGTGCTAATGCACAATTCCGGGTCCACAGGAGCACCACACTCCTGTGGCCAGGCACAGCAGGGAACGGCTGCTGAAATCAATATTGCTTATCAATGAAGGGGAAAACACATCCAAGTCTTTGAAGACTTCTAAGCTCATTGTAATGAAGCTTCCTGCTCTAATCTAGCCTGTGCACACAACACAAACAGCCAGACTTATGTTTGCGATTCCTGCATTTTAAATAATTCACAAAGGAATCAAAAGAGCTTATCACGGTGCACCGGGAATCGCAGCGGATGCGGTTTCGCTGCAGTGCTCCTCCCTTGGACACCTGTTGCTCCGGGTTCTGCAGGACGACCCTACCCCTTGGCTCTACAAACATCCCAGGAACAGCCCAGGACAAAGGACCACTTCAACCTTCTGCTCCAGATGCCCTCTGCAGACTTCTCCCACTGCTGGGGGAAAGGAAACACTGAGATTTTATACAGCAGACTCCTCCAGCAAAAGAGCCGTGCTGGGGGAAAAAGGTGAAACCTTCAACAGTCAGAAGAGAACCAAAAGCAGACCTTGGTGCACCAAGTCAGTCCTTGCCAGGTTTTGTATCCCCATAGGAGCAAAAGGCCTGTGGAGAGCTACTCCGCAGAAGGGGCTGCAGACCCTGCGCAGTGGGCTCTGCTGCAGGATGTCTGTGCTGAGCAGGGCAGAGCCACCCCCAGCACTGCTCCCTGCCTCCCACCAGCCATCACTGCTGCAACAGAGCCCTCATCACTGCCAGCAGCCCTGCTCCATCCTCATCCCAGGGCAAGCAGAGGTGTCCAAGGAGAGGACATGCCTTGGAATAACAGAAAGCACACAACACTGGTGGAGGGGTACACGTGTGGGTACACGTGCGGGAATGGGAAGGAAGGCCAGGGAACTGCCCCAAGGGAGACACAGCCTGACACCACAGTGAGAATGCATCTTCAGTGCAATGTTTTCCCTGTTCTCTTACGCTTCAGCATTTCCACTCAACCATATCCAGCCAAGCTGTTGTTACTGGCCACAGCACTGCTGCCCCCAGGGCTGAATTAGTTCTTCTGCAGCCAGCTCTGCTCTTGCCTTAAGGGTTGCCAGGGAGGGGGTGAAGGAAGGCTCCTTCCAGCAGCCACCCTCCCGGCATGGACGTGCAATACTTGTATAATTCACTTTGAAGCTCCCTGCCTCCGGGCACGAAGCAACCAACATACAGTTGGATCTTGCTCCATAAACTCTCAGTCAACAGACAGCATTTCTCAGCACTGGCATCTTCCCTGATGGGTTTGTCAACTGCTTTGCCCTCCTCAAAGAATGGCTTTCTTAGAGGTAAGGAGGTAGCAACCCTTTCCCTGGGTCAGATGCTGGTGGTCCGGCATCCCTCCCATAGAGGCAGGGGCTGCTGGAATTCTCAGGATGCCTGGCACACATCTGCTGCAGCTTCATCTCTTACACCTTTATGTTTTGCTTTCCCATGACACACACTTATTGCCAGCAGCTATTTTTCTTCTTCCAGTTTTACTTTTAAAAACTAGAAAAAGTCGGCTTGCTTTCCTGATAAAAATCAGGAAGTCTGAGAAGCAACTTTGTCTAAAGGAACTGTTTGTAAAATGTTGAAGAACTGAGGGAGATTGTTTTCACCAGAGTTCATCTAGTTTGGAAGCAACTCTCTGGTTCTTTTTTCCCCAGAAACTCCTCACGTGAACATGCTCATCAGCCACGTGGTAGAAGCCCCATCAAAAATACCTCTGCAGGGACTCACCTACGCATCAGAACCCCAGAAGGATCAGAGACAATTAATTTCTCCCGAATTGCTTGTGTAGCTGCCTCCAACTTATTGACAGCCCCGTGTTCCTAATGCTGCTCATGCATTTCTGACCATGGAGGGGGTGATGAGAGGACTCCTGGAGCAGACCTGAGCAGAGGAGTGGGACAGGCCAGTATTCTGTGCAGGAGGCAGAGCCTCCCCCTGTCAAGCCTTCGATAGAGGGGTGAGCAAACCCCCAGAGAAAGCTGCTGACACTCTACAGCCCATTTGTGTAAATCTAGCACATTTTGCCCTCCCCTGAGAGCCACAGTACTTCTTGGCCCCAGCCTTTTAATCCGATGCTCACATTTAAGTGTTCTGCTAATTAAACAATCCATTGCAAAGCTGCTGTTGCAATGCCTCCCTCTCCCCTCACCGTAGCAGGGCAGCAGCCTCACCGGAATGATACCAGCAGCCTGCTGGTGCTAATAGCTTTGGGAATAAGACGGCATTGGGCCTAGAGAGCACCAAACCCCCACAGCTTGGGGATTATGTTACACTTCAACTTGTCATCCATCAAAACCCAGAAACCAATCTCACCCAGTGGAAGAAAAATCAATAGCTTTCTCTTTCAGCATCAGGGGATGTATTTTGTCTCCTCTCCCAGGGTCTTAATCAAGGGACATGATCCCAGATAACATATCTGTGATGGTTTTGTAGCAGCAAAGGACATCTGGCACATCACAGTGGGGTTTAGCCATGGGCCACTTCTCTGGGACAAATTTCATTCCTGCTAGGAGAGGTTCAACCAAAACATTAGATGAAGCAACACAGGCCAAGCCATGCAGGGCGCTGGCAGAAGGACAATACCACATACTCCAGGAGCTGAGACAGAGACAGCACCAGTGACAATTTGTGTTCTAGCTGAATGGCAGCCCAGGAGCATCCCTGTGCCAGCAGGTCACCTCACCTTGCACTATCTTTGAGATGAGGTGCAGGAGCATTACAGTACCCGAAAGTGTCGGGGAGCTGGAGATGCTGAGTACTCCTTGGCAGGAAGAAAGCACTGTAACCTATCACTGAACACCCTGATGGGGCTAATTGCTACATTAGACATCTGAACAAACAACACTAATCACCACATTAAACAACTACAATTAATGCTGTGCTGACAAGCACAGTGCCATGCTGCACACAACGCCTTCATCTCCAGTGCCCTGCACAACCACCCCTGCAGTGGGTCAGCTGCAGGGTCTGAACTGGTCCCAACAGCCCCAGACGTTCCTCCTCACCAAACCCATGGTGGAATCATTTCCCCTGAATGCCCATGAACTGAGCAGCAGCACACAGCATCAGTGACTTGCTCTCCTCCTTTTGGCATGTCCTTTGCAGATTGCACCTGCAAAGTGGGCAGAGATGTGTTGCTGAGTAGCATTTTACTCTTAAAACCTTTTGCATTTTACTTCCTTCTTCCGGAGCAGAAGTGGAATACTCTTTGAAAGGGAAAGGTGTTTTAGCACTTTGGTATCTTCTGAGCTCCTGGGGGAAGTACAGTGACAGGGGACAGACAAGGACACGACAGCGCTTTCAGTCCTGACACCACACACAGAGCTTAATCCTGTTCCCACGCCATGCAGTGCCAAAGGCTGCTCACCAACAGCCCCATAACTCTGCTGGGACAGCATGACTGAGCCTCCCATCAACCAGGAGACACCAGGGAGAGCTGGACTGTTTTTAGAGCCTCTGGCTTGGCAATGAATTAAATTTAATTTATTTACAAAAACAGCATTTTTACAGTGAGCCTGGGTTATAAGCATAAATAAAACATTTTATGTCACACCGAATTTTCACAAAAGGAATCAATAGAGTTTTGATTTAGTAATAACGAGAAGAGAGCCCTGTTTATTACCTGTCAGAAGAACAACAAAAAGCACCAAAGGATCTCACTCATCCTCGGCACTTCCAAGCTTCCATTTTGCACTGGCAGTGCCCCCAGCACAGGGAGCACCCTGCAGCACCCCACAAGGCTCAAAGAACATCCCAAACCAGGCAAGAAGACACACAGCTCACTCTAACACTTTCCCTCCTTTAACTTTTCCCCAAGGACTCACTGGTTTGAGATCTCTGGCCCTTTTCCATCAGGGTGTCCATGTGATCAGATTGAGGGGGTTTGCATTAAAAGCAGCACCTACGACGGAAGCACCTTTGCTCTGCACACAGGACCTGCAGCCAGGGATGGTGAGGGACAACCCAGTCACCCCTTTGCAGCAAGGTGCCCAAATCGTACAGACTGGGCATGCTGCCCTCACATCTGCACCTCCCTACCACTCTCCACAGCATCTCCAAAACCCCACATCCAGGTCTGAAGATGATGCTGCCAACTGGGAGGGACATAGGACAGCAAGACCACTGAACTGCTAACTTCTGGTTTCTTTTTCCCCTCAAAAAGCCATCCTGAGTTGACCAATGCTGAACCCAATGAAGAAACAAGGCAGCAGGTCACCAGGAACAGATTCTAGGGACCACGGGGTGCTGTTAGGACAAGGGGTCACTGAGCCCTCTGCCACTAAGCACCTGTGTCCACTCTTGTGCTGCTGTTGCTGGATGGGGGCAGGAACGTGGAAAAAGACAAAGGATCACTGTGCTAGAGGAGGTTTCACTGCTAATTGGACTGGAAGAACAGCTCTGCCTCGCTGCAGCCCTGGCAGACGTCACCCAGTGTGATCTGGGCACAGGGGAGCACAGGTCGAGGCAGGCACCATCTCATTAACACAGACCCACTCCAAGCCTTGCCACATCCTCCTCCCCAGCTTGCAGCTCAGTTCCCACTGGATCCTTGTCTCTGGGACTGGAAAACATGGAAGTATGAACTTGTTTGATAATGTGCTCATCCGTAAGTTTCCAGGTGAAGAAGATGAGGGTGCCAAGCTCAGAATGGCACCGAGCCCTTGTCTGGGCTTTTCCCCTCTGCACCCGAGGGAGCAGGAGCCTGTGAGAGAGTAAAACCGCCTGTCCTCTCCACAACATCCAGAGTGATTTGCAAATCAAGTCTGCTCACGTAGTCATCATCAGGTACACGGGACTTCCAGTTAATTAGTTTCTAATGTTATTAATTACCTGTCTTGCAAGCATTTTACATCAGACATGCAACGTTTAATTTCATACATAAGAACCTAGAGCACTCAACTTCCAGTATTAATCGGGAGGACTGTTTTTAATGCCAGTCTCATTTTCACAGCACAGTACTAGTGCTTACATGAGGAAAGCTCTGCTACATCCCATCATCTGGCACTCAGTTATCATCAAGAAGCACAAGAACCACATGCTGTTGCTTAATTAAGTCCCTGTAGCACGGGTGTGGGTGTGGGTGTGTGTGTGTGCTGTGTTTTTCGTTAAGAAAAAGACCCCCTGGGTGCTCGGCACCGCTCCTGTGGTGCCCTGAGCCCCACTGCAGAGCACAGCCCTGGGGACTCACCAGGCAGCTTTTGTCTTTTCCTCAGATGTTTGGATCGGGGTTTGCTCTCACTTCCTGCCCCTGAATGGGCTTGCTTCACAGTTTATTTTGGGAGGCTGAATATTGCACTTGGAGCACGTTTCACAGAATGCTTATAACCCCACTTTGTCACAGAGTTGCCTGCTGCTTCCTTCATCCACTGCTCACCCTGAGCCAGAGTGGAGGCAGGAAAGAAAGGGTGGGTGTGGGAAAACCATAGTTTAGCAGTGTCTATAAAATAAAAGGAAGCATCTCTCCACGGGTCCATTTGCACAGAGAAAATGCCCAACCTCATTTGCACATAGTGATAATGACCACAGCCATTAATGCTCTGAGCCACAGGCACTGAGCTCAGCCTGTGGAAGGAGGAGCTGTGTTCCTTGCAGACAGCAGTCCCATGGACCAAAGAAGCCATCACCAAACCCACACTGAGAGCTGGTACTGCTGAGGGTGGATCAGCAACAGCCAAGGGGGTCCCAGCCCTTGCCACACAGCACCCACATGTCCCCAGAGCGAAAGCACCCAGTGGTTCCCCTGTGCTCAATGCTAACTTTGGGCCAGCTGGGTGTTCTCTTGGGTAACTTGCTTGGAAAACCCCCACAATACTTCAGCCAAGGGCTCTCAGCTGCTCAAAACAGCTCTACAACTGGGTGAAGTAGGAGAGAGTATTGGCACAACTCTGATGATGAGGCGCTGTAGAAACTCTGTTTCTATGGCAACACTGTATTACAAAGCTATTTGGATATTCATTAGGGTTTTCTAATTCTTCTAAACCTGTTTAGTCCATAATTCCCATTTATTCCAAGATCCTCTGTGTGATCTGCATGACCCTCTGCGAACTGCACGGTGAACTCTTGCTTTGAAAGGCTCTGCTCACCTGCCCCACCAGGGAGGAGACCTTCACTCCAGGTGTGCCAGGGCCGTGATGAATTCAGACAGAAGTGCAAGATCCTGCTCTGTATCATGGCTAAGGGAGTCAAGAAAGCAGCAGCCTTTTGCCATGCTCTGTGAAACTCCCGTCATGGCACGTGGAACAATTTAAGCCTTAAAATAGACCGGGAACAAAAGACTAAGATCATTAACAAAAAAACCCAAACCACACAAAAACCCAAAACCAACAAAAAACCCAGGGAGTAAAAAGGTTCACGAGCATAAATCAAGAGAACAGAAGAAAAAGACCCACCAAATCAACAGCACTGCATTTAGATAACTACCAATGATAGGGCACAGCCACCTGCAAGAACACAGGCCCCGTGAAGCAACAGGGCAAGTGCAGCAGTGCTTATGCAAGGAAAGTCTTTGTTTCAAGAAAAATGTGTGCACCGTCACCAAAGTACTGCCCCTTGCACCATGTCACCCCAAGAGGCACAACCTCCTGAACACTGGGTTCCTTATGAACCCCAGATCTCCTTGAGGAGGAGGAGGCCCTTCCCCATCACAACCCGGAAAGGAGAAGGGGCTGAACACACTGAATTCACCAAAAGAGCAACTAAAACTGAAGACCCCACACTCCAGAGCACAGATTTCCTACTCTAACCCTTCTTTCTTCTACCACCTTCCTCCTTGCAAAGAGATCAAACTGAAAGAGTAGCCTCGGGGTACATTCACAGGCACCCAGCTCAGTCCTCAGCACCTCAACTGACAGCAGCAATGAGGTCAGCTAGGAGCAACTACAGCCCTGAAATTGCAACCTACTTTTATAAAATAGTAAAGGAAAAAAAGAATATCCTTTCCTCACACATGCCCCCTCCCCAGCATGTAAGGTTATGGTGAAACTCAATACTGCAGGGAGAAGGGAGGCAAGGATGTCCACAGGTATGAGAGGAGGATCTGCCATCTGCAGGCATCACCAGAATCTCTGGGCTTGCCACAGAATCCAACATTCTTTGGAACAAAGACTGTGGTTTCAGATCTTGCATGTAACTTGTCTTCCTGAGTCTAGGTTAAGGTCTATCTGCATGTTCCTCTGAAGCACCATGGATCTGATCCCATTCAGCAATTCTCCTGTTTGCTGCTGGGTGAGAGTGGGGACTGTCCCATTTACACCTTGAAAACAGACAACTGAAAGATTCAGACATCGAACTATACACTAAAGAAAAACTACAGTGTTATGCTGCAGACTCCACAGACAGGAATCAAGACCACTTTGCTGGCTATTTAGGGTGCACAAGGCTCCATCCCCAGCACTCGCTGTTTGCAATAAGACCCATGGCCATATCAGCAGCACCATCTGCAAGTCCATCTGAGCTTGTAAGCTAAGCTGGGCACTGTGCTTTCAGCTAGAGCAGCTATTCCTCGCTTCCCCATCGTGCAATGCCAACGACAACAAATTGTGGCTGCATATTACATCCCAGAAACAGCCCCACTGCAGCAGCAGAGGTTACTTAAAGTTAAATCTAATGTAACATGCACTTAAATATGCACATGCAAAAAAAATCAATGTGGCACTTTAGGCACAAGTATTACTGAGCCTAGATGTCCATTACCAATTTAAGGTATTAGTTTAAGAACAGCTATAAAAATGATCTCTGCAAACAAAATGGCCATCGCTAATAATCTTGCCAAAAGTGAAAAATTTACGGTGTACTATAATTACATTTCCAAAGCTAGAGGAATCACTGTGTGAAGCGAGAGCTCACGAGATGCCACAAAAATGTGTCACCACATGAACACATTTCTGCTGGGGCAGAGAGTGATGGAAAGCTGTTTGCTTATTCTTAGCCTCTAGAGGTCACAGCCTCACAGTTAAATCCCTGAAGTCAGACAAGCATTCGCTATTTTTGCTCCAATACATCATTTATAAGACATTGCAATTTTTTTAACAGCCCAATTTAAGGTCTCAATTTTGCGGACATCAAAAGAAACTTTGCCTGGCCTTTCTAGCTCTGTATAAGCCACAGAGCTGAGCACAGGAAGGGTGTGCATCCATTCATTCGGCCCCTGCACGTTGCACAGGTCCCATTTGTGACCCGTGGTGCCGAGATGACAGGAGCGGGTAGAACTGCTGAAGCATGAAATTGGTTTAAAATGATGAAGTGAAGATCTGTTTTTCTTTGAGATCAAACCACGCCTGAGAACGCTGACAGCAGTCTATTCTCCCCTGAAATCTGATCCATGCCATTGTTTTTCATCCCCTTATTTTCTTGTTTGGAAGCCAACACTGACCTACACTATACTATTACCTGTGAGTTTTTCACTTGACCAAACATCATCAGGCAGTTTGCAACAAGTTCTTGAAATGGAGAGGAAGAAATGCCTCCTTCCCAATTCCTCCAGACTGCGAGATATGAAGTACCATGACCTACGCTGGGCCATTCTGGAGATGCTCCCAAATCTGCTGTAACTCAGGGCCACTCAGAGCCATGTTTCTAGCACTGGTAGACACCTCAATCCAGCCACCCAAGTGTGGCAACCACTTGGAACCATTTTAACATGGCATGAAATGGGCAAAGGCAGCATGTCGTGCCGAGGAGTGAGGAGGGAGCAGAGGATGCTCAGATGAGGATGGATGCTGGGCTCTGCTGGCACCAGATTCTTTATCCAGACATTTGAGTGCCAGAGCCATGGTGCCACCCTATCTAGATTTTGCATTATCAGAATATACAACATAGAAGTATGCTCCAAGACCTGAAAGGGACTTTCTTCCAGACACAGACAAGCCCTCTATTTTCACACTGTTCCTTGCTTATAAATAGTTCAAACTCATTAATAAGTTAAAAGCAGGTGATGCTTGGTGTGGTTCAATTACAGCTGCAGCATTTAGTGTATTACCACTCTTCAGCATGCCTTTGCCATGTACTAGCTTGTAATCAGACAACAGGCTTCCCCATAGGGAGCAAACCCTTGACTTCCAAGCAAGCAAACTGGTTTTTGTCTAAACCAGAAGTTTTAACATGAAAGCACCGCTGCAAGTTCTCTTTCTGGAGACAGAAAAGCTGTGCCAGGAAAGCAGAAGCCCACCCCAGTGCTGAATGTACAAAATGAGGTCCCTATTTTGCAAATATCATCACTGAGGCAGTGAACCCATTCTTCTCCCTCCCTTCTGCCTCAGTGACTGCCTGCCCCCATTGAAAGACATTGATAGAAAAGTCAGACTTCAGGTAATACATGAAAGAACCTCCCTGAGCACTTCTCCAAATTTCTCTGGGGCCTTGAACAAATGTTAGAAACACAGGTCATAAAACAGCACCTGCTTCAACAAGGCATCCTAATTTAAAAGTTACACTTCCTGAAACCCTTTCCCTGTCCTCATTCCTATGGTAGGCAGAGCTCATTCAGGCCAGACAGTCCTAAAGAACGCAGACAACTCCAACGTCTTGGAACAGCAGCCAAGAAAACATCCCAAAGGAATAAAAATCAGTCCCCTCCCACTCCCTTAAAAAATTACGTTTTATTGTTTCTCTGTTCAAAAAACCCAACACAACACCAAACAAACAGGCATCTGCCAAGCACTTCCACTTCAGTTAAAGATTCACTGCTGGGAATGAGCTGTTCATTCCTGCCTCCTGTATAAAATGCTGTGTGGCTCTCATCCTGCTGGGCAGAGACCAGTGCCTATGAGGTCTTTTTTTTTAACTTTTTTTTTTTTTTTTAAATATATGTACCTTGATACAAATAACCTTCAAAAACATGAATCATCTGCCTGCTATCAGTTTGAGCCCAATGGCTATTTTTGAACACTCAGTGAGTCAGTGTTCATACATGTACTTAAGAAGGTGAAATTTGGAAGAACCACATCAGGACAGACTTGGGAATGCTGTAACTGCAGATTTATCAAATTGTGCCTCAAAACCAAACCATCACTCTGCTAAAAATTACTCAGATATATGCCTCTGATCATTTGGAAAGACGATGCTATTGTTAGGAAAACGTGCTAATTAGGATTCCTGTGTTATTTTCAGGCTGAGTTTCTCTTCAAAATCTGCCTCTAGCAAATGCTGAATCCATTGCTTTTGTTTAACTAAAACAGGCTTATCTTTTTTTATTCCTTTGGTATATTTTACAGCTCAGATTTGAGTAAGAATTTCAGTTTAGAAACGAAAGAGCTCTTGCCAAGAACACATTCCTGTAACATTGCAATTTGATGGTTTGTTTTATTATTTTTTCCCCACTTAGATGTTTATTTGCAAATGATTAACCATCCTATATATGCACACAATGCAAGTTAGTGGTTTTCACCTATTCTTTGTCTGCAAGGGCTTAGCTACCATGAGCCAACCTGCATATTTAATGTATTTTAAACCAGTTGTATTTGCTGCATTATTGCTGCGGAGTTTTGGATGACATCCAAGCATACTAAGTTTAGCTACAAAACTGGCTCTTTTAAAATAATTTCCTTGTTAAGAAGCTGACTGCAGAGCCTCCGGCCGCTGCTTGGCACTGCAAAGCAATAAGTTGGGTGCTGCCAGCACTGGGAGAAGGCAGCAATCCATGGGCACCCATGGCATTTCTCCCCATGTCTGACATAGGGCATCCTGGCCAGTGCATCTGAGGGAAGAAGCCCCGCTGTCCTGTCCATTCCCTGCCCGTGTTGTTTGATGAAACCCCCAGCACTGATCACACCAGTGCCTGCATGGCTCTGACACAGTGATTTACTGCTGGGCAACCGGAGTGAACCCAAATCCATCTCCGCCGCGGCTGGAAAGCCACTTTACTCACTTAATAATGGTAAAGGGCAGGAAAAGCTGCCTGCAAGCTCTCCCATGTCTGTTCCTGCATACCTGCAGGCTTGCTGGAACAGGTGTGCACAGAGGACAGCGTGGGAGGATGTCACACTGGCATAGGGGGGACAGCATGCTGGAGAGAGCCTCCTCCTCCTGGCTGTCAGTTCAGGTGAACAACACACAAGCCCATCAGGGCTGGGATGCTGGAGGCCATCCCTCTGGAGCATCCCCAGGGCTTAGTGCACAGGCTGGCAAAGGGATACCTGACAGTTTCAGCAGAGCCTCATTTCTGAAAAGCCGTAAGCCAGCCCTACCCAAATGAAAAGTGTGAATAGACCTGACACCTCTCCTTGGCAGACCTCTTTGACAAACCTCCACACACTGCACAGAGATGCTGCTGGATGCCCACACCGTACAGACACTCCAGGCTTTTCCCTAAGATTTAACTGGATTGGAAGGAACAATGATTTATAAGATAGTATTGCAGCTGCATCAAGAGAAGTACAGATTTTTCCATAATGACTTACTCAGTATTACGATTATTATTATTCCTTTTAAGGTTTCTGATTTAAATTAGTGATACTATAAAAACACTTCCTTTCCACCCTTTTTCAGACATGACTGGAAGAAACGGAAGAGATTTCAAGACTTTTCAAAGGCTCACGCTCAGGGTCTCCCGCAAACAAATCCTTAGTAGTCTGACACCAATCCTAGCAAAGCTGGAACACCACTCCAAGTGAGATGGTCTCCAGATCTTATAATATTATATTTAATTCTTTGCTCTCAGAAAAAAACACACTGCAGTTACTTCCTTGGCCTCTGTGTAGAAGCAGGTTTCTTTCACTGACTGAAACCCAGCTTTTATGAACACATTTGTAACTACAATTAACTTTCACACAGATCATCCTCTACTAGGAAAACTGAACATTTACTAATCCCAATTAGATTTGAGAGCAAGAATAGTCTATCTATCTCTTTATGATTATTATGAGAATGTATTCAATTTGCTACTTTCATCTAACAGCAATTACAACTGTTTACCAATTCTAAAGCATATCCTTTAGGAAGCCATGAGTCATATTTCATGCTAATCACTGTTTATTTAGTATTCTCTTCTGAAAATAAAGGGATCAGTTCACAAACCCTTAAACAGAAATGATAAGAAAGAGAAAAAAATCAAATGAAGCAGTGCATCAGAAAGAGATAAAAAAACTAAGATCTTCCACATGCTAAATAGTTTTACAAAGCACCCATTGTAAAAATCCATCCCCAGGACAAATGCTGACTGCAAATAAGACTGTTCAAGGTACTGCTTTGAAGCTCCTTGGAAAAAATTAGCAGCCTACTGGTACTGCAAAAAAATCTTCCTTCAAGGAGGTTTAAGCTAAGTTTTAGAAGAAGAAAGATTCCAGCAAAGAGATGAGATAGCCATGAACAGACCACTAATGAATGCACCGTGTCTTCTGGGCTGCAAAACAAGTCTGTCTGCTCCTATCTGGTAAAGTTTGGGGGTGATGATCGTGCTCACATAGCAGAGAAATCCCCTCCTGCTTCTGACACCCTCGGGCACAGCAGGTCGATATGAGCACTTTGTATCCAGCATTTCTCCTGCTCTCCTCACAGCCCCTCCATCAGCTAGTTTTTGACAATGTCCTTAACTCCAGAAACACACGTGGCACTTTTCCTTTGTCATTTAAATCTACAGACATGAAAGTATTACAGAACCTGAGCAAGATAAATACATGTTATGATCAGTGACTAGTATAGAGAGAATGAGCACCTACGGGTTGTACGTCCCAAGGATCAACACAGTTGTGGCAGGCCCATGTGTTCCAGCAGGAGTGAATGCCCTCTGCTGTGACCGGAGACTGGCCTCAGGTATGGAATGCTTACCAGTCCCCATCATGTCTGTGTGGTGGGGCAGAACATCAGAGTCTGGCCAGTGAGGATTAGTCTGACCTTATCTGACTCCAGATCAGATCCCAGCTGGGTATAGATGGAGCCCAGCTGGGGGATCAGTGGAGTCGATCCTCTTTGGAGCACTGGGTCTGCCAATGGGGAATCTCCTCTGGGGTCATGACACCACCCAAGGTAACTCTTAAAAGGTTGAAAGCCCTCACCTGATCAGGTGAGTGATTGCACCTTTCTAAAGACTTGAGAATTCTTAAGTCAGCCACGTAATGAGTTTTGACATCACAAATCTGTATTCATACGCTGACAGGGCTTCAATTGGTTTAATTAATTTATCTGGTTTAACTGGTTTATAAAATATCTCTCATTTGAATATATCATTTGTTTCAATTTTATAAGCCTCTGCAACAGGTTGTCATTTCTAACCACCCACCATGTACACACACAAATCAGGAAACAGATAGCTGGTGGATCAGCACTGGCTATCAGCCTGATCAGCTCCATGTGGCACTCTGGCCTGTTCTGCTTGTGCAAAGTCAAGCTCCAACTATTTGTATTGGCTAATCTAAAACTAACGGGAAGCAAATTCCAGCTTAATCCAATTATTTGTGCTAAATTAAAATCCCTCACTAATCCTTCATCAATGCCTGATCATTTTACAGAGGAGAGAAGCTGAGGGTTTCTTTAACTGATGGGAAACTGCACATGGTAACGTGAGCACAGGCCCTGCTGCACACCATGCATGAAAGCCTGCAAACCAGTAGGGAATCCCTGGGCTCCATCCCAGTCCTGGGCTGGACACGGGTACCACAGAGCAGCTGGGCCATCCTCTGCAGGACAGCTGGACACGGCAGGGAAAAACAAGGAAAGGGGAAACCATAGAATCATAACAGAGTTACTAAGGCTGGAAAAGACCTCTAAGATCATCAAGTCCAACCATTAACCCAGCAGTGCCAAGCTCACAACTAAACCATGCTGCCCTTCAGGCTGCCATATGCAGGTTGGTGTGGCACACACAGGGCACGAGTGCCTTAAATAAATAATTGCGGCTGCATCGTAAAATAATGAGGAATCTCAGCACACTGAAGACTTCAATAAAATCTCTATTCTTGTCCTGACACAAGCAGCTCCAACAGGAACTGTATGTCCAAACTGGGGTCTTAAACCCAGTCCTTGGGGTCTGAGCACACTGCTCATCCCTATCTTTCCTTAGGCCATCTCCAGCTCCTCCCAACTGCCTGTGCACCCAGCCAGGATGACCTGGCAGGGGAGTGCAAGCATTTCCACAAACACTGCCCACAGTGCACTTGCTGTCGGGACACACAGACGTCAGTCTCCCTGCTGCCGTCTCGACAGGCTTCACAAGACACCCATTCACACCACACAACCCCCCCAACAGCCACCACCCACGTCTTTTCCACAGCACCAAAATAAACTCATTCATTAGAACATTTGACAGCATTTTCCCCACAGAGGAGGAAGACGCATGAAGGCTTCCTCTGAAAGCAGCATTATTCAGTGCTCAAGTTGCTATTTATTTGTTAGATGATGAGAAAGAAAAGGAGGCATCTATGTACAACAGCTCTCTTGAGCAACGTGTGAGTTTATTTCGAGTGTGCATGAGGGTGGGACAGAGCCAAAAGGTGCTTTGCAAGCTCCAGCGATGCACAAAACCCTACTTTGGGTGGCTCCAGGAGCCAGCAGATTTCCAAAAAGATTCCCTTGCTGGTCTCAGAGACCTTGCAGCCCACAAGCAACTCCCTCACCCACCCACACATGAATGACCCAAAGCCAGCAACACAACACAAACCATGGGAACAACTCCAGCAACCCTGCGGCCAACAGCATTTTTGCTGGAATAAGGCAAAGATCAAGCTTTCCTAAACTGCACCTTTCTAAAAGGAGAGAAAAAAAATGAAGGAAGAAAAAAATCCTTCAGCCACTACTAAAAATTAATGTGGGTTATATTTACTATGCATATCCAAAAAAGTGCTTTTCTGCTTTAGGAGATGTTGGCAAGGACATGACCTTTAATGCTGTGAGTTAGAGCAAAGGATGGAGTTAGTGTCAAAGGACCATCACCTGTGGAAAGAAGTAATTACAGTAGAAACCCACCTCATGAGGATTTTCATCCAAGAAAAGGTTTTAAAATATAAACCAAAGGTATTGCTGTTAAGTACAAGCCCTATAAAATACTTGGAGATTTTTCTCTGACCACCGTAGGTGTGTTCAGAATCAAGAAACAGTCTTTCATTTAAAAAACAAACCAACAGCCAAAATCAGCCAGCAGTAAGAGTGACTCATAGAATGGTTATTAATCAAACTGGGGGAAAAAGAATTCCTTATCTTCTAGACATCAGTAAAGGAAGGTTTTCTAAGGTCATAGGGTAAAACCTGAATGTCAAAATGAGACCTCAAAAACACACCAAGGAGAACCATTAGAAGAAATCTATGCATTTATTCCTCTCTGAAAAGATGCTTTTTGCTGGCTCACAGACATTAGAAGTCAAGGCATCGGCTCTAACAGCCCATCTCTCCCCTCCATACATCTCAGGGCAGAAATCAAATATTTGGGACATTCATAATTCAAGCTTCTTAAATCTCAAAATTAAATTAAGTTTTCTTAATAAGCTACACATCATGCACTTCTTCTAAAGGGCTTCTTTTTTGAAAGATTTAATAAACCTTAAATAAATAAATAAAACATTGTACATCAAGTAGTCATAAAGTTCAAATATGATAACCTTGAATTTAGTTTCCTGCACATGCTAATGAAGCTCCAGAGTATTGGAAATTCCTGCTGCTGCGGAGAAAAATAAATTGGGCAAACATGGTGAGTGCTATCCCTTAGTACAAATGAATATACACAAGATGCAAGAATGCAAAGCCAGCATGTGTGGCCAGCTATAATTTTCTGTGATTAGAGACTAAAATGAAATGTAAAACAACATCCCAGAGTGTCAAATTAGTGAAAAAAGTCATGAACAACATAAAAAGAGGATTTTTGAAAGCCTTACAACTCCTTATAAAAAATGATGGAAATTAAAAGAAGGTTCATCCTGGTATTCAAGTGGGTTTTCTGCTTAGCTTCCCCTTGCACCCACGATTGGATTTGTAAGAAGAGGCTTGGTGGGGTTTGTGAGGCACAGGCAGGGCCCCAGGCAGCCCCCTGGGACAAGGTGCTGGGCTGGCACAGAACCCACAGCCTGCAGCAGCCTTGGTTGGGGCTCCCTCCCACACTTGTCCTCAGCAGCATCCAAAAACCAAGCAATGACACACAACTAGAAGGTTTTTCAGACAGCAAATGTTGCAAGATGAGCCCTCACCCAAAGAGCAAGAAAGCAATATACTACCAAATATTAAAAGCTCTTTAGGGAAGACCTCCAGGAAAACAATTTGGGGCTAGAGAGTGTTCCCTTATCCAAACCCAGATATCCCAGCAGTTGTTACCACAGAGCTCTGGCTGAGGTCACCAGGAACAATGCCACAGTCATACACGGTGACACAGCACCTGGCCTGCACATACAGCTGCATGTTTTCCATCAAGAACAAGCCGTATTCAAGGCCAGAAGTATCTATTGAGTTCAGAAGAACAGCCAGGTTCACCCACAGGGAATGCTCAGTCCAATAGGAACAGTCTTTTAGAAACACTAGGGTCAGGCTTTTCTCCTCAAACTCTGGCAGACAGAGCGTACAGTCAAGTGTGCACATACTACACATGAAAATCCTCATTTTACTTGTTCCCTCTGCAATCACAAACCTGGCCAGCAATGTGAGATGCACTGGTGCAGCAGGGCACGAAGGGCTATGCAGGCAAAGTGCCCCCATGGGGAAACAAGATGTGTCACTGGTGTGCCATCTGCACTGTGCCATAATCAAAAATCCCCTGGCATGCACTTGCACCTCACTTGAAGAGAAGCCTGACAGTAAGGAAGGTTACACAGTTTGGGACAAGAATCTTCTGCCCTGGGGTGCTGTAGGAAGGCGAGGACACGAGCCTGGAAATATCTCTGTACACTGAGCTGTCTCCCAGGCAGCTGCATGGCTCCCTCCCTGCCCCTAATACTAAGCAAGCTCTATGCTGGAAATAAGCAGGATTTGTCTTCCCCAGGAGACTGTGAACAACTGTTGGTCTAATGAACATTTCAACCTCCTTAATTTCTAGCCAAAATGTATTTCTGGGCAGCTCATCCCCACAGCAATACACTGCCCATAAGCATTCAGCTTCAGGTTTGGAGCATTACTGGCAGATGAAGATGCATCTGCTTCCGGGCAGATAAACAACTCTGCTGAGGAGGCTCCAGACAACACATTAATCCTTCTAAAGTCAGTTGTAATTTAAGGTCATTAAACAAGTTTAAAATCAACAAAATCCATGCAGAAAGCTGGTGTAGGGGGTTCTTATGGACTGTCACATTTATCAGCACATCTGTGCATCAGGCTGCTTCCCAACATGGTTCTTCATTATCCCAAGATCTAGAGAAAGTAGCCATCGAGCCCTGGAGTCAAAGAGAGGCAATAAGGAAAGATGTGCTCTCTCTCTTTCATCCCTTCTCTCCCGTGCAGCCTCTTTGTAGGACAAGTGGTAGGGGATCGAAGCTGTGGGACCTTATGCAACTGATTTCTGACACTTCAGATACTTCAAAGTATCTGCCTGTGAGACCCTGGAGAAGAGTCTAAGTGGAAGCTACACGTACAGAGATGAAAACTCACTGTTTAGTACAATAAAGACCAAACAAAGCAACAGAGGCCACTTGTTCCACTTCACAGAAGAAGAGGCAGCATTAGGCTAAAAGCTGCTCCTGGGCAGCAGATGGCTGGGGCGGTGTGCCCCAAGCAGAGGAGAGGTGGTGGCTCAAGAGCTCAAAGGGAAGACACAGCACAGAGCACAAGACTTCATCAACAAGGGTACTTAGGAAGCAGGAGAGAGCAATATCGGGGCCAAATCCAGTTTTCCACAGAAACATTGCTCACCCAAAGGAATGCTTTCGCCTCATTTTGAAATGAGGTTCCAAGTCCAGCAACTTGTGCACCTGTCCTGTATTCATGGCCATCCCTACAACAGCTTGTCCTCCCACGCCCATTCCCCAGTGACCCCAAAGAGGCTTTTGCATATGCCCACCTATAGCCAGCCCCAGTGACACCATTTTTAGCCCATAGCTCTTAATGCACCAAGGACAGACTAACTGCATGTGAAACAGCTCCTCATTTACACTGGTTAAACTGGTATCAGAGTGGAGAGTTCAGAGCATGTGGAGGTGAAAAAGTGTCTGAAGCCCCACAGGAAAGGTGCTTTTCTCTTCATCTCTTTCATCTTCGCTTCAGGAGGCCAAGGGTCGGGTAACTTTTGTTCGTTTATCACCTTCAGAGGGCAAGAGTAGGCAGCACAGAAATGAGTCTAGAACTGAGATCACCCTGGGCACAGAGCCTCTCCTTAAAACCAGAAGTAACCTCCAGCAGAAAATCAGAGAAGACAGAAGACAGGTCATAGCTGAATGATCCTGTGAGGTCACCTGACTTGCTAAACTGTTGGTCCATAAGTCTAGGACAATGCTTAGCCTTTCCCACTCAAGAGCACCTCTCAATTGCTAACACTTGCAGCTTTAGCTGACAGTCTCTCCTTGTTTGTTTAGCTTTCATCAGGCAGCAATATCAGCAGTTACTGATTTTTCTTATAAGACACTCAGTTTCTGTACACTTGAAGGGGAAACAAAGTGGAAGTTTATTAAAGTTTAGCTCTGTCATCAAGCCAGTTCAAGCCACAGCAAATCTCTAAACTTATTTTACTGCTTCCACAAGACTTTGATATGAGCTTTTTCAGGACAGAACTACTGGACTCCAGCCAAAAAGCACTGTGCAAGAGCCCTGCCCCATGCTCTTGAACTCAGCACTCAGTGAATTCTTTTTGGGATGGATGCCCTGGGGATAGACAGTAAGAGACCTTACCATAATGCAGAGCATCACTGACACACCACAAATGCCCCTCTAGTTATCCTTAGGTTTCCCCAGGAGGCTGCACATCACTGAAGTCACAGCTTGCCTCTCAAAGTAGGATTCAGGGAATAGCATGGCTGGTTTCAGCAGCAAAATGTAAAACCTCTTTAAAACAAAAGGACTGTGATACTTGCTTAGGTCAATGATCTCTCTAGTCCAGAATTCTCAGGTGATTTCATTCAGTCTTTGAGCTCATATAAATTTTGAGTACCCACAGTGAAGAGGAGTTATGAGGATCCATCTCCCACAGGTTGTTTGAAGTCGATGCCTGCTGGCCCTTGTACAGCAAGACAGCAGTCAGTGATCCCCTGTCTGGTCCCTTCAAGCCACACGTGGTTTTGCAGGTTTTGATCATACTCTCACCCCCCCACCATCAGTTTTCCAGGCAGCATGAGCTCTCTTTTGTGTGCAACTCTGAAGCTCAGCCCCCTGCTCAGCTGCTTTCCCTGAGGTGTCACCTATGCAGAGAGGGACCACTGTCGTCCTGGGAGGGATGGGACATTCACATGTCAAAAGAAGTCTCATTAACTAAGAGAGGCTTAAGCTGACAATGGTTAGATGCAAAAAAAAAAGAATAATTAACCCATGAGCAAATCTATTCAATTTTCTTACTTCAGCTGCATAACAGAGGCCCAAAGACATGGCTGTAAGAGATGCCCTGCAGCACCCCGTGGGAGGGGGAAGCAGCAGAGTTGTAACCTGTCCTTCAGGCTGTTTACTATAAAAAAAGTTTCCCTCAGATACAAAATTCACAAAATACTTCCCGCACATGCTCCAGCATAAAATCTGAGTCCTTACAAAAGCAAGGATGGTGGGACAGACAAGACTCTCCCGCGCTGGAGCCTGGACTGCACAGAAGCACCAGCAGGTCTCGCTTCCCACAGCGTTTGCTGGGGTCTCTCAGCCTGAACTGCAGCCACCGTGCAGAGGGAACCACCATGAACATCCCCCAGGGAAAAAAGGCAACAGGTCTCAAAGGCTTTACAGGGAAGAAATAATGCCAGAAACATTGCTCCAGTCCTGTGCTTTCAGTGGAAAATGGAAGACTACTTTTTTTCCTCAGGTAGAAGATAATGAGTAAATACAGAGTGGTGGGAACAAAAGTTTTAAATAGGATTTTCCACTAATGACTTGGTCTTTATCATTTCCGTTTTTCCACTGCTGCAGGAACATTGTCCCCACAGCCTCTCCTGGGAAGCATCGCATGATGGTGCTTGCACATCACCTGGCAGGGTAAGAGATCAGACCCCAGCTGAGCTCCCAGCACACTTCTCTTTATAAATACAAACTTTATTTGTAACTATAAATATCCCTAGTATACAATTTTGTTTAAAATATAAAAATCTTGAAAGACTTTCACCAGACCGTATTTTGCTCATACATTTTCCCTCCAGCAATTTGGACGCCTTCATAGTGGTTAATCTTTCTCTTTTCCTTACAATAGAAAGTTTTCCTCAGCCCCCCAGGAAATCCGTCTACACAGAGTGGCAAAAAGAAAGGAAAATTCTTCATGTGCAAAAAAAGCAGAGCTCTATAGAAGCATTTTTAAATTCTCTCAATCAAGAAGAATTTAAGTATTAAGCTACAAATGTTAGAGAACTAATTTCACACACTTTTCTTTCCTCCAAATTAGGCTCTGTTATTCTTTAAAACAGAAAAAACCAGCATTTTGCATTGTAAATTACTTCCACTGCTGTGCCTTGAAGCCTCAACAAGCTACACTGAAATTCACACACACAAAAATCTACACTTTGCCGTGAGCCTGACTATACCCTCCTCCTTTTAAGCCCAAGTTACACTCCTAGTGATTCTGTGAGACTTTCTGAATGACATTCCGAGTGCAAAAATCCAGCAGCTTATTCCCGGCAGAAGGGCAACATGGGAAGTGATGTGCGCGCACCGACTTTCCGAATTAATTGGGGTCCGGTGGCACACGGGGCTGTGCAGCACGCGAGGAGAGCGCTGTGTGTGACCAATTAGCATTTTCCTCTGTTCCCCAGGCTCGGGGAGGTGTGACCACGCTTCCCTATGGGCACTGGAGGCAGGGAGCACGCTGCGAAGCATCCACGTGGCCCTCTGAATGGATGGCTGCCTTAATTGAACACACTGCCGAGCGGCGGCAAGGATTTAGGGGGTATTTTGACAGGAAAAGGAGATAGGAACGCAGAACACTGTGCTATTTCAGATGTACTTTCACTGCAACCTACGTAAAATGTATCCCTGGTGGCACTGGTTGCTTTTTAACATCATACATGAAGAAACTCTACATGGAAGAGCTACACTCAAGGAAAACTGGTTTAAGCTCAGGTACAATCCCATCCTGAGCTACCTAGAAGAGAGCAGGCAGCAGTATCCTCTTCTGCAATGAATTTCCCAGGATCTACTGTCCTTTTACAGAGCAAGGTGCTCCAGGCAGGCCAGAACTGAAGACTGGGAGCATTTAAAGAGAGGAAATACTTTCATGCTAGCACATCCCACCTCTTGAGTGAAATGAGTGTGGAATTTATTTTCTATGAAAGCCTTGCATATTGAGCTAAATGCCCACTTCTTTATGTAAGAATATCCTAAAATCACCCAATTAGCACAGCAGGTACCCCACATGCATCATTCTGGAATAATTTTCATTCATAAAGTATCTCCTTCAACCTTAAAGATCGTCCCTTGTTACAGACACCTTCAATGACAGCATTGTACATTGCCAGTGAAAAAATCAGTGTTGACACCTACATTTTAAGTTTAACAGAAAACGCAATTTACAACTTTCATACTTCCAGATGAAAGAAATCTAGTTATCTTTTATGAAAGCAATTATTTAAGCTATCAGAAATATAACAAAGCAGCAATATGTTTGACAACTTACATGCCCCAAAACAGATGAAAAAAAGCAGATAATACCTTTTTTCCACCAGCCTACATTGAACAGGAGAGAAAGAAAAGGGAGGGGGAAATGCCCCCACTTTTTTGGGCATAAATTAAACTGACACATTCAATATCACCTACATTAGGAGTACAACACCTTAACTGACAAACAATTCAAGCTATGACAGAGCCCTTCCCACTTCCCCAGTGCCCAGGAAGGCGCGTTAATACGGGACTGCAACAAAATGCCGTGATGTTCCCTATCCAGTAGCTTAGCAACTGTTTTTCTTTCTTAAGGCTTTTCTGAGAAAGAGGGGCAAGACAGGGATGAAGCAGCACAGAGGAAGCAAATGTCATGTTTGGTTTCTTTCTGAGCGGCTGATGAGAGGGAATAAGGACACGCGGTCACTACAGCCGGGAAGGATATGGTGTTCATGGAGGGTGGCAATCCCAACCCAGCAGCTTTGCCTCCTCCTCATCCTCGAAGGCAAGGAGAAATCTCACCATGTCTACAGCACAGCCAAAGTAGAGCAAATGCATTATTTATTACAGAAGATTGGGGTGGGGGGAAGGGGGGAAGATGCTCAGAGACTTCTTCCTCCCTGTAGCTCTCCCAATTCTTTGGTCACATCAAAATTCTTCCTGCTTAATCTCTGCTGCCTGCTTGAGAGGGAAAGAAAAGCCTGACTAACAAAAGCCACAGCGTGCCCAGGCCCAGCAAGGCTCTGCCTCCTCGGTGTGGAGGGACAACAGCAGGCTTGCCTCCAGCACGGCAGCCCACAACTGCTCCATCTCACTTCCAAAGATATACATATTATTACCAGAATACTTCACCTGAACAGCCTTAATAAAATACGAGGGGATATTAACTAAGCTGTAAAAATCTATAAAAATTCTGCTTTACAAGAGATATTTACCTATGAATCAGCAGTTGGGTTAATTCATTATTCAGTAGGCTTGTTATTTACAGTGTATTACAGCTTTGTAAATTATTTATATGTGCTTGTCTCTGTCTGTGCATGATTTTCCCTTAAGAGACAAGGAATGTTTATTATCTCCCACACAGGGAGGTTGTTTCAGTCAGAGGTAGGATATTAAAGCATCTGATGCTTCGCTTTGGCTTTCTTCTTACGTGCATCCTGTTGCACTGTTGTGTATGGATGCGAACACACCGAGCATGAGGATCCCACGGAAGTCCACCCCAGCATCTGGGAGCCCTCAACTCAAAAACACAGCCTTTTTGCACCATATAGGAGAGGATCCATTCAGACAGCAGCTACCCTGGGGCCACTGCCAGCCGCAGCTCCAGGAGGAAGAGAGTTTAAATTTTGTTTTGTGTCAAAGTGCAAATACCTACTGTCAAACCAGATTCCTAGCAGGAAACTTTTTAGCTGCTAATGTTAGGTTATGTTTAAAAACCTGCTGCCTAATTGCCAAGCATATGAACCTCATTTAGTAGATGCCAAGAAAACCCTTGGAGGGACCTGGTCTCTATTCCTCCAGATGGAAAGCTGGACCACAGCTGTGGAGAAGATTATGTATTAGGAAAAAATTCTTTACTCAGAGGGTGGTGAGGCACTGGAAGAGGTTGCCCAGAGAAGTTATGGATGCCCCATGCCTGGAAGTGTTCAAGGCCAGGTTGGATGGGGCTTGGAGCACCTGGTCTAGTGGAAGGTGTCTTTGCCCAGGGCAGGGGGGTAGAACGAGATGATCTTTGAGATTTCTTCCAACCCAGACAACTCTATGAATCTGTGAAAAGCCACCAAACACACGAGTTCCACAGCATCACTGCCTTGGGCCAGCTGTTTTGGGCACCCAGCATGAACCATGGAAACATTAAAAGCTCTCTTAGACCCAAACAATGTCAACAAGAGCTCAGTGAATTCTTACATGCATCCCAAAAATCCATCAGCCACCCAGCTCCCACAGGTACCAACCACAGAAGAGTACTTTCCAGTCCTCACATAAGTGAAACAAAGGACTTGGCACTCACATCCCTTGAGAAGTGACTCCAGTGACCACTGATCTCAACATTCCTTTCCTCAGTAAACCAGCAGAAAATAATGATTACATGTGGGTTTTTTTAAGGCACCTAGCAAACTTAACATTTTTCATCAATAAAAAAAAATGAAGCCCACATTAATGAAATTCCAACCCCCATGCAAATGCAGCTTGGTGCCCATCCAAGATAATCAGTTTGTAGTAAACATGAGCCATTGCATTTGCCATTCCCAACATAAAAATACGTGCAGATGGACATGTGCTAAGCCATATTTTAGCTCAGAGCATGCCTGCCTGTCCAGCAAGTGTAACAGCAAATGTAGAGCAGGAATGCTAACCACTGTATAAACAGCACGTTTTAGTACTCCTGCCCACTGATAAATGGGAATTACTTAAAAAATATCAATCTAACCTGGGAAGTTTGAAAGAGATTGATTCCAAACATCTCTCTTGCTGACTTGAGTAGTGATGAGAGACCTCAAAAAACGGAGTGAATGAGAAAAAAAGGGTGGAGGAGCTTCAGTGCAAATAAAGGTACCACAAAGGTACCATCGAGGTAGAAAGCATCAAGGGAGAAGCAGCCAAAAGGACTGACGGGACAGAGCACAGATGCAAAGGGTCAGACTGGTGCAATGACCCCATGGGGCATCTCTAATGTTGGAGGCAATCAAAGATCAAATTTGCTAAACCAGATTGCAGGCAGACCAGGACTTGACAGCTCTGGAGAGCCAGAGGAGCCCTTTCCCCTTTGAGACCAAGTGCCATGGCAGGTTTGCAAGGTCTCACACCAGCACTGCCTGCAAAGTGCAGACACAAAGTGTGTTTAACTTGATTAAATATTAAGAACGTTCCTGTGTAAAGTCAGCATTAAATCACTAATCACATTATCAATTTTTTAAATACTATTGGCAACGTCAGACCCAATTTATTTCAAGCCACTCCAACAAAGAACTACAGTATTTTTATCACCACTAAAATTACAAAATTTCTGACCTCAAAGAAGTCTGTCATAGCTATTGTTTCTTTTTCACAATCTATCAATCGTGAAAATTTAATGAAACTGCTTATAGATAGGATGAAATAATAACTTTCTCCCTTTTGAATGAAGTTAATGCACTTCCCTCCCATATCAGAAACCACAGTGGCCCAGAGATGGCCAATTCTTCACTCTCACAGTCAGAGTTCCTATCTTTAGGTCTTAAACAATATTGGTTTGTTGTCATCTTTTCCTTAGTAAACACCCAAAATACAGTTTATTTATTCTTACATATTTTGATGATTGCATGCTTTCTCCATTCATAACTGACTTTCCAAGATAACAAAGATTCTTATTAACAGAAACTTGGTTTTCCCTCAGCTGTCTGAAAAGTGAATTTATTAGAAAGACTTCCAGTGGTTCAAAGCCTGTACTTATATCTGGGCAACAAATTTCTCAGTGGGTCTATCACATGAAGGTAATATCACTGCAAGACCAAGACCAGAATTTGAAGCAACAATTTGCATCATGAATCTGCACTGCTATTTTTTTTAAAACAAGAAATAGCATTAAATCACATCACAAATACATTTTGTAATATTCTCTCACTATCAGCTGAAGATTCAAAATATTTCTATTATTTTTCACCAGAAATATGATTTTAAAGAGAAAACCTTTTAAAGTCAGGCTTGGTGACAAAGTTTTACAGCATCCAAGCCACCAAACTGGACTAAAGAAGGTGACTTCTGCATGCTGGAGCTCAGCAGATCCACCCTGCAAGAAGTTTTATCCTCTCAGACTCAAGAAACTAACTGGATTTAGAAAAAGTGGGGAACTTGCTCGGGTTTTCTTTTATGAAAAAACAGTGAGATCTACTAATCCTCAGATTTTTAGAAGCATGGTACAGACAGGCCATCAGACCAAATTTTTCACATTCTAAACTTCCTCATTAGAAGCGCAGTCCTAATGCAAAGGACAGTATTTCTTGTGTGCATCTGATACGCTTCAGATAATTATATTTCATTAGAGCTTTGCAAATGCTATTTTTGTGCACCGTAATTGAATTCCAGTTTCTTTCCAAAGAGAGTCTGAGACAAAATCACACACAAAACAACAGTAATTAGCATATAAAGAATGCTACAAATCCTAACACACACATATAAATCTATAAAACTTATTAAATATGTATGCACGGACACTGGATATTTTTTCCAGGGTAAGAAAGACAGAACACCAAATCTGATGCAACGCAGCCCCTCTTCCTCAGTATATTTTATGGCTACCAGCCCATGAGAATCACTTTAATAAATATAAATGCAAAAACCAAGATTCAAGTCAATTATTTAAATGATGACTGTTCTTGCTGTTCCAAATTATTACTAAATCTCATGGTTTTAAATCCATCAAGGCCAACACATTGAAGATGTCTTACACAAGCCTGTCCATCACTTAGTCCTTCAGTTCTGTGCTTTACTCACCTTACTGTTTTTAAGCAAAAGGGGTGAAATCCTGACTCTGGAGGAATCCATGGGATTTCCACAACCTTTTTATATGTCCATTGCTCAAGGACTGTCTGAGAAGCTGGTGACCCAGCCTCAAGCCACGCACAGCTCCCAGCCAGCCCCTGGCAGCAAAGCCCTCAGCCCTGGCATTGGGGAGGATAATTCAGTCTCTGTGGCAAGGAGATAGCTTTAGCTAAAGATGTCACAGCCAGCCAGAGCCAGATCAAAACTGCAAGCACAGTGATGAGGGCAAGGGGAAGGTGTCCACAGCTCCCCATGGATGCGCTTGCAAGGATTCCCACAAATACAGAATGAACCGCAGACCTCACGCCTACCAAGGCAGGAGCACCACAAGCACCCAAAAATCAAGCAGCCCTCCTGACATCGCTGTGTGCCTGCTCACAATCCCTAAACTCAAAAGCCCAGAGCCAGGCATGACAGCAGAAGACCTTCTGTGCAACTGCTTTTCTGCTTGTTAACAACACTCCTAAACCAAAACCTGAGGGAATCAAACTGTGCTTTCCTCTCTGACTTCTCTCCCCACGCCTACCCCCACAATGAGTAACACCTCCCTCCTTGCAGCTCACTTCCTGGGACCTGTTTCAGCATTTAAACTCTGGGTGGGCTCTGGTTTCTCACAGATAACAGGAATTGTTCGACTGTCCTCAGAGAAAAACCTGGTTTCCCAGCTGTGTGTATCGACCGGGTATCTGCAGTGCAGAAGACTCTGTAAGCAAACAGGAGAACGATGCCAGCTCTTCCCCCTGCAATCTGGTCCCTATTAATTTAAAATTATTTGAAAACTCCAATGAAATATTGAATTAAAATGTAATTGCAGGGGTTGGGAAAGGTTGTGGCACTAAAGCTCTTATGAAGCTGCTTCATCTACATGACATTTTGGCAGCATTTACTGCCAGCTATGCAATTTAAGCATGGAAGCTAATAGCCAAAGGGAGGAAAATCCCAAAGCTGCATGTTTTGGAGCATCACCCACATTGTGAGATAACCATGTAGAGCCAAGACACCTCAAGATACCAGTCCTCAGCCTCCCCTGCAGCATAGGAGAGTTCACATAAATGAAGAGGGGCATTCCAGCAATAGCAAAAAAAAGTGTAAAATCAGAAAAACAGCTCTAGGTTGGTTTCCACATGCCATCTAACTCAAAACGTGCAATGTTCTTGCTTCACCTCTGTGGGCACATTTTGGCAAGCATTTCTCTCAGAGGTACGGTGTGCCCTAGCTGCACTCTCTCTTCCAGCTCAGTTATTTTTACTCTGTGTTGACTCCCCAGCCTGGTTCACCACAGAGCTGTGATGAGGAAAGCAGCGGAACAGAGGCAGCTTCAGCTGATGGAGAGAAATGCTCTTTAAACCATGGTCTGAAACAGCGTGGGCAGACACTGAGTTAGATCCATGTTCTCCTGCTCCTGTTTCATATTCATCATCATCCAGCAGCAGCCACCAACGCACTCGCCCGCTCCTCTGGAGCCACACACGGCTGCCCTGCTCCCTCCCTGGCATGTGGCGTTCTCCCTTCCTGGGCTATGCCTGAACCCTCTCCATGCCCATGAGGGAGCACAGCTGCAGGAATAACCCCACACCATGGTCATGCAACCCTTTTTGTACAGCACATGGCAACCGTGCCTTTCTGGTGGGTCCGTGGTGTTAAAGGTGAGTATTCTGCTGCTTCTAGGTCACATTCTGCACGTGCTGCAGCAAGAGTTAGCAACAGGAGAGCAAACATAGCAAGTATCACGTACAGCCCCACTTTGGGACCGTAGAGCATCTCTGACCTCCCCAGCATCCATGTGGCTGTTTCCCACCGGCACAGACAACATCTCACACAGAAGCCCGAGAGCTTTCGCACGCCCACCACTGGCTGCATGTATAAATAGAGTCTAGCCTGCTCCACAGACACTGTGTCCTGCAGCTCAAAGTAACTCAATATCCTCCCACCACGCCGCCAGCCTCTCCCTCAGACGTCCATATAAAGAAGCCTTTGCAGGCATCTTAAAAAAAAAAAAAAATCCCACGACTCTAGCAGAGCAGAAGCAAGTTGTAAGTCAGCAGATCCCACATGAGCCTCACGTTTCAACCAGGATGTTCTGCCCACAGCTCCCTCCTGCCATCTCCGCTGCTAAACTGGGACATGGGGAACCAGCCAGACACCTGTGGCACTTAGCCATGTCCCTAAATAAATCCTCATCACCAACCAGTATCTCACGGAAAGGCAGCGGGGTACCACCAAGACATAGACGATCACGTCAAGCAGAGGGGTTGAGGAAGCACGGCCACAGGCTTGCTCTGTCCTCAAACCCATTGTCATGCACCCACCAAGAGCTGGCCCAAAGACAGGCACTGAGCTCCACTGACCTGGGTTCCCTGGTTGTGGGGTCAAGCCCCCACAAGCTATTACTCTACCACGTTCAAGAGGGGTTGGCCACAACTTGTCATTCATGCATGTTTGCCAGAAACACTGTGTCTGTTGTTTGATTCAGCCATGAGGAACACAAAGTCATCTGCCACAGACATGGCAAACATACCACTTGTTCATCTAGGTATACTAAATCCCACTCCCCTTCAGGGAAAAAGCAGATCCAGAATACAAATTAACCAAAGTCTACCAAGCCCCTAAACAACAAGGGCTCCCCTCTCAGCCCCTAGCTCTCCAGCACCCCACAAGGATGTGGGAGTCTTCACAGAGATGGCTATTTATCGACACAGATTAGCATACAGGACTCCACTGTACAATATGTCCCCGTGAGACAGAGTCCGAGGCGACACCAGCCACAGACAGTTATTGATTACGAGTCAAAATGAAGAACGGTCTGTTTTGAACTAAACAATTTTATTACAGTCTTCGCTACCAAGACTCAGTGGCTCTGAAGACTGGCTTCAGCAAGCAAATCTCCAGGCAATCTGTCAAAGGCAATGCCAGCATATTATTCTACAGGGTTATTCAAGTGACCTTAAAGCAACTGTATAGACCTCTGATATTTGTGCAGGTCAAAGACTGTCTTCATACATTCTGAAGACATACAGCAGATATACGGCATTGTGTCAAAAGAGGAACTTTTTTCTTTTTCTTACTAAAGTCTTTTAGATCATTAAGTCACCAAGAACATGGGAAGCTTCAAGTGGAGAAGTACCAAGACACTACAAACCTCACTTAAACCTTCATGCTTTCTATACCCACAAATAAATTACCCAACTTCACAGGAAATACCTTCCAGAGCCCAATATCTTCTCAGTTATTTCTCTTGGTTGGGCACTAATACCAGTTTCATTAGATGAGTATCCTGTAATGAGTTACGCTGAATCCCCAACATGACATGAAAAACAAATCTAGTGAAACAACTCCCACCACTTTTAAAAACATGCTCTTGTGCAGCAATAGCATGACAACAGCTCAGCTTCAGCTCTTCATTCTCAAGTCTAGGGCATATATTTAATGTCTGTATTAGCTGCTTGGGTCAGTCCATATCCACCCATACTAACAGATTTCCACACAGTACAAAGTAGCGGTTTTCTGCTGACCTGTCAGCCTCTCTAGCAGCAGTTATACCAGAGAGGCAATAAAGCCACGAGCGTGCTCACCAAGAGTTCTTCCCACCTGTCAACAGATGCTTACAGGAACATGATGAATATCAAATAACCAGCTTGCACACCAACGTTCAGCTAAGCAGCAGCTTCTTGCCTTTCTAATAAAATAGTCAAGAAAAAGAAAAACAGTTTATTCCTTTCTGGATCTGATGGCAAACAGCAGCAAGTACTCCAAATATGCAGTTTTCTACATAACATACCCACTCTGTTGCCATAATACTTTAGTAGAAAAATAATCACATTAATTGAAAGTCTTGCAGCTGAGGTCTAATCCCAAGCCATTGTCCCACGCAGGTGAGGGAACACATGTGCCTGCAAAGACTGGGATCTCTCCCACAGCTGAGATCAGAGCAAGCACATCCTCACTTGTGGGATAAATAACATCCCAGCGGCATTTTCCGCAGCAGAGAGGCAGGTGAGGAGCCTTCATCCTCCCAAGGAACCAACAAAGAGGGTGCAAGCATAACTTATTCCCAAAAGAGAAATTTGTGCAACTAGCCTATCCTGCAAAAGCACACACATCTACCTCTTCCTGTCTATGATTATCTGGTATTTGGTATTTCGAGGAAAGCAGGACTGCAATTAGAGCTCAGAAAGGCTGTTGGATGAACTCTGCAGAAAGGACCTACAGGGATGCATGGCTTTCTCACTTAACCAGCACATTTGCTTTTCAAGTTCTTCACTTGTGAACTTTACCCAAACTAATTTGATAATTCAATTTTTCTTTGTCTGTTTCTCCCTAACATTGATTTTTGCTTTTTCACTCATGACTGAGCATGTTAAAAGAAAAAAAAAAAGAGATAAAATAACGATCCATCAGCCATAAGAAATGCACTGTTGTTTTGTTTCTGCAGTTCCCAACTAGTACATTCTTCTTCTTCAAGTATCCGCCATATTCAGGAAAGCAGATGGCATCATTCAAACAAAATTAAAATAGATAAGAGCATGCTAACTTTTTATGCCTTATGACGATCATCTTTATGATTTTGATTTGAAAGTGCTAAAGCTATACCAGATCCAAGGTAGTATAAAGTGCGTCATGGGAAAAGGATTAACAAATATCCTTCCACTTCTACAGCAAATGCAGATTCCACTAAGGTTTTGCAAACCTATAGTTTTAATATTAATGTGACTGAAGTTGGCCACAGTTTGGGGAAAGAGAATCAAGAGCACATGCATTTATGTATGATTATGTGCACACAGCAGGGAAAAGTGTGCAACACAAACCTACACCAGTCTGCATCACAAAATCCGAGAGCCAAGATGCCTTGCAAAAAGTCACAGGCGCCTGGGGGTGAGGGAGTATTGAAAGCACACTTTAAAAAAATATTTAGCTAGAACTGTTTTACCAACACAGCAGTCAGCACTGTGGGCAGTGAATAGATGGGCAGACTGCAGCACTCTCACCTTTTCAATATTCTGAAAAGAGATGCAAGGGTGGGGAGGGCAGGAGAAGATCGAGAGAAACCTCTCCAGTTCAGACAAGAAATTCAACCCTTCCCAAACTCTCCTTATCTGTAACACCAGTGTCACCAGAAGTGTATTTTCACGCCTGTGTGCACTTGGTCCCCAGACTGCAGACATCCACCCCTCTCCAGGAGCCACCACAAGGGATGCTTAAGGCCCTGCAATCCTGCTTGCAGCCCATCCACATCTCATCCAACAAGGGACTGCAGCCTGTGGAGAAGGCTCTCTATGTGTTTGTTTTTCCAGTAACAGGGAAGTAGAGAACAGAAAAGACCCAAAGTCATTGCAAAGGCACATCTGAGAATGCAGCTTTGTGCAGAGATGTTGTGATACGTGGAAAGCAGCCGAACTCATTTTTGAAAGCATTTTTCCTCCTTCTAAAGGCTCTGCTGCCATCCTGGCAAAGTGTACCCTTGTCAGTCAGTGGGTAACCTTGTCAAGGGGAAGAAAAGGCTGGGATGTGACAGGTTTGACAACCTGTCGGATGCCTGGTGCTCTGCTCTCCTCCTGATCTGATCACTATCAAACATTAAACCACTGTTTCTCCACACAGGAGTGCAACTTGATGCTTGCAAGCCTCAGCCAAGAAAGATAGCGAGGCTGGTGAGCTGCCAAGATCCTTGCTTTGTCCCTTCCTTGCATGTTCTAGACTTCCTTTTTATGATCTGATTGTTTAATGTGTCACACCGGGAGCAGTCCCAAAGGAGTCCCAAAACAGGACACTGATCTTGCCATTGGCTTTCAGGAAAATGAGAACTAGAGCTGGATGATGGAGCTAAAACATCTGAAAGGAGAGGTCTGGGTGACAACTGCCTGGTTGCCAGTCTGCACAACCTAACTGCAAATCAAATCCCAAATTTGGAGAAACCCCAGATGGACCAAAATCTCCCCCCATATCCTCAGAAAAGCAAAAAAGCTCCCATGCCACATGTACTGAAAACCCAGTACACTGCACATCACTCAGCTTTTAGACACCCACTGAATGAGATCATCTAAATATAAGGACTCTCTTTCTCTGTGTTCAGGAGGGGAAAAAATGTTTTAATTCATCTCTTCCCTCCACACACAAAACCTCTGCTTTTCCGGAGCAGCTTTCAGGATTCAAAGGAGCCAAAGCAGCAGCCCCGACTGTAAAACCCTGCTCTTTATGCTCTTTAATTCCACTGACACTGCAAGACTCGAAGGCTGAATAGTCAGGAGGAAAAAGCATCCTGCAATCAGGAGCTTAGCTACATCTAAGTGAAGTTGGAGCTGTAGTGTATATTTGAAGAGGCCATTTAGCCAACAGATGCCAAGGACAGACTACAAGTAGCACTTACATTGTTCTTTCATAGCGTTCATATTTAACTTACGGCAAGATGGTCTGCTATCTTTCCAGTTCCCAGTGGGCTTAAGTCAGAACTTGCATCTGGTTAATTTGTTTCATGAAGACCTTCTCACCAACAAAAGCAAGATGCCTGCTGCAAAGCCCAGCTGCTTCAGCTCAGCACAGCTGTCTAACAGGCAAGTTGATTTCAGCAAAAGGCAACCTGGGGGCTTCCACAAGTCTCAGGAGGCTTGTTAACTCTTCACAACCTTCTCTGTTAAAATGCAAAGCAGGCAAGGGAACAACGCAGCATGCAAGGAGAAGGCACGACTGCAGTTCCACAGTACTCTGAAAGTGTGGTCTTGCCCAACCCATCCTAACAGATCTGAAATGGGGCAGCAGGTCCATCATTTGCTGTCTGTTCAGTACTACTGCTGCCTCCAAAACACTTACTGGATGGGCACATGGCTGCAGCATCCATGGGGCAGGAGTGAATGGTTGTTCCTGCTCTCAGGTGATGGCAGGTAATGAGATGTGACGGGTTTGGAAGCACAGAGACCTGCTGAGTGGGAGCAGTGGTGCTGCTGTGTGACAGCACAGGACAGCAAGGCTGGCTCTGTAGGGAGCTGTCGTCCTTTAGATAAGACCAAACAATCTAAGTCAAAATACCAGTCAAGCTTTATGGAATACATAAACCCTTTTCAGGTCTATGTAGCTTGTTTGCCTGAAGACTTGTCTTGTCTGTTAGACTACTTTTCCCCCCGTTTTTCCCCAAACTGAACTAACTGCTGTTTCAATACTTCAGATTCTGAAGCCCAGGACATTGCTGACACACAGGTTGGGTGAAGTTGCCCCTTCCTCCTCTGCTCTCCAGGCTCCTCCCCTCTGTTCCCCACCACAAACAGGTACACAGAGATCCCAACACCCCACACTCATCCAACCAAAATGTTTTGCTGTTTTGAATAGAGCCAAAACCAAGTTCATGCAAAGTTTAAAATACAGATAAGAATTTGGAGAAGAAATACAACAGTGAGAATACTTTTTTCTTTAATAAATAAAGTTTCACATCTCACATCACTTACGGATTTCCAGGGCTGCTCCCTTGCTGCAGACAGCTCACTGCTCACTTAGCTTTAAGGATCCTCCCTCTCTCTTTACACGCCAAGAAAAGGTTTCTTTTTTAAACAAATAAAAACTAAGGCTTTTTAAGACTGATTTCCCTTTTCAAGGCAGTAAGAAAATAGATTCCTTTTAGCATGCTTCATGCTTGAAAAGGTTACAGTGGCCTTTCAAAATACCACACGCTGTGCATTCTGTACAGCATTAATGACTTGGAGGATGCTCTGATACTTTCTAGTACATCTTAACCTTTTAAAATTGGGCCTTCATTGTCTTACCTTAATAAGCAGTTTGTTCACCTTATGTCACTTATGTCTTGCAAAGGCCACCCCAGCTGAAAATACACATTAGATGTAAAACCACTTGTCTTACGTGCATAGTTTAGTGCACGCAGCAGCAACGCAACGGCATCAAACAGAATATGCTTATTCTCTCCTCCCATTATTTCTCTCTACTCTGACTAGTTTCCCAACAATCCCAGATGAGCAGTTCCCTGGCTCTTCATCGTACTCCTTCAAAGCACAGGGCAAGAGGGCACCAACAAAGGTGTAAGATTTTATTCTCTGCACAGAAGTTGACCGGCCAGTGCAATCACAATGGTTCTCTGGGAAAAGGGAGGGCAGGAATCGATAAGAAATCAACAGTGATTAATGCTGTTTGACAATCTTTTACATTAATCATGTTTCCATGCTCTTGAGAATGAGAAGTGAAAAATCTATAGTCATAAAAGCGTAATTGGGAACACTCTTCCAACCCACACTGAGACGCGGGAGAGAAAATCTTAAAAAAACCCTGTTTAATTATTAAATGTCTAATTTTAAGTGATACACACAATAGCACTTTATTATTCAAAGAAAACCTGGAAAGCAAAGAGAGTGCCCAGGCATCCTCCCTGCCTGCTACAAGTCCTGCCAGTTTAGACAACGCTGTCTTTGTCCAATCCCTCAACTCCACCCTTACCAACCTGAAGAAAAAAAAAATCATTAAAATACACACCCAGAAGAAGCTAAAATACAGCCACAACAAGAAGTCAATCACTCTTGCTGGAGCACAAGCTAAGAGATGACATAGAAAGCAATGATGTCTTCATTAGCTTTTACAGTAAACATTCCCTTGGAAAGCAGTCTTTATGATCCACCAAGGGCAATAAAGATGTCTTTGCAAATTCATGAGACAAATACTTTAGAGGCATAGTTTCCTCCAGAGCTAGTGGGAAATGGAAGATAATATCATTCTCTAAAAATCATATACAGAGGAAAAAAACTTATTCGTCATTATCATGGCAAGTTCACACGTGTAACAAAATTAGGGTCAAGCACAAAAAGGGCTTTAAGCACATCAACAAAGACTGAGCAGAGTTTCTGCCCAGGGAGGGTGCACTGAGGTACTTGGAGAAGAAGGTCTGGTTGGCTCAGCATAAGCTGGATACTCATGGACCCAGCTGTAACCATGAGGACCATTCTCTGCAACAGCTTTTCACCATTAAACAGCATATGATATAACAAAGGAGAAGAAAAACAGAAAGAAAACAACAGCATCTGATACACAACAGAGCTGGTCTAAGATTCTCATTGCACTAATCAGATATGATGCTGACCAACCACATTATACAGAAAAGCCATTTTTGAGCAAGGACTGAGTTACCAGAAGGTAAAGAAATTAAATTTCCAAGTCTCAACTGGCAGTCTTAAAATTGAATTTTATCCAAGGCAAGAGACCTCTGCTAGCATGGAAATACGAAATGCCTCAAGTAGGATACCTCTCTTCTCCAAAGCAGCTGTGCTTTTCATAACAGCACTGGAAGCAACTGGAAACCAGCAGCACAGGTACAACTGGGGACAGACAAGCAAAACAGAACTCAAATTCCACCTTACTTTTTCTTGCTCCAACTACGCTTCTTATGGATGTTTCCAAATCACATTTTGGGGCACCTGGATCACCTGGGACTAAGCCCAAGAGTCAGGCAGGCCTGGCAGCAGTGATGCCCACCACAAAGCCCTGTCACTCCCAGAGCCGGCTGCAGTGCTGGACTGCACAGGGAGGGTTTGCTGAGCAGGGAAAAGGACTGGCTGAAGAATTTGTCACTGTTTCTGTGACAGCTTTACTGCCAAATTAAGTACATTGCACCTCCAAAAATGACATTTGTCATAAAATCAACTCCAAGTACAGACTTCATAGACAGAAATGGATTCACCTTAACAGCTCTCCCTTGCAAAGATCCAGGGACTCACACACTCTCCATATTAGACCCTTCCTATCACACTCCACATGCACTGGATGAACCAATCCAGTTTTACAAGATGTATTGCTTAATTAATGATTTTGATGTTGGCAATTAAGGTGTGTTTGAAAGAAGATAATGAATATTTTTTCACATGAAAGCACCACCTTTTTAGTCTAGCAAATTTCTGTGCAAACTATAATTGATAGTTTGGTTTAACATGGAACATTCCTGCTGCAATTATGGGGTTTTATTGCTCTATGCTACTGCACTTTGCACAAAAAATATTTTCATTATTATACATTCCTTTGCTAGCAGATTGCTTAGGATGGGAACGGAAAAGAGCATCAGTGCTGGAAATCTTGGCTTGTCCCTTGTAATACAGCAGTGGAAGAGCTCTCACATGAGATGGTTGTGCCTGTCCTGACTCTATCCCACAGGCAAAGCAACAAGATTTCAGCTCCAGGGTATGGACAGCTATTCCCTGGATGGGAAATGCTAACTCAAACAGGTTTTTCAGTTCACTGCTAGATATGTTTCTGCCTTAGCTACAGGAATGAGCCTGCAAGGAAGCAGAGCAGCACCAGCTTCCTCTGTACCCCAGCACAGGTCCTTGGGCTACAACGCTCCTTGGCTGTCTCACAGGTCTCTGAAGGCACCATTAATTCTCTCTCTGCAGTAGGTCTGCATGAGCTGCTGTTCATGGCAGGAGACATCTTCCCCTTCCCTTGCAAAAACACCATTTATCAGACCCAAACTACACATCACTTCACTACCTGGCTCTCCCAGAGCTGCAACATGGTGCCAGCCAGAACTCCCATTTATCTTTGGTTCCTACCTGTAAATCAGGAAAGCTGCTGTGCAGGACAGGAGGGTCTTGCAGGAAACCAGCTCTCGATCCAGAAATCTACCTCGGGGCCCTGACCCGAACTCCTGGGCCCACTTTCCAAGGGATGATCCTGTAATGATAGGCCATGTGTTCCCACAGAGTCAGTAGATAGGGACACCTAATCTTCCACCATCGCCACCTTGGCAGCACATCTTCTGAGACCACTAATGACCTTCTACCATGTCCTCTGCCAAGATCAAACCACTGCTACCTGGAAAAAAGCCTTGCCCATGTTCAATAAAAGTTATCCATTTGCTCTCAGGAGAGATGGCATTTATGTAAGTTGAAGAGGAGAAAATACAAGAAAATTCAGAGAGTTTCAGGGCTTAGATGTGGCACCAAGCCCCATTCTTGAGCTGAAGTTCTTCCACCCCTGATTAGAAAGAAGATTTACCGATCAAGAGTTGCAGCCTTTGTCTAATCCAGAAAGCAAAACCACAGGCACTGGGATTTCTCAGCATGAGATTGACACCAAGTTATTTTAATACCAGAGATGGTTCCCCTTGGAAGCAGAGCCCTGTATAGGCTCCACACTTTGCCACCCTGCCAGGAGCAGCAGGAAGGCTGGTGCAACCACACAGCTTTAGCAGGACCCTCCCAAGCCAGGCCAAGGAAGCAAAGCTCCCACTCAGCCAGACACTGACAGAGTCCCGTGTAAACTTGCCCACCTCAGCAGTACGAACATGAGGTGCAGAAAGCTGCTCAACAATTCTGCTAGACTTGCTCTAAAATAAGTCTCGGAGGAAACAGCAAACTTCACTTTATAAGCACTTAAATAAATTTAATGCTATCTATAGTTGCAGCTCTAACTATAGCTACAGCTGAGCAACCCTGCAGAGTTGCATTTTAAGACATTCCTTAACTAGAAACAATTTGCATCAAGCTGTGTAAGGTGGTGCTTCTTACCAAGAGCAGAGAGGTAATTTGCGCTTCCCCCCTCCTTGTGCTGTTTAATTTCCTAGGAGGTTCAAAGGCTCACCTGGCCATTAATATAACGATACCACTACGTTCACAAAACTGTCACACATCATGATCATCAGAGCAGCTGTGCCAGAAGTACAAGTTTCCACAGTTCTGTCCCAAACCCCTGCTCTGCACACCTATAAAAGGACTGGGACATAATCTCACAGTTTGTGACAGTGAATAAGCCTATCGTGCACATGGCACAGCAACCTACACAATTTCTAGGACCTAAACCTCTGCAGCCTGCACTGATGGGAGACTACATTATGGAGAGGTGAGGGGTTCATGTGCCCACTGCACATCTAAACTTCCTGGGAAGAATGATTTCCTTTCCATGTTACACTTGCCGCAGCAGCAGCCCAACTACAATTTTTCCACAGTGAATTGGGCCCTAATTACTGAACAGTTTGTGAACAACTGCCCTTAAAATGTTAACAGCTGAAATGATGATAACAATAATTCTGTTTGCAGTTATAATGGCCCCTCATTAGAGCCGCTTAATTAAATATTTTCCAAAACTATCCTGGAAAAAGAGTCTGCTCTCTCGACTGTAAAAGCAGAATCCAAAGCAGCCGCAAGGAAACAGTGGCTTTTTCCAGTTGAAGTATTTCCTACGGCCAACGACAAGGAGTGACCTCACACACGTCCCCAGCACGGCAGACTTTGCCATCGTTAATCCGTTCATTCAATAGGAAAGATGCTGCAGGTCTTCCTGAGCATATTCCCCTGTGAGCACTGTGCCATAAATTAGAAATGCTTAAACCATTTACACTTATTTAGCCTTTATGCTTCTCTCCACCCTGCTCACCAAGTGCCTTTGGTAGGATGAAGGGATTATTTAGCATTCTCCCACAACCGAGTCAAAAGGAACAAATGTGCTTCCTTAACCCAAACACAGCAGGATAAAGGGGTTTTTCTTTAAAATAAATGTTTATGTCATAAGCAATGCTATGGCAGATGCTGTTCCACCACCCTAGCTCCCCATCAGCTGGCCCCAGCTTTCCAGAGCTTAACCATGCACCCACAAATACCTCCCACCCTGTGCAAATGAGACTAAACAGATATAATGTAACACATTACCATTTGTTAACTAATTAAGATTTAATGGTAAACCATGATTGGTGTATCCCAACATAAACAGCTGTTTATGAGCAGATAGCTGGCCTGGAAAAGCAAACACACACTTGCGATATTGCCATGCATCGCTAAAACATCCTGGGTCCCACTGATAGAAAACACAGAGTCCCAGAATGATTAAGGTTGGAAAAGACCACTGGAGGTCATCTAATCAGACAACTGCATCTTCAGTAGTTCACAGCTGTTGTTGCATGAATTCACCCTGTTCTTCCATTTTGGGATAAACTCAACCCCAAATGAGTTATAGTACTTCTGGCATGCAAGGTAGGTGTCTTTTTTTCATCACTGCAGTTAACAGAATCACAATGTCTCTCTGGGCAATCAGTGATACTCCTTGTTCTCCCAGGCACCCCTGCTTTCTTCAGGTCTTTGCAAAGCTGTTGGTAAAATCCATTTTTATGAATGAATGCTTTCAAAAGCCATAGATAACAGCAGGGTTAAAGCACCCATTGAATCCTCGGATAGGCACTTGGAGGCAATATGCAAAACGTACCATAATCCCTGAATGGGATTATACCTTGGCAGTCTGACTCACAACAAATTTCCACCTTGATTATGCTGCACAAAAAGATCCATCCTGCTCTATTAATCTCAGAAAAAAACCCAAATACTCTAGCTTAGACGGGTCAGAATTAATTTTTATTACTTCTACAAATAGAACTTCAAAACATTTAGGTGGCCTTTCTGCCACCTACAAAATAATATGAAATAATCAACTGCAATTTTTCAAAAGCCATAGCTGTATTATCTTGAATTCAAACTTCAAGTTAAAAGCTATTTTAATACTCAAAACTGTCAAAGCCCCAACATAAACTGCCCTTAAAGCACACAAACATCTGGTTGGGAATTAAAGTGGAAGGACACTCAGCTGGGGCCAAGAGGTCAGAACCAGTACCTTCACTGTGATTTCATTTTGGCAAGATCTATGTTAAAATTCTTCATGAAAAAAAGTAAAAACTTCCTGAAGTACAAAAAAGAAATACAGAGCCAGGAGCCAGAAAACTAAAAGCTATGATGCTAAGAAAAGGGAAATCTCTAGAGAAGGAAGACTGGAGAGGAGAGAAAGCTGTTGGGACTGCAGTGGGGAAGGACTTTGCAGGTAGCCCAGCATCAAGAACAGACCCGACACCAAACACACTCAGAGGTGCTGTACAGCAACACACTGCATACCCCACCAAAAAAAAGGCAAGGGGTTCCAGGAGCCAGCTATTAACACCTCCCCTGAATTTGGGGCACAAACACACATATGAGCACTAACCATATCTGAGCATCACTGCTTTTCCTGCAAACTCTGTCAGGCAAACATCTGTCAGAACACCTCAGTTGTTTAATCACACAAAATGTTTCCTCTTCATTTTTGGCACCTTGTACTGACACAGTCTATGGCAAGATGTCTCCGTATCACGCTCTATCAGCATAAAGCAAAAGAAAAGCTGCTTATAAATAAAGGAGGCACAGTTTGAGCCTGATATTAGATTTTCATGTGCTTGCTAGCAGCCAAACATACATTACAGCAGAATAATGGCAAATAAAGCGTGAGCATATGCACGGTGCAGGAAAAGCACCCCTGAGCAGTTCTGCACCACACTTTAATTTCCTCAGACATTATCTCTCTAACGAACTGGGAGTGTGATGAATGATCTCCTTCCTCCACTCGGCCATGTTCGGACTGTTTCAGCTGCTGTCTGTTGTTTACTGGTTCTGGCCACCTGAATGTCAATTTTTTTCAAAACAGCACTTATTCAATATTGATCTTAACACCAGGAAAAAAACACAAAAACAAAAAACAAAACGGCAAAAAATAAACAACCAACCAACTAAAACCAAAGGAAGAGAGAAATGCATTCCCCCAAATTACTACTGCAGCTTTTCACCTGCAACTCAAGATATTTATTTGATAGATCATATATACTGAAGATCCTGCCAAATACCGGTTGCATGACTGTTACAGGGCAAGCTAACAGGAAAGCAGAGAACAATTCCCCTGCTTCTACAACTCCTGTGCTGAATTCGAGACAGGAAACCACAGAATCTCAGTCTCAATAGCACTGCTAAAGGAAACAGCAGAAACACCCAACACCAAGTGGTTTCACTAACACACCATCAAGTTCTTCTTTTTAAAATAAGCAGAATTTAATCAGAGGTTGAAAGCAGGACATGGGGAGGAAGAACTGGTTACAGATATGGTTTTCCAAGGAGCATCTCTCTGCTGAAGACTCCTTTTCCTAATGCCTGCCCACGCTAGTTACAATCACCACTACCAGAAATCAGCTCCAAAGTAATTGCAAGGTAAATTGATCACAGTACCTTCTTCCTCATTTATTGAAGCTCTACTAAAATCCAGCAAACCAGTGGGAGGGAATAAGCAGAAAACCATCAACAGGTCAAATTACCCTCATTGTTTAACACTTGCCTTTCCCCTAGCTTTTTGTACAAGCACCCTGCATCCTCAATGGCAAAGTATTAGGATTTTTGTTCTTTCTGGCAACACATTAGCTCTGCACATCTGTCACCAGGGAGCAGTGTTGACCCCATGTACCTGTCCACCTCTGCCCACCCTCCTGCTCCCACCAGCTCATTGTCCTTGCCCTACAGACAGGTTTTTTTCTCCCAGGCTTGGATGCACTTGTCTCTCCAGCTGTTCCCCCATCTTCTCTTCATCTCCACATTCATCAAACATGCTTTTAACAAACCACTTGAGATCCTCACAGCCAGGCTGAATCTAAGGTTTCCTGATTCTTTCTGCATAAGATTTAAAGAACAGCCTTTCCATACCCAGTCAGACTCCTCAGCTCCCACCCAGGGACAGCTCATCACACAACTCAATTACAGCACATTTCTCAACCTCTGCAAAGGAATCTTGTCCTGCTGATATCCACTCAGAGAGCTGAGGAGAAAGGTCCTTCTCCTAGCCATAAACTTCAACTGCATCTCTGTCCATATATTCTTCCATTCCTGCTTCTCTACCAAACCAGCTGTTTGGCTCTAGGTGCAGGGACCTTCCCATTTCTCCTGACTGCCACATCCCAATTCTGCTGGGAAAAGCTGAATACCATCTGCAAGCCACCTACACCATTTGTAATCCAAAGCAAAACAACAGCCTCTGACCTTTCTTCCATACCAAGACCTTCCATAAAGTTAAAGGAAAGCATCTGGAAAGCAGCTCCACTCCTTCTACAAAAACCCTTTCAAGAAAAAAGTGTCTGCAAGAGCATCCAGGTCTCTGCTGATGTTGCCAATAGACATGGTTGCTCTGGGCTTTTCTGCATCAACTGACACCTTTTTGAAGGCAGGACTGTCGCACACCTCAGAGCACCTTCCAAAAGCAATGGGAAGACCAGCTGGATCCCAAGACTTCACCGCTTTTTAACAGTACAAAAAGGCAAAGAACACTTGAAAAACATCTGCATTTCAGAGGGACCCTGACAGACAAGCCAGTTTTGAAGATGAGCATTACCTTTTACATGTCCCACTACTTTTTGGACCCTTGTGCTTTTTCTATTGCAGAGTGGTTCTGGAGACAGTAGGAAGATGGATGGACACAGCACACCCTGCACTGCCCAAGAACAGTCCAAACCATCAAGTGTTGCTATTTCATCAGGGCTCCAGCAAAACTACTTATAAGCAATTCATAGCAATAGAGTCTTTTTCACCCAGGGATCCTAGAGGCATTTCCAGACCTAAAATGCTGCACTACTTGCCACTATTACCAGACATGAACTCATCTAAGTCAATGATATGAGAGGGCTCCTTCCCTCCATGTATATCCTTCCCACAGCCAGCCTATTTCTGTCCCTCTCTTGGAAGGCCACCTGCTGCATGCACACATTGGCATAGAACTTTGGAAGTCCCCATCCTGGCAGACTTCTTAGGATGTGGCTGGTCTCCCACATTCAATAGCAGTGGCTGAACGTGGCCGGTTGCACACAGTGAACAGGAGTGTCTTAATCAGCCCAGAGGTCTGTTGAATCAACAGTCTGCTTAATTACATCAGGAAGGCTGATTTATTATTCTCTTTTCAAATGTATCTTTTCCACTTTTGTGGGTTTTTTACCTTAAAAAGTTAGTATAACTGGGTTAACATCCATGAAGAATAGGCAGTTAGTTTTATGGATGAGATTAGCTAACAAGCTTGAACAGGTTTTATGTTTGACTATCAGCTGATCTGGGCACATTAAGTCATTTATGTGGTCTCTGCTGCAGACACTCATTACCTCACTGCATGCAATTCCTTGGAAATTATTTCCCTTTTTTTCAAGTCATACTTGAAGTACCCCCTAATTATTTGTGGTCTGGCAGAAGCTGTAATACTAACCTATTAATGTTAATGAGAGAAATACAGCACGCACAAAAATTATGTGCCACTATGTGCACTGAAATGAAAGTGAGCATGATAACTTAAGCCTGAAAGACTGTTTTAACTCTAAATTTGAAAATAGAATTTGATGGTGCATTATTAAACCTCAAATTCTGCAGTCAGGTCGGTGTTATTGGAGCAAGAACATGTTAACTTTATAACAGCAGGAAGTTCTATGAAATCTTCCTTTAAAAAAAAAACAAGCTAAAAATAAGCACTCACTGTAAAACACCGTTTTGCTCTCTTTCTACAAACCTGTATGATTTACTTTTGAGTCAATAACTCACTAAAATTAACAAGATGAAATTATGTTTTGACAAGTTCCAGTGCTGATGAACAGATTTTTGTATCACGAATCCAGCTTCACCTCATTTTTCCACCACGGCTGACAGTCAAGACATGAATCATTCATTCCTTCTGGCCTTTGTGTATTTTATCAAATGCTACAAGGAACAACTAACTTCAATTCCCTCAAGTAATTTTATAAAATGCCAAACTTAATGTTCTTTCATATTTAATTTTATTAAAGTTATATAGGAAAGAAAACATCCGTCTAGCCAAGCTCAACCATTTTGACCATATACTGCCATCAGACCAACCTTACCAAAACAGATCTAGTATACATAATCCTGCCACTCGGCATACATATAAAATATACCAGTGGATAAGCTTTCTATCATTCCTTGGTAGTGTAAAAGGCTGTCTTCTGCATGTGGCTTGGGCCTCATCTCAGCAAACAGATGGGTGTGATGCCTAAACCTCATTTAGGATAAATAAAAAAGCTTATTTGTCCCTAGAGCCAAGGAGTTGAAGCAATCACAAGAGACCCAGAGACATGTGAATAGCACATGTCCAAAACTTAGTGGAATCCACACAGAGGAGCTTTGCAAAGCTTCTGAAATAGGTTTTACACCCAGGACAGCAGCCAGAGGACTCCCAAAAGAGGCAGACCTGAGACTCCAAGGGGAGAAAAAGCAAAGACCATTTCTAGCTTGAACACCAATTAGAAAGGATGAGCAAAGAAACTGTTCCCCTGGACAGTTGTCTCTTGTGTTGATCTCCAGCTTCACTGCCAATCTCCCCTCCTTGGCCAAACAGGTCAGAGGACCCCAGATTTTGGGTAAGTGGTCAAAAAGGAAGTCATTCTCTTTGGACAGAAGTCAGATACCTGCAGGCTTCTCGTTTCTCCCAGAAAACCAGAGCTGTCAGGATGCCAGCAAGCTCCTTCTACACAACAAAACTCCAGGGAAAAAACACACACTCCAGATCTTCATCATAACCACTGACAGAGGCAAATCTTGAGTAACTCTACCAAAGTCAATGGGCCAGAAGCAGAGAACATGATCCCTGTGATAATAAACCAAATCCATAAAGTCTCCATTTTCTTGTAGAGAGTGGATATTTTCCATTTAAAGTGTTTAAACACAGCACCTGAGGTACTCTCTCTGCTGAAGTCAGCAATGACAGTAAGTTCCACCAGCTCCTGTACTCTACAAGGACACCATCCAAGGTCAGGCAGCATGTGGGGACTTGAAGGACACCTCCTCCTCCTCCCCAAAAGCGAGCATCTCCTCCTCTTGTGCCTCTACCAGGAACAGCACCTACTGGAGTCACCCGAGAGTCAAAGAGGCTGCTCTATTTGCAGCTGTAAACATTTTATTTATTCTGAAAATTCAACCAACACAGCTGTGAGATCTGAAATACGAGTCGGTGGAGTTCGCGTCTTACTGCAGGCAATCACATTTATTATAATAAAGAACTATAAATAAATAATGAGGTTGCTTAACAGGGACACGGGTAACCTGTCTAGACAATTGCAGCGGTGACGTACTCTGCACTGGAATGCCCTCCACATTAACAATAAGTCTTGATTAAAAGTATTACTTTATTTTAAAGCGAGGCAATGGTTGCTTGTTTAAAAATACCAAAGCCTGCTTCTCAGCACTGTCAGCATGCACCCAGCAAACTTAGCTAGTAACACCTTGCTCTCTAACAAGCCTTCACCATAGCAGACCCCTAGAAAAATCAGGGAAACACTCCAGCATGCAGAATTTTTCATGATTTACTGCCATAAAAAACCAAATTCTCCTATTTGGATACTGCTCCATCAACAGGCTGGCGCACCCACGGCTCAACAGCACCCTGTGACCACCATCTGGATGTCACAGTGGTGCTTTGTGGAGGGGAGAACCCCTCTTCCCCTTCCCTGGCATTTCACTGTCTGCTTAATGGAGAAAAGCAATGGCCAAACTAATAGCTGGGATATGTGACCTTAATTAATTAGCAGACCTAGTGGAAAATGCCAGCTCTGCACTGTCACTGCCTGCTTTCAAGGACCCTCTGCCTGCGTCAGCAGCACAGAGACACTGAGTCCATTAACGTTTGCTCCAGGGTAAGGACATATGATGCAAGGGTGGCTTTAGCAACCTGCTACCAGAGAGGCAAGGTGTGAGACAAAGGAGTAACCTCCTGTGAATCTGTTTGTGGTGAAAGTCTTCCCTCTCCATATACCTCTGTGACGGGCCCTAGGAGAAACTCACCAAGAACAAAGCTAAGGTCAGCTGGAAGGGATGCGGAGAGCAAGCAGATGGCTGCCTGCCACCTCACCAATCAGCAAAATCATTCACTTCAACTGCCTCATGAAATATTTCCTCACTGCTTCCTCTCTCACTCTAGCTGCCCTCTGTCATCCACACCCTGCGTCCATTTGGGTTACAAGACTCATTTAGCCCATAGTGGGGAACAGTTGGGAAAGCAAACAAACAAACAAAGTCAGACCAGTACCTTCCCCAATGACTCCAAAATCCCGAGGGCAGCTGCAACAGCACTCTGGGAATAACACAAAAAGAAAATAATTCTTTTTCTATAGAAATATCCCCTGTCCTCAAACAGGCCTGCAGTTACAATCAATTTCAATAATAAACTTTATCAATAGACTTTATCAACTGCTCTTCAGGAAAAGATCTCCCTTCATTCCCTAAGACATTTCTCTGCCCTTGGAGGAAAATACCAGTGTCTTGGACTTTACAGAAGTAAATTCTGCAAGCAGCAGCAGTTCTACTAATGTTTGGAGAGAGACCACGAGGAGCTTGACCAAGGATTTGACAGACATCTGGCTCACAGGACAGATGTGTGTTCACATGGGCACAGTTTCATCAGTCAGGTCCTAATGCTGGCCAAAAATCTTGTGCATCACAGATAAGAAAACCACAATCACAGCTGCCTGTTGGGATTTCCATGTTTATTTCCACGGGTCATATTAGGGAATGAAATATAGTTTTGCAACTAAAAAAAAAGTACTATTATTGTTATCATCTCTAAACCATTAAGTCATGTCCAGATGCTGGGTTAAGTATATTTTGAATACATGTAATAAATAAAAAAATTAAATCCCAAATAAGCTACATTTTTTCAGGGGCCATGACCTTACCAACTTCAGCTCCTCCAGGACCATAGGCAGCCTTGCAATTTAAATCTGAATTCTCCCTCTAATTTCCCATCTTTTTTTTTGTTAAGCTCAAGTTCCTTCAGTATCCACCTCACGTTGGATTTATAATGCTAATCAAACCTCTCCAGGTAGAGTTCATAAATTAATCCTTGGTAAAATAAATACATCAGCCAATCTTGGTACAAACATTCCTGCCTCTGATTGAGCTGAATTCCAGGACCCTGTGGCACGCATTTCAAAAGGGTGAAGTGGTAGGAAAGATGCACGTCCCCACAGTGTATTTGCATCAATGTGACCTCAAAGCCACAATGCCTGGGCAGGTGGCAGGATGAGACTCCGTAGTTATTATGCAAAGGTACAATTTGCTTTGCTGTTCCTTCACGCCTCCTTACCCAGACAGTGAGCTCCAGGTGCACGGTGCTTGCTGGTGGCAGGACCAGAGGGTTTGGCTCTGAACCCCCGGGACCAGGCACTGGGATGACCTGAGTGCACAGCCCCACACCCATGGGCACAAACACCACCCTCTGAGGCTCCTTGGATGCTCTGAGATATTTATAAAAAAGTGCTCACAACACAAGTTGTACTTTCCTGTTTTATGCTAACTACAGGCACCTATAAGAGGCAATCAATAGTTAGTCTGTGCCATACCCTAAGAACCCTAAAATGTTAAGTGCAGGAACCATCACAGACAAGACATTACGGCATTTATACAGGCTGAACTCCTACAACAAAAGCTATTTATACACTAACTCTGAAGAGCTGAAGTGTTCATCTGCTAACAAAATTGGCTGGGTGGTTTCAACAGGACCCAGGGCCAGAAGTATGAGCAGCTCTGCTGCCCAGTGTCAGAGGTAGCTCTACACTAAGCTCCCAGTGCAACCAGTGCAAAGAAAATGCATGAAAGCTACATCTCAGCATTCATGCATGAGGAATATAAAGGCAGCAGGGGTATCCCAACCTACTGGGATGAAGAAATTAAGAAATTCCTTACTTTGAAATCATCTCAATTATACCTGTTTTGCTGCAGTGCTAATGCCAGGTTGACCAGCTTGCCATAAAAAACCCACAGGCAGAGAAGAGGGCACAGATGGACACACCCATGTCCATCAGCCAAGGCGAGACCCTTCTCACTCACCCACCTGAGAGCCAGAGAAACAAAGGCTCCTCTGCCCACATCCCTGACACCCACAGCAGCCCACACCTGCCATGACACTGGCACCAAGCTTCCTTCTCAGCTGTGCCAGGCACACAGTCTTGATTAAGTTGCCATCAACGCCCTAATTTATCATTCTTTAAAGAGAGTTAAGTGTGTATTATATATCTGATAGCCTTCAGTTAAGCAGACACAACTTGTTGGCGTAATGGGTACAGTTTGAAGAGAAGTACTAAGTACATTCCTCCTTAAATGAAAACACAGTGGTCCAAATCTCTGCCTTCAATCCCACAGTGAAATTCCCTCTCTTCCACTATGGACACGATATGATTGCCAATTAAAAAGTGAAAGCAGAACTCAGTGCAATAGTAAAGCAATTAAACAGGAAAAAAGTCATGAGAGCAGGATGAACACAGTCTACTGGGGAAGAAAAAAAAAGAAATTAGTCCTTTTAAAGCAACACTAAAAACCTGTAGGTACCGGATTTGATTTTAAAAAGATGTTAGCAATGATACATATGCTCAGTCGAATTGCCAAGAAGAATTAGTTTAGAAGAAAAAAAAAAAGTTTAAAAAATACACTTAGGAAGCAATAATATCGTTCTGGTTTATGTACTGCCACTGCCGTACAGCGCTGCGCTTTCGAACGCTTCAGAGATCACAAAATGCTCTCCCATCGCCAAAACGAAGCCCAGCAAATCGCTAATGATAACAGTTAAGGCAAGACGTGGAAATCCAGTTCTAAAAACGAAGAATGTCAGAAACTGCATGCTGGTTTAACAGCCCTAACCAGGCAGCCAAGTGCTGCTCACAGGCTCGCCCTCCCAGCAGACTGCTCCGGAGAGCTGGGGCAAATCAGGAACTACTAATTACGAGTGTCTAAGGAGGATGCAGTGACATTTCTTTGTACGGATGGAGTACTTTGTGGGTATTACACTGGCTTTTAACCTCTCATCCCATCATACAATGCCAATGAGTTTTGTGGTCCAAGAATTAACCCTGTGGAAAAGAGCTGATACTGCAAAATCCCAGCTCTTATCATTAAAGCTAACCGGATCCTGTTCTTCAACCAATTTAAGACAGAGCTAATGTGGGGCATGAATTATCTTTGTTCCTGGCAGGCCACCTTTCCAGGGAATAGGGTTGTTCATGCAATCAACAGGATGAGCACCATTGTCTCTAACAGGGAGGAGCTGGGCCATGGAAGCATCACCCCTGCCAAGTCCAGAGCACACGCGATGGGGAGTGTGCAGATTTCAGCCCTGCAGCAGCCAGACCGGGCAGCACTGAAGATCAAGCCAAGATCAGACCTGGCAGCACCCCAGGGCACAGCATCTACTTTGACATTTTCAATACCATGTGGATGCCTCCAGGAGCAAGCCACGGATGAGCTGCTGAAGGCACAACAGCCAGTACAATCTCCTTCCCAAGGTAGTTCAGACTCCCTGTAATGTTGCTGCTAACTCCCAGAAAATTTTGATTTCAACACAAAACTGAAGTCCTCTAATGTTACCTCTTCTAAAATCTTACCCTGTGCTCATGAATTAAAGTGACGTTGTAAATCTAAGGGAATGAAAGGGTTACATGATCTGTGTGTTATAAGCTCTTCAAATGTCTGGTCAGCTGTTAAGAAGGGAGGTCTGACCTGAATTAGCTAAAAATTCCTACACCTTTTAGAAAGCTTTACCAGTAAACTCACCTATCGATCAGAGCACTGACCCTTTCAAGCTTGCACAAACCTGGAATTTCAATATTTTCTCCAGGTATCAATAAGAAACTCCAAGACCAAGTCTTAACAATCCCAAGTAATGTTCTTTTTAAATAAGCTATTAAATCAATGCTATTAAAATACTGACAGCAAAGCACTTTCAGGTATCCTGTGGGCATCTCTAGCACCAGCCACTGCAGAAACAAATACGCCTGGAAAACAAAGACAACTGAGGAGCTTTGGGGTGCCCAACTGCATGAGCTTATCCCTTAAGCCAAATTTTGTTCTGAGACTCTAAGATACACAAATTTAATGGGATTTACTTCATCCTCTAAATCTCAGGTTAATTTCATTTTGACAGCATTTCATTTTGACAGTTTAAAACCCACGACAGACTGCTACGACAACCTTCAGATGAACTCGCTCTCAACTCACAAGCTGAGAGCAAGGAAACACAAAGCCCTGCAGGTCACAAACCTCTGCTCAGCCAACGACACCCAGCAAGATGCAGGTAGCTCAATTCAGGGCAATAATTGCCACCTCAAGTTGGAGAAGGTGCAGCACACAACTCTCTCATTGGGTTGGACACAGAAACAGGCAGCCAACTGCAACAAGCAGGGCTTGTTCTCAGGGAAAACGTGGTGTTTCAAAAGCAAAACAGAGGCAACAGCTTCCGCTCACAGGCTGCGGTTAAAGCAGACGCGACTTGATTTTTAAACCCACACCTATATATAGTTACGGTAAGGGAAAATGTCTGTTGATACTTGTGTTATGCAAAAGTTGCTCTAATTATTAACTACAGCTCTACAGCCTACGGTGCCTGAAGGGATATCTCCACCACCATTAACAGAAACACCAGTCTCGATCCCGAGGGGACCAGCTCTTTTCTGTCCGGGAGCAGGAGGCTGCCCCACAGCAGGAGCTGGAGCCCTGCACCCTGTGATGCTATAGGAAGGAGACACGAGCTTGCAGCAGGGATGTCCTGCTCCAGCTCCATCAGTCTCTGTCTCCACCTGTACCTGCAGCAGGAGAGGAAATAAGCACATCAACCCACTGCTACCACCAATCTTCTGGACTTTAATTAAGTGGAAAGAAAAAGGCTAAAACTCTACAGGGAAAAGTTGCCTGTTGGTTTGCCTCTTAAACCGAGTCATTCCTCCAGCACCAGCCTGTCCCCTCCAAATTGCTTTTATATCTTGCTGTACAAAATGTCTTTTTGTTCTCTGGGAGGTTGGAGGAACATCTCATAGGAACGATGACCGGATTTTGCAATATGTGGTTTTGAAGGTTGGTGTTAAATTTGACACTGTAGCTCCAAAGTAATTGTGACTAACCACTAAATCAGCATGTGTAATGGATTCCTCCGAACATTTATAGCTAGCAGTTCCATTATGCTCTAATCTGGAAAACATCTAAACGACTCTCCGCAAAAATTAGAGTGGAACATAAATGTCTTGATAAAAACAAGATTCCAGAGATACTCCATTTAACTACAGTGACTTCTAAAACATAATGTCTAGTGCAATAACATCCATTAGAGTGCAGTCATTGGCTATTTGATTTTTAAACCCATGCTTCAAGACATCAATCTAGAGAGTGTCAAGGCTACGTGAAAGGTGAAACAATCAAGAACAAACCTCTGGGACAGTGTTGGGACCTGCAAGGAGGAGTGAGTGGTAAACAAAGGAGCTGAGGAGCACCAAGAGGTTGCCTGGCAGCTGTGGAGGGAAACTACCTCTCCCTGCTGCCAAAGGGCAAGCTCAAAGTCACCTTGTGCTCCTGCATGCTCATCCCTGCACATCATTTGAATCAAAACCCTTCAGTCCACAGTAAAACACCACACTGTAAGAAGTGTCTGTCCTTGTTCAGCTTCATCCTCTTCCTAAATCCGTAATTTCCAAACTCTGAAAGTCTGGGGATAAAATAGCTCCTGAGGGAGAAGCACCATGTTAGAGATCCTGGCTGTCCTCTCTTGTCTAGAAAATGATGCCAGAAGGTCTTTATGCAATCAAAACCCACAATAAAAATAACAAAATTAGCTAAGATTACAAGAAGCAAAAGAGGGAAGCGTTACTGATTCATTCCATCTTCCTGGAAAAACCTGAACTGTGGTTAAGTAGAGGACAAGTTGAAATTTTCCATTAGTGGGAAAAAAAAAAAAAAGCTTGTTTAAAGAGAGAAGGGAAAAAATCCCTCAGGTTAGTGTTCAAGTACAGCAACAATAAATTTTATCACAAAATCTCTGCTACGCAGATACTCACCCTGCTCCCAGCCCAAGGAGCAGTGGAGCTTGCAAAAAGGCTGCTCTTGTTTAACACAAAAACCATGTAAAAAATAAAAGCCAGCATGAGAATTCCAATCTTCAAGCAGTGAGGGAACAGACATCTTTTTGACATTGCTCCCAGCAAACTGTCCTCCAGTCTCCTTGCCTGGGGGACACCCACAGAGGGGGAGCAGGCGGTAAGGGAGGAGCTGGCTGGTCTGTGTGTGCACCAGGGGATGAGACTGCTGTGGGTGACCCCAAAGAGCTCGACGGCACTCACAGCCTGGAGTGATCTCAGCTTACTCTGGGCCAGCGACACCGGCGTCAGTCTAGACCAGGGACTTAAAAACACTTCACCACTACACTTTCCTGAGTTGTACTGTGCACTCCTGCACCACAACTAAGGATCAAAGCCAAGTGATGCAATAAGCGACTGCAGCACATCCCAGCCCTGGTACCTGCATTAAAGTGAAGGCTTTTGCTTTTGTCCTTAACAGAAAGGGATGTTTCATCTCAGCTGCTCAAGCAAGATGAAAAACAAACTGTAAAATGAAAGGATGTTGTCCACATGAGCTAAAAAGCCTGTGTTCTGCTCCCTACTTCCCCAAACATCCAAGAATGACTCCCACCAGCTAGCACACTGCAGATTTTAGGATCAGTTACACCAGCACAGGTCATGCCCTTGGGACACAACGTACTTTTCAGCATCTATAAATTCTACAATAACCTAAATCCAAAAGAAAGCACATCTCCCCAGTCCTGCAAGAGAGCCCAACACAAATTTCCACAAGTACTAAAAGGCAATGACATCTAGCAGCCCAGAACTGCAATTCCTGCCTTTATATCACATCCCAGATGCCTGCTTCCCTTTTCCATAGAAAATTAAGTTGGTCCTCTGCCACAACTGAAATGATAACTGCACTGTAAAAGATACAGCCCTAGGCAGGCAAGCCACCTGTAAATGCTCATGTGCCCAATGACTTCTACCTCACCCGTGTTAGGAGGGAGGAGGTGAGGTTCTCACCCCAAAGCTGTCCTCAAAAAGGAAACAGGTTCTAGGTAAGCTGAATATGCAGAGGTGAAAGTCACAGGAAAGCAGTTTGGTAACACCTGCTGCCAAAAAAGAGCAACTTGCTTCACAGACTTGTGTTAGCTTCTCTCAATGATCAAATTTCAGCCTGAGTATCCATCATCATGAGATGCCAGATGTCAGGTTTAACCAACCTGATCTCCATTATAAACAACTCCTACAAGTAACTGGGACTCCAGCATGTACTGAGACATACAAATATCCTTAAAAAGATCTTTTAATCACAAGAGTAAAGAAACCAGAATATCACTTATCTTGATAGACCATTATATAAGACATTAAATATTTTTACTGTAAGGGAAAAAATAAAATATGATACTGCATTTCATACCCATAATTCTTCCATGAATACATAACCTTATTGCAGGAAGCAATTCACCTTCATGACTTCAGGTGATACATGAAGAAAAGCAGAAGCAAAAATGTCCTGAGAATTCCAGAAAAATAACATAACATGATGGTAGAAGCAAAACCAACTCTTTAGACAAGAAACAAGAGAGCCTCAGATTCCGTAAAAAAAGCCTATAATTGCAGTTCCAAAGTATAATTAATTTTTAACATTTAATAAACAAGTTGCCATCAGCCTTAAACCTCAATTTCCAGACTCAGCTGTACCTGGGAGAGCAGCAGGATGGGCTGAGCACACAATCAAATCCTCCAGAACGACTGCTGAGCCACCGCGGCCGAGTCAGAGAATCTGCTTATATATTTTACAAATAACCGGATCCTTCCCTAATCCAGGCTCTGAGAAATTTTTATCTCACCATGAGCTCAGCTATTCTTAAATCCTTTCTGTGTTTTTTTCTCTCTGTGCTGCCTGATACACTGACCAATTTTATAAACGGGATTGGCTGACAGGAGGTCCGGATTCAGGTCAAACAGAGCCGGCCTTTTCGGTGTGCTCTTCCAGATGCTGGTGGAAAAGAGGCCTAAAACTCCCCTTTTCCCCTACACCCTCAAATCAAACATGCCCAGGAAAGGCATCTCTTCCTGCAGAGGCCTAGTGGTTACACAAACTCTGAAAAAGCTGCTACTTCTAGTCCTTCAGGTCCTAATCCAAAACTGATATACCAGCCAGGATGGACATCATCATGCGGACACATCAACTTATCCAAGCTGCTCCCTAGGTCTTCGGGTCCTGCAGCAGGGAATCTCAACTTTCACTTGACTCAGCAAGTCTCTAGACCCTGCACCCTCCATTTATCTTGGTGCACACACAGCTACAGCACCGGCCAGTTGCAAGTCGTAAGAAAAGGAGAATTACAGCAGGACAAAGCTGGCATCCCAAACAAGAGCAAAGACACGGAATCCCAGCTCTGCAGAGCACAAAATTTGAATGTCCCAGGGTAACAGAAGGTGCTCACGCCATTACTGACCCCTATTCTGCAAAGCACTGAGCAATACCTTTAAACACTTTAAGTCTATGCTTAGGCAATATATTTAAGTACTTTTGTTCACACAACAGAGTTCTGGCTCGACAAGACAGTTTGTGTGCCTCTTAAACCTAGTGATGCACAACCTCCTTCTGATCCCTTCTCCAAAAATACCAGCACTGTTCCGTTACATGCCTTCAGTTAAAGGTCCTAATAAATAAATTTAAAAATACTTAGGGTACATTTTTTCAAAAGCTGTATTGTACCAAACCCCAGGTACAACACACTCAGCCATGGTTGCAAACAAGGATAGTTACTCACACACTTTCATCCTTGCAAGCAACAAAAGAACTTAGTAATTCCAAAACACAGGGCAGTGCCCACACGTTTCCTGTGCAACATTTTCTGTTGACTGTATTTCTAGAAAAATTGCAATTTCTTCTTGCATATGGTAGCATGTTAAATATGCCACAAAACACTGGGTGATAAAGCAGCTTCCAGAACTGTTCCCCAGTCAAAACTCATCCCTAGCCATTGCCCTCTTGTTCTACTGTTCTGCATCACTGCTAGCAGGCTGCAATCTCCAAACTCCAGCAGGTATTATCAGCACTACCCCATAAATCTAACTCAGTGAGGAGGTTGTCTCTATCCATAAAATTCTGAGAGTGCTCATATTCCAACCCAGAATACTGCTGACATCCAAAACGCAACCAGCAGCATGGAAAGTGAGCCAGTAGAAGGCTGGCTCATCTCAGGAGAAGCAGCTGCAGGTGCAACTACTCTTTTCATTTGTTTTCTTTCTCTCCTCTGGAAATGGGATGAAAAAAGGCATTTATAACCCTACTTTGCAAAATGCATTAGTTATGTTCAAGAATACAGGCTCACCTGGGGTCTATCTGACCTGTTTCAGAAACAGGAGTGGTTTAAATGGCTATACAGGATAGTTTTACAAACAAATAGTGTTTATGAGATATAAGGAACTGAAGCTTCTCTTAGGTCTCTGCTACCACTGTGCCTTCTGATGCTCTTGTCCCCTCCACATTGAGCAGCTGCAGCCTTAACAGGCACCCACTGCAACCAGACAAAGCAATAGCTTAAAGCACAGCAGCAGTGTTTCATTCCTACTGACTTTGGTCAGGACATCTGGTTTCAGACACCCAAAGTCTCCTAGTCAGGAGGGCAGGTCCCAGCTTTTCTCACTACACCCTTCTATGAGCCAGAGCACCAGGCTCACAGACACACCTTTAGGGTTTGCTTAGACCATGCTTTATGACAGCTATACCAGGCTTTGGATCTTCCCAAGTTGTTCCTTCCAAAGGGTAAGGTCATACACTGCTTTGGACATGAAAAAGGGTGAACATTAGATCATGCAACAGTTCTGGCCTGGAAGCACCAAGCAGTGTGATCACACACCAGTAGCTACATGGTTTGAAAGCTTTCCTCTTCCCTTCCCAGGAAGGGAACAAACACCACAGCCCCCACAGGACACCAGCATGTGGCAGTGTACATGGCAGGCTGGAGTCACCTGTCAGTACAGCACACTGGGTTGATATTTAAACACTACAGCTTCCCAAAATTCAAACTAAACACTTAGAAATATTTCCAGTGTCTCTACTCAGGACTAGTCACACACAGGCAGCAGAGCTACTACATGCAGTCAGACCAGGAAATCCAACATCCTTTATGCTACATACACATGGAAAGACATCCTCATGCAAAGAGCTGAATTACATAGACAAGGCAGTGGCTGAGATGAGATTACAGGCATGGTGATGCTCATCCCAAGTGTAAAGTCCTGGCTTCTCAAATCCCACTTGCATGTTTATCTACCACTTTTCTCTCACACAGATCAGAGTCAAGCATACAGACCCCAGCAGCAGCCTGCCACCTGAAAGACAAAAAACTGACCTTTATAGCTGGATTTATTTGAAAGCAAAAACTCTACTCCACATTTTATTGACCTAACGATTTAAAGTTATTGGGAATCACCAAAATAAAAAAACCAACGTATCGAAGTTTCAGCTAAAGATGAACAGTTAGGAAAAGAGAAAATGTAATGAGGAGACCATGCCAACACAGGCTTTTTCTCTTAATTAAAGACTGACATGCGGCACGCAAAAATTAAAGGAGTTAAAGATTAATTTATGCCATTTATGTTTTTGCAAGTCACTCAGCTATCATCAGGCAGGCGCATCCTGTTGCGTCTGACATTTCCTCAAGCGCTTTTGTCTTCTCCCTTCCCCGTGCTACCACTGTACTGATTAGATCCAACTTCCCCACAGAAACACAAAAAGCTCTGTAAAAGGCAGAAGCCACGCAGACATCTTCCTCATTTTCTATAGTTGGTGGAATCAGTTCCAGGAGGAACAAAACCCACCGCTCTCCTGGGAGCGTTGCACAGACAGATGCCTCCTCCCACCTCCAGCCCCAGTTAAATCCTACATGGGGAGGACAACCCCCGCAGCATCCTCACTATCAAGAGGAGTTAACTGCTGGCAAAAAATAGGAGAAAGTTAGTACCTGGCAAGATTTGCTCAAGCAGGATACAAGCACATTTCCGATAACTTCCTCTGGACCCGCAACAAAAAAAAACTTGCAACCTCAGAACGGCTTGGGATCGCTCCAGGGAATAACTTTCCCACAGGCAAAAGGAAATGCTCTCTCCTCAGTTACCCTGAAAAAGCAACTTTCAAAAGCAGCTTCTCCGGCTCTGACCAAGGAAACATTGTTTTGCTTAACAGGGGGGTTAAAACTGTTGCTTTACTCTGAACCCAAGGAAGGCTGGAGAAAATAATCAGTGGCAGACTGTGCTTTAGTCACTTGATTTGGGCATTTGCTGAAGGATCCCCACAGTTCAAAGAGCAGTCTGAATGAGCAGATTCCCACTGCTGGGAGCCTTGCAATGTTTTAACTTAGCCAATACAAAATGGAGTAAAGGCAGAATTGATCTTCCAGCTACTTGGACCTCTAAGAGCATCAAAACTTCATAGTCCTTTTGATTATGGGAAATTAGGAGCACTTGCTACAAGTATCTCATGAAAGGCATACTCTTCTTCATGCCTTTATGGAGATGTGCAAAATCATTTATGCTGCAAGATTATCTCCCTCATAGCTGCATATATTTAGTTACATCAAAAGTTTGGCTCCCTCAGAGTTGGATAAGCAGCTGCGAACCAAGAAGTAACATGATTTGAGTCTCAACCCTAATGGATCTTATGACTTATAGGCCTCTAAAGACTAATGATTTTCTTCAAGACTAAATAAATGGAGATTTCACTCAAAGCTGTATATAATAGCTTAAATGGATTCTGTCTTTAAAAGCATGAACAGCTGAGAAGGACGGCTAGAGTCAGAGAAAAAGAAAAAAGGCTGGTCCTAATTGCTACTCATTCAAAAACATTATCTTGTTACACGCATATATACACTATCCACCCAGAGATATGGGAGTGGATGCAAAAGGCTACAGCGAGTTAAGTGTTTACCACTAGACTTTCTATTTCAACAACAACGCCCCACTGATGTTAAACAGAGGTCCCACCCAATGAAAACATACTGAACAAGTTATACATTCGCTGTTTACATCAACACTATGAACTTGAACACAAAAGAATAGATTGCTTTGGCTTTTTAGTATCACATTAGCAAATGCAATTATCTTTCATTAATTTTACAGAGTGTTCACAGTGGAAATTAAATCATTTCTTCACGTCTAAGAAAAACTTTACTGTTTTAATTATTCATAAATACCAAAGTCTCCTACTTATTACTCATCACAAATGTGATTTGTTTCAATAACGCCTGAATAATTTGGTGCTACCCTATTAGTCCCAGAACACAATGTACAATTGCCAGCATCAGCAAGTAAATCATACACAATAATCCATGCTTGCTCTTCAGTGCCAGCTGCCAAGGAAGAAGAGGAGGAGGAAGGCAGGAATGACACTTCCTCCCCACCCCAGTCACTGTGCTGCCTTCATCCTCCCACAGAAAAACACTATCCCACATCTCCTGTCCTGGTCGGCTTTGCTTCCATCCAAGATGCTGCAAACTCAGACAGGCACTGCTCGGGCAAGCATTCCATCCTCAAACTGGGAACTAGCAACCAGGCTCCCAAGGGAGGAAAGCAGTGGCTGGGGATGCTCCATCGCTTCGCTTCCCTGCAGATTTACATCTGGGCAGGCAGCTGTCCAGCAATGGGAATTAACTGATTGAGAAGGGAAAGGGAAATTAATCCTCACAAGTATGTAAGGAGCCTACATGGGTAATTCCAGAAAAGGCTGAGTCTTGGCCACAGTAATCCCTGCAGAGCGAAACAAAGCCCAGGCGCCATTTCTGCAGCAAAGTGGTTAAATAAGGAATTACCCAGAGTTTTGTGTCCTGGCTGCCGACTGCTTGGCAGATTGAGTCTTATGAGAGGGGAAGAGAGGGCTGGAAAGTTACTACAGCTGAATCTGCTGTAGTTACAGATTTTTGTACTGTTTCTTCTGTCATTTAAAAAAAAAAACAAACTGACCTTATCACAAAAATCTCTTCAAGTTGCACAAAAGTACAAATACATACACATATTTTTCCATAGTAAAGTCAAGAAAACATCAGTACCTTTGACACAATTCTCTCCTCCTTACACTAAACCAGTGCTCACAGGGGCAGACAGTCCCTGCCAGGTCCCAGGTGGGTTCCATCCAGCCCAGCAGTCCTGCCCTTGGCACAGCTCCCAGAGACATCCTGAAACCCGCCAAAACCCATGTCTACTCAAAAAGATCCATTCCCACTTCCCATTTTCAGCCACATATTAATTATTTTTGCTTTCTGGCAAGTTACATGAGCTAATTTTGGGCTGATGCTGTACAGAAATGCTGCCTTTATTATTATGGTTGTGGAGAAAGTAAATTAATGCAAAGGATTGCACACAGAGGCCTAATCCATTTGAGGTAAATCAATGCATTGCACATTTAAATTGCTCTGCTTTCCTTCAGAAAAGTACATTCAAGTGATTCATTAGGCACTGAACTGTTCACAGAAACAGACCAATTCTCTTAGGCATGCCAGTGCATCTCTGCTAGTTAAATTTAAAAAGCAATCAAATCTACTAATAAGTCCTTTTTGCCGACATTTACATCAGTAGAGAACATGATTCCTGACAATTCAGATTAAATAAATGAGGCACAAATTAATCTCAGTTAATATGCCTCAGAACGGACCCTCAACTTGTTAAACTTAAAAATCTGTCTTTTAATAAAAATAACTTATTGGTGATACCTGACTTCCAAGTGTCTTTGATAACCTTTACTAAAGGTTATAAAGTTATCAAGAGGGATCACAAAGCACAATCTGTGTCTATTTTAATACAGTCCAAGCATGTATTTATAGTTTAGTTTAAATATTTACAAATGCCAAAAGAAAAGTTAGCAGAAAGGCACCTTTTCAATAAAAAGTAATTGTGTCTTAGTATAACAGTACCATGCCACAGTGTTCAAATTCCCACTCTCTCCTTTAGGGAGGACCAACTCAGATAACATACGGAATAAACAATTCAAGGAATAATGCCTGTGCCTCATATCTTGCTCTACTGCAATCACTGGGATTTATTTTTGCAACAATTAATGACTTCTCTCTACCCACAAAAAAAATTTAAGGTAAAAGGCAGTAGGAAACATATACTTCTAAATAACTAAAAGTCAATTTGCACTTTATTAAAGATTTAGAGGAGAGTTGAAGAAACCTAATATGGAAAATGATTTTTTAATCCCTTTAAGAAGTCCACCACTTTATCTGCAAAACCAGCAATACCAATTTAGAGAGTTTCACAAGTGCTATAGTCCAAACTTAAAAAAATCCATGAACTTAAGTTTATAACCAAACCTTTCAAGGTCAGGCCCTGTAATGGGATTAGGTCAAGGAAACACTTGTACTTATGAAAATAATCCCCTGCCCTTCCCCTCAAAGCCCCTTTTTCACTCTGGAGGCTGGCCCACTGCTCCCAGAGCCCTAAAACCAGAGCCAGCTTTCATCCCACCAGGTGCCAGGAGGGGAATTTCAGCTGCTGCAGGTGCACATTTGTGGGTGGTGAGGCAATATTCACTGCACATCTCATCCTGCAGCCGCAGCAGCCACCACACCAAAACGAGCAGGGTCATTAGGAAATCTCGCTGATAAATGAAGCAGCTCAGAGTCGCTCAGGCCTGGCGGCATCTCTGCAAATGCTCCATTTTGGTTTTATGGGTTTGGGTTTTTTTTGGCTTTATAATTGTTGCAGAGTTTCTCTCCAGGAGTTTCAGTGATGCATATTTGAAGGGCGGGCAGGCAGGCACCCTCTTGGTGCTCTGGCCAGGACCCAAATTACAGCAGGCCACCCCATCTGCTCACTCACAGCCCCCAGCTCAGTCAGGCTGGTCCCCTTTCTCCCTGAGCAGTTCCACCCCCAGCCAGGCTTCACCCTGCAAAGTGGGGGGACTCCATTCTTGGAAATGGTGTCTGCTCCACCAGCTCCAGAGGTTTTAAATTGTCCACCTCTTGCCAAAGCTTACATTATCCACCCCAAGTCTTGGGACACTCTACAGCACCTTTCCTGCCTACAAGGTGTTTAGTGATAATTCATGGGGCTTATTATTCCCCAAATTCCACCACTACAGGTGAAACAATGGAGCTCATCCGCTTGCACAGCTATATATCACCTTTGCAATAAGGAGAAGCACACTCAACAGTTGCTAAGAGCCAAACCCCACAAGTGATTTTTCTCTCCCTGGCAGCGTTATGTGACAGCTTTCCCTCTGCGCACCAAAGCAGCTTACTGGGAAAACCCAGGCACAGGTCCCAGCCTGCTCCAGGATGATCCTCACTCACTCCAGGGATGGTGGCAGGACTTGCTGCAGCAAATCTGCCTTCTTCCTGGGGCTCTGGCTGGTGAGGAGTCAGGCACACTGGGGTGGATGTGGTGGGTTGACCTCGGCTGGACACCGGGTGCCCACCAAGCCGCTCTATCGCTCCCCTCCTCAGCAGGACACAGCAGGGAGAAAATTGATCCAATCATGGGTCAAGATAAAGGCAGTTTAAGAAAGCAAAAGCACAGGCCACTCATAGAAATGAAGGAAAACTAAAGATTCATTCTCTACTTTCCACCAGCAGATGATGTCCAGCCACTTCCTGGGAAGCGGTGCTTCAGGACACCTAATGGTTACTCCAGAACACAAACATCTTAACAACAAATGCCCCGCTCATCCTGCTTTCTCTTAGCTTTTACTGCTGAGCAGACATCCTATGGCCTGGAATATCCCTTTGGTCACTTGAGGTCAGCTCTCCCGGCTATGTCCCCTCCCAAGATCTTGCCTGCTCCCAACCAACTGGTCAGGGGGGAATGCTGGAGAGAGTCTTGGAGCTATGGGAGCCCTGCTCAGCAGTAGCCAAAACACTGGTGTGTTATCAACACCTTTCTAGCTACCAACATACAGCACTTCAAGGGCTGCTGTGGGGAAAACTGACCCCATCTCAGTCAGACCCAGTACCACAAACCTCAGAGTAGATGAGATTTGCAGACACAAATCCCACCACACTGTCAAGAGCTTGAGGATTAATCTGCTCAGTCAACAGAGACACACACAGCAAACACTTCCAGTTTGCTGGGAAATGTTTTAATGCACCTTCTTTTAGGTTTTTATAAGACTCAACTTGGAAGTGTTTAACTAACATGCAGGGACAAGACAAGAATGCCCATGTATCGCCAGCAGCTTCTGCCCTACATCACAACAACCTAGTGCCAGCATCAGGCCTCCCAAAAGCCAGCAGGCACCATCCCTGGTCCTGGTCCAACACGCTTGTACCAGCAGCATGAAGTTTCTCCCAATCTCAGACTTTCTGGCTCCAGAGGAAGTTCTGCAAGCTTGTTCTCCTCTCAGCAGAGAACATCTCTTTCCTCTAACGCTAGCCAGGAGGAACAGGAACACCAAATACAGCCTCACCTTTGCCCATAAGCACTTTTCTCACCCAACGAGGCTACAAAGTCATGACCACCCCTTAAGAATGTCAGTATCTGTATTTATTCCCATGTCTCGTTACATTTTCCTGTCTAACGTCAAGGCCTTTTGTTTCTTGCAATGGTGCCACTGGATTTACTGCTATAGACAACTTCAGTAGATACTTCCCATAATAATTAGCCAGAGCTGAGAGAAATCTCAGTTCTGTGATGCTCTAATGCACAGTTACTTTGGATGCTGCCTCCATTCAGTGTGCCAAAAGCTTTGAGTCTTCCACAATCAATCAAGTGACCCAAGTCAGTCACTCACAACTAGAAAAAGGCACATTTCTCCTTTCTCACCACTGATGCCAAGAAGCTGAGACAATCCCCTCCTTTCTGCCACCACCATCAGCCCATTCCATCAACCTCCCAAGCAGCAAATCCAAAGCACTGAAAGCATCAACTGTGCCTGCACCTTCCCCCTTCCCTCTCCTGCAATTTCTGGATGCCACAGTGGTGAGCAGGGCTGGTGGAGCAGGAGACAAGCAGGAACTGGGGCACACAGAATATGCACCTTGATGGGACCCAAGAAGGAAAAACCAAAAATCCCTCTCCCCACCCAGAGAACCACGTTCCTCTAGGGGAATGAAGAGCCAAAGGAGGCAAGGGAGCTCTGTTTATCTGCTTACTATTTATTGAGGATCACAGACCACCACTACAAAAGAAAGTTAGTTTTGGGAACCTATATGCTCACAGACAGGAAAGCACCGTTGTGTTAAATTCAGAACAAAACATATCACAACAGCCACCCTGAGTATTTCTACTGCTTCAAGAATTTGCTCTCCAAACCTGCAACTCCCAAAGAAAACAGAGGCAGACTGCTGATGGAATTAAGAGCAGAGACTGGAAGATGACTGCTGCAGGCAGCAAGGTTCTCCATGGGCACACCCTCCAGGCTGATCCCAGCAGATCCCACCACAGCAATGCTCTGTACCTGGTGCTGAGCATTACAAGGTCCAGGACGGGGTTTTCTTCAGACTAACAAAGACTCAATTTTTAAACAAAAGGCCATTAAAAAACAGCCCAGGTAACCAGCAATCTGACAAATAGATTCTTCATGCCTGAAAAGACAAACATCTGTGCAAAGTAATCACATAGAGATGCAAGCTAAAAAGTTTTCCAGTCTCATTTGGCTATTCCCAAACAAGCTACACAGCCCCAAGACAGTAACTAGAGATTGCATTACGCAGATGCCAAGCAATTCAAATCACTCTTAAAATAAAAGGTCTCACTTTTTAACCATCTTAACTATAAATGCAGGAATTCCCACCCTTGTCAAGTCAAGCTTCACTTGAGGAAGTCATCCTCTGATCCTGACCAAATCCTGCTCCCTGTCCTGACAGTTTTCCCCAAATGGGCCTTGTACTCCTCCAAGTTGCTCCCCCTTCCTGCAGGATTTGCACACCAGGGCTGTGACATTCCTTCCCTTCCCACCAGCACCTATGACCCAGGATGGTCAGGTCTCCCCACCAAAAAAACCTCAGGACAGGAATAGCCAGGCTGGCCTCGCTCCGAGCCAGAAAGGTTCCCCTGCTCAGACGCCCTCATCCCACATCTACTGCTGCTCTGAAAGCAGCTTTTATCTGCCCAGAAAGGGCTTATATTTGTGTCTGTTACTGGCACTAGTAAGAAGTACCAATTAACTAGTTGTCAGCTGAATGCTGCTAAATCAAGAACACAAAATAAAATTAAAGACAACGTATTAAAATGGGCAGGAAGACTTGAAAGGACTGTTGTTCATTTAAGAACTTCTCTTCAACATTTAGAAGTTGCAGTCCAAATAATTGCTTGTCAAGACAATTTTTTTGGAGAATAATTGGAGCTATTCAGCAAGCTGTGTAATTAGGTTATTAAAAATATAATACCACCTTGAAGCCTTTCAGAGAGTAGACCCCTACCTAACACAAAATCATCACAGCTCCATTTTCCTCCCTCTCTCCTGGCTTCGATCCCAAGTCACAAGTCCTAGGGACCTCTAAGAAGCTGTCTGTGACAACATACATTGTTTGCTGGACAAGGAATCATCACTCAACTCCTGAGCAGGTACGTGCCCTGCTTCCATTTCAACTCAGAAAAGCATGTTTGGTATCCAACAGGAGAAAAGCCATACAAAGTCAAAACCTACAGACAAAAACCCAGCTTTCCAAGCCTGGCATTCCCTTTTGCCTCAGGTGGTGAGTTCAGCACAAGGAGTCTCCCATTTTTCCAGAGGGCACAGCTAAGCCCAAGCACAGAGTCCTGTCTCTGGGCAAGGAAGGGAATCCCTGCCCCACAGCTATAGCTCTGCAGGCCAGGCCCATCTCTGGGGGAAGAGAAACACAGATCACTGGAAACTGTACAGAAAAACAGAGCACATGTTTTGCAATTTCCATTTCTGCTAACAAACAACATATTTACAGGACAGGTAAAATAAACTACATAGCCTGGTAAGGCTGAGCAGCCTGAAACAAGGAAGCTAATAGGCCCAGAGGAAAGGAATTGGTTCCTGATGTTTGCAAATGGGATGTCACAAAAATGAGACAATTAAAATTAAAAGCAGTAAGGAAGACAAAAGAGCAGGAATCACAATAGTCAAGTCTGATAAAGAGCTGCTCCTTGGGTACAGGACGATAATGACGCTAAACATTTTTCTACTAGATGGCAGTGTAGTGTCACACTATATAAAAGGAATTCTAGAAAGAAATTGCTTTGTATTTCAAGTAAATCTGTGCTTAGACTTGACTTCAGAGAGCATGATATATAACAGCAGCCTCTTTGTAAGGGGACCTTCCATTAGTCTCACAGTGCAATAGGAGTGATACTCTAGTTTCTAATTTCCCAGTGAAAGAACATGAAAAGACACTAAAACCCTGAGCAGTTCTGCTACACGGTACAGCTGCGTGCACAGCCACGGATAAGCTACTGAGGCTGTTACAACTGAAGGTAGGCTGTGATCAAACAGCTCCGGGAATGGAGGAAGCAGGTCCTCGCTGCTCGGGGGAAGAAGCCAGCTGGGCTTTTGAAAGTAGGGGCAGCATTTAGGTAATCCCCTGGCTATGGTCAGGGGAGGTTGGCAACTTTGGCAACAAAGAAACGTGCAAGGATGAAGAGAGCAGTGCCACTAAAATTCAAAATGCAAACACAAAATAATCAAGGTTAGGGCTGAAGGACAATGCAAATATTTGCAGGTAACAGCCATAACAGTAACCTTTACTTTGCAAAGCCACCATTCTCATAAGCCAAACTTCAGATGTAAGAAGATACTGTGGCTTACCAACACTCCCAAAACCAACACTAATTCCTGGCGTACGCAGGAGCTTACAGGAGCTCAGTAGAGGCAGGTGATCTGCCAGAGATGGAAAAGCTCCGGGGGAAGCTCGCAGGCATACGGAGCACCCTCGCTCCTGCAAGAGCCGCTCCGGGGGTCCCCGAGCCGTGGGGCTGCCAGGCCTGTTCCTTTGTCACTGCGTTCGTACCCCCCGGGCTGTCCCCACCACCGCGACAGCCAGCGGGACATCCCTTACATCACCGCACCGGCGGCGGCGCGGGGCAGGTTTCGTCCGCTCTGCAGACTCGGGGTTCGCTGCGCCCGCCGCGGTGGCCCCGGGCCGGTGCGGCTCCCGGAGCCCTCGCTGCACCCCCGCCGTGCATCCCGCTCCGTGCCGGGGTGCTCGGGACCCACCGCGCTGCCCCTTCCCTCCTCCCGCCGCCGCAGCATCCCCGCCACGGCTGCGCCCCGCAGCTCTATCGCCCGTCCCGAGGAGGGACCGGGGTGCGCGGGGAGCCCCCCGGGGCACCGCCTCACCTGGAGGGCCGGAGCCGCACCTCCTTCTTGCTGTCCACCACGGAGGGCACGCAGTTGGTGAGCTCGGTCCAGTCGGCGTGCAGCCCGCAGCTCCAGCCCGTGGAGAAGCGGGAGAAGAGCCAGGTCTCCCGCTTGCCGGGCCGGTGGCAGGTGCACTTCTTCTGCCCGGCGCGGCACTCGCAGGGCTGCTCCAGCTGGATGTTGCGGACCAGGTGCCGCCCGAAGGTGGTTCCGCCCGTCTTCTGGATGTGCAGGAACACGATCAGGTCGTCCCCCTTGATGTTGAAGTCCACCCGCCGCAGCAAGTCGTCGGCGGAGAAATTGAAGCGAGGAACGAAACGCGCCGGCGTCTCGTCCTCCGCCCGGTACGGGTCGGCGGCGGCGGCGGGGCTCAGGGCGCGGAGCCGCAGGAGCTGGCACTCGGTGCCCGGGCAGACGTACTGCAGCACGATCACGGCGAAGAGGAAGAGCATCACCAGCGCCAGCAGCACCTTGTGGGACCGGTCCTCCATCGTCGCCGGGAGCGCCGCGCATCGCCGCCGCCGCCGCCCCGCTCAGAGCCGCAGCCGCCGCCGCCGCCCCCGCGGGGGGACCCGCGCGGCCGCCATCGCCCGCCGCTGCCCACGGCCCTTCCCGGCAGCCCCCGCGCCGCGCCCGCCGCGCGCCTCCGCCCGCCCCGCCGGCACCGCCCCCCGCCGGCACCGCCCCGGCGCGGCCCTGGAATGGGAACGGGAGCGGGACTGGGAACGGGACCGGCAGTGCACTGGGACCGCCCCCAGCGCGGCCGCTGGGCATCGGAACTGGGACTGGGAATGGGACTGGGACCGGCACCGGCACTGCACAGGACTGTGACCAGGACCAGCACCAGCAGCGGCACCGGGACTGGGACCGGCACTGCACACGGACTGGGACCGGCACCGCTCCCCACGCACGGACCGGGACTGGCATTGCACTGGGACTGCTCCCGCCGCGGCCGCTCGGCGCCGCACCGGGATGGGGACAGGGACAGGGACTAGGGAATGGCACCGCACCGGCACTGCGCTCCACGCACGGACCGGCACTAGGACCGGCACCTCACTGGAGCCGGCACCGCACCGGGACCCGCACTGGTACCGGTACCGCGGTCCACGCACGGACGGGGACCGGCGCTCCCAGGAGCAGCCGCCGGGCACAGCGAGCTCCGAGCGTGCCGGCACCGGGGCGCACCGGGGCCCCCGTCCTCCTGCCCCGCGCCGGACCGGCAGTGGCACGTCTGCGGTGCCATCGTCCAGCCTATCCATCACACACACCCCCATCGCTGGACCCGCTGGTGCTTTCTCTCCATAACTCACACCAACACCCCGCGTTTCGATGGGGCAGTGTGGCGTGAGTGCATCGGCTGTTTTTCTTGACGCCCCGAGTGGTTTCGATTTATTTCAGGTAGCAAATACCTGCGCTATCTCTGTCAACATATTTCGAAACCCCTCTGTGCAAAGAGAGTGTTCTGTAAATAAAACAATAACAAGGGCTCTGTGGATTTACCTCTGATTAAAGTCCTTTGTATATTTATATGCAAATGATGTTTAGCCCTCCAGCTGCTGGCGGCTGTTCAATGAGGCCTGTGGGTGGGAGCACACGGGCGCTCACCCCGTCTGTGCGGGGATAGCGGCTGCAAAGCTGTTCACCCCGTGTCATTCCACAGGCACGGACACCCACCCGCCACGTGCCAGCACCGGGCAGGGCTGGGGAGCACAGCACAGCCAGTGAGCCTGAGGCTTCCCTTTCCCTCTTGGTGCGACTGATGCTGTGGCAGTTAATGTCTGTGAGAGCTGCACTCGTCTAAGAAAAAGCAAATAAAAAACGCGAGACTTTTGGCTAAAGGGAGTTTTTACCCCAATCCCCAGTGTCCTGTCCTTCCAAGGAAAAGCAGCCAGGGCAGGACCACGGGTTTGGCCAACCCCAGTTTAACTGATGTGCTCCAATATTTATTTAACTGATGGACTCAGCTGCAGATGTTACAGAGCCACTGCATCTCACTAACCCCTGATCTCAGGTAGGGGTGGAAATGAATGAGCTTCTCCTTCCCCTCCCTATTGCAGCACCTCAGCTTTCATTCCCCTGCCACCTGTGACGCTTCTGTTTCTCTGCCTGGCCAATCAGCCAAGAGCTGAATTTTCTAATATGCACAGCAGGCAGCAAACAAAATAATTTGTAAACACTCTCTCAGACCTTTATTCGTCATAAAAAGAAAAAAAAAATGCCCTGTCTCGTTTCTCCTCCTCTCACAGCAATTCTCTTTAAATAATTTCAGCAGGTACATATAGTGTTAGGAGGTGATGTCTTTATGGTTTTCATCCTTGATCAATCTATCCTGTCTTTCCTATTTTTTCCAATTGTCTTTAATATTTTGAAAACATTTACACTCACAATAATAGGCAATTTTATCACAAAGATTCTAGGCATGAGAACTATTGAGTTAATTTGCCTCTGTTTGTATCTCCAAAATGAATGGATTGCACCATTTCATGAAAACACTGTGCTCTGAAATTCAAGCCTTAAAATTATAAAGACATGTCTGTGCTTTATATCCCTCACTCTCTCACAGTGGTTTATATAAAAAAATATATTTGGCTCCAGTTTTATTTATTTTACATTATGAAATAAAAAAGATGTGTTCTGGTTTAAAACTCATCCTGAATGCTAATACATGAGAATTAAAAGGAGAGAATAACAATGGCCTAATGTCTATGCTAAATTAATATATACTATAAAAGATGTGATGCATACTGGGTTGGTGTTCCCAGAAGAGCCATTATTTTGGAATGGGCTAAACAAACAATGATCATCCTTTCACTGATGAGTGATGATCTCCAGTCTGCTGCCTTCTCACTCACGGTATGTAAATGATGTTCCCAAGCTTTGATCCAGGGACACAAAACATTTGCTTAGGCACTAAAGAATTGAAAATCGCCCTGAACTAGATAAAAGTAGGACAGAGCAGAGCTGTTAAGGTTTCACAGCACGGCTGGCAGGGCAGGTGGTTTAAGTTAAGAGGTTAAGCAAAACACTGAGTGCCTAGTAACATCAGTGGAAAAAAATCTCCACCTCCTTCTCGGCGCAGAGCCCACACATATGGTCCCTATTCCTGCTCCCCACACATGACCCTTCTCCTCTGCTGGTGCAGGGAATCCCCTCACCCCCATATCTACGTGAATAGACCTGCCCAGATGAGCACACGGATATGGTCACTGCTCCTCTTTTCTCCCACCTGTGAGCATCTTCTCCTGCCAGCTGGTCCCTTCTGCCCCTGCACTGTCAGCAGCCGACCCCCAGCATCTCCAGTTCCAGCCCCTTCCTGCTGCTGTGGATGCAATAGCAGGGGCAAGCTGAGGTGGTGCAGGATCTTGGACTGACCCCCCCATATTTACCCATGGAAACATTCAGAAAAGTGGGATTTTGTGTGCAAAGGCACTGGGTGTTTGCCCAGAAGCAGATTAATACAACGCCTTGTGTTTCCAGCCCTCAACTGATCTTTACTGCTCTAGGAAATCGTTAGCTATTCATTTAGGGCTGATCATCACATCCCTGTGTATTTCCTGAAGACCTTTGTTTTCACAGCATCTGAATTTCACCTCTGCATTTGGCTGGCAAACGGTGACTGCTTGGCCCAAGCAAAAAAAGACACACATCAACTTTGGGGTAACCAGGCTGTTGGTGTGTAAAAGTTGTATTAACGCCTCCTGCTTTTTGAAAGGATCAAGTTTTCATGTCATTTCAGCCAGAGTAGGTCCCAGCATCCACTGTTCCACAGAGGTACGGGCAGGACTGCAGACAGCTATGAACCCCCTGGGCAGAGGGGCAGGACAGGGCTGTGGCAGCCCTGGACAGGGCTAACCCTGACTGCTGAGGCACTCACAGCTGCTGGGAGGATGAGGTCTTTTTAAAATGAGAGGGGAAACCATATTTGCACTGTAGCAGAATTAGAATAACTTGATTAAAAGAAATGCAAACAAGCCCTTCATTTTGCTTTGTCTCCTTGTAGTGTGATTCATCTTATACTACCTGTGCAGGAAGGGAGAGAAGATAAATAAGTACAGAAAAGTCTCCTGTGTCATGAAAATAGCATATTTGTTAAAATAAGAAGCACAACCATCACCAGGCCAACTGCTGCAACTTTCCTTTATGGAATTGTCTCTCGTCTGGAATGGCTGATGGCTGAACAGGTTTGCTGCCAGGGCATTCAAAACCACCCATCATGGGGCCTCAAAGTGATGGAGTGGATGTCCAGCCCCACTGCCCCCAAAAGACCTCTTCCCTCACTGTTTCCATAAGACATGCAAACACAGTGACTTTGATAGTTTTACTTCTCTGTTGAGACTGTGTAAAACTGGATTATGGAGTTAAAAGGTATCACCAGGAGATAGACAGCATGAAGATACCACCTTGTTCCCTGTGGAAACAGGGCTTAAAAAGAGTAGAAAAGAACAGAGCAATGAGATGGTCATTGGACAGGAGGAAAAGCAAGGCCAAGAGCAAGGAAAGGGCTGGGAAAGGACCAGAGAAATGCTGGGGTTGCAGAGCAATGGAAGTCCTGCTAATACCTCACAGAATAAAGGCCTTACCTAGAAAAAGGCTGTGCAAATGAGTGAAGGCATGGAGCAGTGGGGTGATGAGTAAAACTAATTAGAAAATGAGGCGTAATTATTCATGGACTTGACATATCAGAGAACAGCTAATCAAAGGAATAATACAAGTTTGCATATTCTTTGTGATGTGGGCATCAAAGCCTTGCTGCTTGTAATTTCGGCATCACTGCTGCTGTTCCTAAAACCAAGCACACTTGATGCACTTGTAACATCTTGCTCCAGATCACACAACGGGTCTCAGAGAGCCTGAGGTGTTCAAAACAGCTGTTTTTTCCAGCTACTGAAATGATCTCACATTTATCTCTACTTATAGATCTTGTCTCCCTGACTACAAACATTGCCCAAAACTCTGGGTGTGTGGGAAACTGGGCAGCCTTTAAAAGCTTCAGCTAAAGACCTGGAAACTCAAGGGACCCACCTGGCAAGATAATCACAAGATAATCCCTTTTGGTTCCGTTTTGCTGCTGAGTGATTGCTAAATAAACTTCCTTGAAATCCCGCATGGGAAGATGGACTTGGCAGGAGGTATTTGCAGAGAACTTGGGTGCAGGAAGCTTTCAGAAGTACCTCCTTCCCAACACACGGCATCAGAAACCTTCCATCCAGGCTGTTCATTCTAGCAAATCTTGGATTTTCACCCCCACTCAGAGCCTGATGAAAGGCAGGCCAGATTTCAAGTTACAAGGTATCAGCAGTATTTCCATCTCACAAATAGGTCTCGGCCCTGTGAAAGGTTTTAAAGGAGGACCTGATGTAGGACTGGCATCTGGCCACGTACCAACTGTCTGGGCAACAGTTGGAGAGTGAACAAATGATACCGCCCCATCACCACTGATTCCTTCCCAGCATGAAACTGGCTGAGAAACTGCTGAAACACCAAATTCCCTTTTGATGAGGACAGCCTGGGACAACTCCAGGAAACAGGATCCATGGGGATGAAAGGGCTCTTTCAAGTATGCCTCTGAATCAGTGGGAAAAGCAAGAAGTTGGGATCGCTCCTGCCACTGTTTGCTTGTCTGGATAATTACAGTGATGGGTATATTAACACTATCTGGCATTAGATCCAAAGAGGAACCAGGCATTGAAAGAGATTACTGGTGAGGTGTGTGAAGCACCCTTTTGGAGGTGCTTATGAACAGATTAGGAGGAATTAGAGAGGGTATGAGCCAACAAAGCCCAGGGCTGCAAGCCATATGGTCCAAGGGATATTTTGTGCCCACTTCCAAGATATATCATGCAAAACTAGTGTATCTGACCTAGTTTAGGACAAAACCTGCAGCATTTGCTTGATTAAGGTAGGTAAGAGACTAAATAAGATAATGTAGAGTGGTCTTCAGCAGTGGTTTCACACTGAAGAGAAAGGCTTTTAAAGGACTCATGCAAATGTTTGTTGAATCTTCCTAAAACCAAGAGGAAAATCATTTCACATGGCCCTGAAAGGAACAGTAGGAAAAGACCATAATATTACCTAATGCTATCTCAATAGGTAGTCCTGTGTGGAGTGAATACAGTGGGATTTGGTCTTGGCATTCAAGACATCTGAAAGGTGAAATATAGCCTTCACAGTGAAGTTATTCCATTTTAACTACACTGGTTTGAAGTAGATTTAGTTAAACCAGTACCACCTTTTACCTGGACAGTCTTCAATCTAGTTAGTTTTGATTTAACTTAATTTGGTGTCATTCTGTGTACAGACTGCATCTTGGATGCTGTATAAATATTTGCTCATTGAAATTGATGCTGAATTCAGGCAACACAATCTTGTGGAATTAGGGGGAATTACCCTCTCATCTCATGTGAGAGGGGTTCAGAAGCAGGAGCAAAAAAAAAAAAAATCCCAGGAAGAGGTCTTAAATTTCCACAGATGAGTTCATGCAATTACCTAATTTTTAAAATGAATGGAAGAATAAATGAAGGTGAAGCGAAAAGAACCTCAAGCATTATCAAATAATAATAAAAAAGAAGCTTTGAGGACATTTCCTTCCAGCAGCAGGGCTGATGAATCTTCAGGGAGTGATCCCGTAGTCCAGTGAAACAAAGAAACACTCATTTCACAGTGAGGTTTTGCAACAGCAGATTTACCAGGAACAGCAAATAAATAATTCACAGTTCCTGAAGATGTGAAGGTAAATTTTCTTTCCTTTATTTCAAATCTAATTCTTCCACCTCCAAAAGGCCTACAGCAAACATACCCCTACAAAATAGAAAATAAGGGATAAAGCAGGAGTTTCACTTTCCAGTTACATTTAAAAAGACTCCTAAAAAAGAAAAACCTCACCTTCCTCTGCAGCCTCCTCCACCGCTGCCATGAGTCCACAGGGAAACAAAATATTTGTGTTATATTACACTGAAACTTCTAGAATAAGAAAACAAAAAATCAACATTCAAAATGTTACCACAACAGAATTCCACAGACAATCCCCAGCTGAGCTGCATGTAAATAAAAAATATTGAGTACAGCAATTTCTTGTAGTTTTCCAAAAATACCCAGGGTTCATAGCATTACAGCACTCTGCAATAACTCAAAGAAAACCAAGGCAGTGTGAATTTATACCTCCTGATCCTGAATTCTAGCCACTGGTCCCTTGGCTTGGGCCAGTTTTCACCAGGTGCTCCAGGCCAGCCCCACATTTGCTTTGCTACAGGCACAGGCTGCTCTTGGAATCCCACTTTGAGGAGATGATGCCAGTCCTGCATGTGCCTTAGCTGCCACTTTGCAGGATTAAAATAGTAGCAGCTATTTTAATCCACTACTGGAATACATCTGAAGAAATTCCTTGCAATCCCTTACTTCTCTTCCCAGCTGACAAAGAGCCACGTGGCAGGGAGTGCACGTGCAGTCCGTGTCCCCTGGCCAGAGCATTCCTTCCCTGGTTTGGACCGGAGGGGCGGATGCAGGGTACCTGCTTCATGCTGTGAGCACCCCTTCACCCAGCGAGGGCTGAGCAGCATGGGCTGGCCCCATCCTGGTCTGAGCCTCCTGCTCAGCGCTTTGGGAATGCTGCAGGCCTGTGGAAGGGATGGCTTGGGACCAGCAGCAGCCCCACCACAGCCTCGGCAACCCCCCACCCATCTGATGCCAGTGTGAGTTCTTCATCCCCCACGTGAGGGCTGCATAGTCAAAACATCTGCCACGTGTATTACAACATCTCGTCCAACACTGCTTAAATCAAAGGAGCCAACAGATGACCTCTTCTCTGTCGTGAACTTTTGCTAACTGCTCATTGACCTAATCAGAAATAAAGTGGGAAGAGAAGAGGGGGTCAATGCTTCTGTTCCTGCCCTGTCACAGTGGCAGGGTCCACTGCTGTGTGTGTACACTGTTACATACAGATATTGTGCATGCACTACATTACCGTGCAAAGATTACCTGTGCAAAGAGATGGTGAAGATGGATATTATTATGATGCAGGGGGCTGGTTCCAGTCCTTTTCCTGCTCATCTTTCCCTATTAAAGATAAGCAATGCATAACAATGTGACCTTACACACAAAGGGGTGTAGGACAACACCTCTCAGCATCAAAGTTCAGCAGATTCTCCACAAGGATATGCATCCTCCAACTGCACAGAGCTTTTATGGACCTGCCTAGGTCTCAAGTGATATAGCAGTGGTAAATTCTTGCAGTTGTTTGTGTCGGAAAACACCCAATCGGCACCTTTCTCTGCACTCTTCTAACCTGACCTATTGATGCCTGCTTGTATTTTTAGGGGCCAGGGCAGCTTCAGACTTGGGGTCAACCTCAGAGACAGAGCTCCCCCAGCAGAGCCTGCTCCAGCCATCCCTGCAGGGGGTCCTTGATGCAGGACAGTTCTCCTTGAGACTGTCCAGACCAGGACTACTCACACTGCCCCACAGGACTTTCACCACAATACATTTCCCCAACAGATCCGTGCCTGTACACATTTCGGGGAACAATCCACCATTGCCTTCCCTTAACTAAAAGATTAAAGCATACCCTGTGTTATAAGCTGTGTCATGCCTTTACTTGCAGCCCCTACCCAGCAAAAATCTCTTGGCCAAGGAGAGAGACCACCTCCAGCTGTTGGACCCCCTCCATGGGTTTACGTGAGCTGAGTTCCGGGAGTTCCCTCTAACTCTGAATTTCCAAGACACTCTGGATAAATTAATCTGCCTAAGACCTGGGGCTGCCAATGAAAGCTTGTGACACTATGCAGAACACTGTAACAATCAGAAGAAAAATAACTTATAAAAAAATTATTTTCTTTCACTCAAAGAATCAAACTTTAAATGATCCCATCTGTCACTTTCATCTGCACCCTGTTCCATTGGCTGGATTTTGCTCATTAAGATAAATTTCAAGCCAGCAGATCATTTTTACCTTCAGGGCTTTGATGAAATGTAGTGTTTGGGACTTCCTCCCCTCCTCCATTTTTGACAGCCATGACAGAGGAATAAGTGTATCTCTCTTATGCTGCTTTGCAATTGTATGGAATGCCTTTGACCTTCCAAAAGGGAAACACTCTACATTCAAATTCCTTCTCCTTTTCCCCTGGGACTAGGAGCTGGCCAAGCCCCTCCAATAAAAGTTTCCTATTTGACCTTGCATCATAAAACCCTCTTTTCTTTATTACTCTCCTCAAAGCTTCCCCAGCAAACCTCTAGCCCTTTCAACACTTGGTCTGGAGAGCTTCTGTGTTGTGCAAATGGTTCAAATGTCTTTGTTTCTTTCCTGAAAAGACATAAATGCAATTTGTTGTATTCCTTACCTCATAACCAAACAGAACTGTACACTGTACACTCTGCATGTTATGGCTCCCCACGATTTCAGCCCCAATGACTTATTTTACTGTAAGTGTAATTATGCATTGGAGTGGTTTCATGAGGGATGTGATAAATCATCCGCCACTTAAAGTCTTTAAATCAAGGCTGGGTGTTTTCAGTGGGGTCCTGCTCCATGTCTGGAGCACACAGAGGCTCCCAGTGCATTTACAGGAGGGTATATAATCACATGGTCATGGTCAGCCATGGTATTGAGGAATTAGCGGATGGGTGGAATGGCCTTTGTCATGCAGGATGTAGGATTAGTTGGACTTAATGGTCTGTTTTGGCCTTTAAATCTATGAATAGGGAAAAGGAAAGAGGAAAAAAAAAAACAAAAACAAAAAGAACAAAAGTCCCTATTATAGCCAGCATGTTTCTGCCTTCTGAAAGCAGAGCCAGAGTGACTGAAGGCAGCTGGAGCTGGAAATGAGTGCTGGGGAAAATCAAGGGCATCACTGTGCACTGCCTCTGATGCTCTCAGAGTCCCCCAGGTCCCCCAAACAGGGCCTTGCAAGCAAACCCATGAGTCCAAACCCACTGGGATTTGATGATGTGTTTCAGAAAACAACAGATGTGAGAACACACACAGTGCTCAAATGTTTTTCCTTCCCCCCTCACCCCCTTGAGGTCATTTTAGGTGTTCCAGAACTAGAAATCTAATGCTTTTTCTATTTCTCAGTTAAGCTAATTAAAATTTTAATCTGGTGGACATTATCTTATTGCATAATTAGAAGAGCTTATATTGCAGTGGTTTGGTTGGTACCAATCCTTTTTGCTTTAAATTGTGTTTCATTAATTGAACAGAGCTTAGATGGGTGCTTATAAGGTACTAAGCCAACTATCTGTTCTTAACAAAATATTCAATTCTCCCTGGCACCTGTACCTGCTCTGAGGCCACATGCTTTATGCTATAACACTTTTCCCTTAGTAAAGGTTGGGCTATTACAACCATGATCACATGGGAATTTTGGGGACTATAGACTCCCCTCATAGACACCATCACAGACTGGCTGTAGGCAGCAAACACAGAGGATCCACTTGGAAAATGGCAAGTCCAAACTCTGCCCACTGACTTGCTGATATCATCTGCTTAACCGTGGGTTATTGAATAATTAATTACTCCCAGGTCTCTATTAAGTCCCAAAGAATCTTTCTATAGACTAGACTGGTATTACTCTGCCATACATTTTAAAGAGATTACTGTTAATTAATTTAACTCATCTGCATACCTAAAACTCAGCTAAACCCTCTATTGTGTTACCTGCTGTCATTTCATACGTGTAGCGCTTCCAAACTCCCATAGAAATAGAAATGGGTTAAACTCATCTTCTCAGATATGAAGCAATTTAAGAAATAAGTTGTTTTTCAACACCTCCCACAGTACCCTGTGCAGAGCAGGACCTGGGAGCTGCCCAGGGCACTGGCAGAGCTCTTCCTGCAGGTTATCCATCCCACCAGGAGTCAACTGCCCTCCAGGACTTTTGACCTAGTGTTTCCAAAGACACTAAATTTCCTGAAAGTGTAAATAAAACATTAGACCACAATTTATCTACTCCTGGGGCTAAGGCACCCGAACTGGTGAACGTAAATCAGTCAGAACATTTGTGATCTACTGACACATTTCCTTTCTAAAATAGGAGCCCGACACACATAAATCCTCACAAAGGCTTCTCTGGAGCCATCCCCATCCCATTCACCCCAGACACAGTCACCAAATTTGAACAGGAACCTCCACAATGCCTGAGACTGATGGCCTGTGGATGGGCTGAGGGCTCTTGCTGCTACCACGACAAAACAGTAAATAATTACACTAGTAATGAGCCAGACCTTCCAGCTGGCCAAGTCACAGGAGATGGGGGATTTTTTGTCAGTAAACAAAATTTCAGATTAAAAAAAAAGCAAGCAACCTTTTGTCAAAACCAAACATCTCCATACAGCAGAAATCCCTTTGATAAAAATTGCTATTTTTTTAATAAGGAAAGACAAAAACAATTCAGGCATAAAAATTCTTCGATTTTTGTTGGGGTTTTTTTTCCTGCAAATTATACACAAAAACCCTCACAGGATTTGAAAACACTGATTATTTCTCTGGCAGTAGCTTCTTCTGAAAAGATGGAGATTTTTAGCAAAAGGTTGGAACTGAGGTTAAAAAAAAAAAAAAAAAAGGAGTCATTTTACCCAGCCCCATCGTCAGGTCCCCTCCACAAACTGCTTTGGGATTAATGGGTTGACAGCAGCCCTGTTAGCTATCTGGGAATCATGTGGATCTGTGGAGACATGGAGCTCACAGCATGGGAGTGAGCCATAAGGCTCAGCATTTCCAGGGCAAGCCTGCAGCTTCTAGCACTGGATTAGGCAGGGAGCACTGCTGGAAGCTGCAGAAGACCCACAGCAGGCACTTGCCTGCTTTCAGGTCTTGTTTGGAAATCAGCACAAAGTTACTCCACAGCTGTAAAACAGAGAGTGCTTAAGCAGAATCCATTTCCCAAACAATTTCCAGAGCAGTCAGTGACTCTGCCCAAGGTGAGGCCCAGTAGCCCTCTCCACATCCAATTTGCACACTGGTTTTGTTCAGGATGCAGTCCCTGCACCACCACCTCTCCAACACTGGCATTTTCCAGGCTGGCAGCCAAAGGGATGCTTAGGCAGACATTCCTGCAGACAGAAAGCTAAAGCCAGTTTTCCTTATCTTTGCTCCAAGAGGGGCAGGATGGAGAGCAGTGTTTTGCATCTGGGCAAGGGGTCTGAGCTCATCACAGAGTTTGTTTGCATCGAGTGCTTGTAGCAGGGAATGGTCTCTGCTGACACCAGACCCCACATCCCTGTCACTGCTGCCTGTAGAGGTGTGTCTCTCACTGACGTGATGACGATTCAGTCTGAATTTCTTTGACACTCAAACCCAGGGTGTATGAAGACAAGGGTTCACACCTCATTGTGTCTCCCTTCCTGAATTCCCTTTCAGGGATCCTGAAGCATGGGATCACAGCACTTTTGGTGGGAAGAGCTTCTCATCCAACCTCCTCCTCAAAGCAGGCTTAGCAACCGGCAGTAAATGAGCTTGGCCACGGCTTTGCCTGGCCAGGGTATGAAAACTTCCTAGGATGTGGGTGCCACAATCCCAACAGACAACCAGAGATGCATCTCTCTCACAGGGAAGAAGTTTTCCTGTTTTCCAGTCTGAACCTCCCAAGCTGCTGTTGCTCCTTGTAACATCATTTGCCTTTACCAAGAAGGATTTGGCTCCATCATTTCTACAGGTTGCTGTAAGTTGCTATTAGCTCACCTCTTCACCAGCCTAAACCAGCCCATCAGCCAAAGCCTTGCAGGGTAGGCATCCCAACCCCCTGAAATCTCCATAGCCCTCCTCTCCAGTCAAACTGGGATCAGCTGGTTCTGGCAGCACAGCTCTAGGTCTTGGTCTGTCCTTCACAACTTACATCCCTGTCCCTTGGAGCCAGCCAAGCAAATCCTGCCCAGGCCACCACTGAGGGGGGCACAAAGACCTCCCACACATCTTCTGCAACAGCAGCGCTGAGGCACCCACATTAAGCAGGCAGAAAAGAGAAACCATTCAGTTATGATTTGTCTCATTCACTGAGTTGTCTGAAAACTGCAGCTTGGGTAGGCATTAAAGCAGCTACGGTCTCAGTGGCTCAGTAGATACCCACTATCTGGTGGTATCCAGCTATGTCCTAAAGCCTTCTCAGCCTCCAGCCTGAGTAAAGTCCTCTCTTTCCACTTAACTGTCTAGTTTACATGGCAAAACAGCTTCCCAAAATATTCTTGCAGCACACCAAACAATCTTGCTGTCAGTCCTCAAATTTCAGTGTGATTGGTAATCAGTGCACTAGGCATCAGAACTGGGTTATTAAAATATCTGCCATGATGAACAATGTAAAATAAATGCAGATAAATTGTATTATTCCGGGTCATTTGGTTTTAAGTGCAGCAGCCTCTGTGTTTTTTGCCACTTAAGCGATATGCAGCATGAAACAGCACAAATAAATACAGATGTAGAGAACATTAGATACACTTTGTAAGAGCAAATTATGCACGTTCACATTTCATTCTGGTTAGATCAAAATTAGATGGTTTTCCTCCATTATCTCAGTGGATACACTAAAAGTCAATGATTTATGAAAGAAACCGGTGTGAATGCCATTATAATTGATTAACCTAAGAGACTGGTGACCTACTTATAGATATACAAATATGATTATAATTGTGCAGTAAGTAATTGAATGTTCTGCAGGACTTCTTTATAATGTGATTGTAATGCATAAAAATAAGAGGTAGACAAAAGGCTTCAATGTTGTACAGGCTCTGAGATCCCAGGAGAGGTGCTGACTTCTCCCTGCTCCCTCCTGTCAAGGTGAATAGGTGTTGAGACCAGAATCAACTCCGTCCTGAACAGTAGCATTTCCCATAAATAGACTGTCATTTGGACAAAAGGCTCCAGTGTACTTTGTGGCTGGGATAACTTTTGACACCCTGAGCAGACCTCATTGTCCGGGAGATGCTGCACACAGACCCTTCCCAAGTCATCTCTACTGGACCCACTTTTGAGAGGCTTCCTTTAGGTCGAGAAAGGGAGACAGGCAGATCCAGACCATCCAGAAGTCATGTAGGTATAAAATAAACATATGGGTCCCTATTCCTAAACCATCCCTTTGCAGCTGGACTCAGCACCACTGTAATGAGTTTGGGAATATGCCAAACCTCATGTCTGTGCCGGTCATGGCTCTGAGTCGAGCACTGCTGCCACTTCTGCTAATGAGTATGAGTGCCCACTTGCCTGTGTTACAATCACAGGACACAGCAAAGAACAAGAGAATCTCCCTGCCTCCAGTGCTTTGCAATCCACATCCAGAACAGGGAGCAATAGATGGAGACAGGAGATAGTCCCCAGGTGCTGGCAGCTAAAGACCACACCTAGACCATGCAAATGGCTCTACTCTGCAATCCCAGGCAATGCTCCTTGCTAATTATGTTTCCCAACACCTCTGCAGTATGCGTCCTGTTGGACCAAGGGCCAACATCACCCAGCCCACAGCTGCCTGGAGGCTCTCATGGCATTATTATGTGCCACGGATTTTCCTGTATCTTTTGCTGCCAGTCACTTCTGACTTAATTTGTCTGAGCTCCTCTGCATGGACACGGGTGGCAGAGCTAACCTCTGACAATGACACACAGCTCTCTGCAGAACAAAATTCTAGATTCCTAATTTGAATGACTAAATATACCAAAGCTCAGCGATGAATTATTTAAAATCTATACAAATTTTGATGCTGCATACTGAATTAGAGACTTCAGTGCACCTCTGCAATTATGAGTCCTTCTGCCTACAGCTCCATCATGGAAAAGCATCCATTCAAACCCCCTGGGATAAGTGATCTGTTACAATTCCCTGGACTGGAAACCCTGGAGATAATGTGGGAGCCAGGAGTTGCTAGAATGGGATTGAGTTAATTAGCACTGTGTCTGAGGAGAGCTGTAACAGCATAATGAAACAAATAGAATAAAAGCAGTCTAAAGGACTCTAGTGGATTGATGGGTGCTTGCTGCTGACTGTGGAATAGTCGGGATTGTACCCATGCCTGCACATCTATGCATTTGCCATGTATTGCTCACACTGGGGGAGATGGATGGGGAAGAGGGTGGGTCATTGCAGCTCTGCAAGAACTTTCTGACATGATGTGTGATAGGGGTAGAGAGGTGGAAACCACTGTCAGCAGCCGCTTGCTGCCACAGCACACCTGGCTCAGTGTCAGCTCTGCTTGTGAAGAACCAAAGCCACCACCCCTTAAACCCTCATCCAGGATGGGATCAGGTCCAGCACACACGGCTCTGCAGGAGCCACAGTCAGGGATGCACTGTAGCACCAGGAACTCCTGGGTCCTCAAAAATAACCCTGCACTCAGCTCCTGCATGGGCTGAAGGTGTCCCACTGCTGGTGAGGGGCCCTGGGAGGGCTTGCAGGGCTCCTGTCCCCTTGCACCCTGCCACAAACTCTGTCAAGCACGTGCTGGTGACAGCCTTCCTATGCCCTGCAGCAGAGCGGTATGTCCATTCAACTGCAAAGCCACAGACATTTAGAGCACATTCCAGAGTAAAGCTTGCATCCCACCTCCCGAGGAGTTACCTCTAAGCCCTGCACACAGGCGAGTGGCTGAAGATGGCCATGTTTCACTTCTTCATCCATCCTTTCCGGTGCTGACAGCCACCAAAGGATGAGTGACAAGTTCCACTTTTTCAGCTTGTTTTGCATTCTTTTCAATATTCAGTCGTCTGGAAAAGGAATATGTTGGTCCCAGCAATGCTATGTTTGAGGGAGCTGCTGGCTTTTTCAGAGTAAATTGTTCAGAGTATTTTTACAGTCAGCATAAAAATACTGACACTGCCTGTATGGATAGCTCTGTTATCATACCCGTGGCCAATAAAGAAAGTGTAAGGAAAAAAAAGAAAGCCACAAGTTAAACCCATACTTTACAACAATAAGACTCTTCCTTTTAATTTTTAAACTTCTCAAACCCTAGCTTCCACCAGAATGAATCAGTAAAAGATAAACAGAGCTGCCAAGCTGCACTGTTTTGAAGCAGAGGGATGACTCCCAGCTTGGCCAACTGTTCTGACTGCCAAATATAATATACACTAAAATGACAAAGCATAACAATACAAAAGACCACGTACTATCTTCGGTCCTTATACAGCTCTATCTCTATCACTACCAGAGGGAATTGGAGCTGTGCCCAGCAGTTGTATCTAGTCCTGAGCACTGCCTATCTACCAAAGACTAGAGAGAACTGCTGGGGACAGATAGCAGCTAATAGCTGAGCTGCTGAAGTGATACCTGCAACTTTGCTTAAACAAGAGGAGCATAAATAAACCCAGCCCTGCTTTCTCCAAACCCAAACTCCTCACTGCTGCAGAGGCATTTATGTTGTGGCATTACCCAGCCCACTATTGCCAAAGAGGCAGGAAGAGCCTGACCCACACAAGCTCCATGGAAAATTCATTGCTCCAGCACTGTGACATATCTCTTTCTACATAGCTTTTCCTCGTTCCTACCAGCAGTAGCTGGGCCAAACACTCAGCTTCTGTTTGCTCCTTCACTTCAGACCTCTCCTCCTTTCAGCTTCACTCTACAAATCAGGGATAAGCACCAGCTAATGTGAACTGTGGGGCCAAACAAATCCCTATGGGTAGCACCTGTGCCCCTCTCATCCCTTTACATACATCAGCTGCTCTTTCTTCCTGGGCATTGCTTGGAGTGAAGGCAGCCCTGCAGCAAAATAATCCCAACTTCAAGCCCATTGCAGAAATTAAAAATTACTTCCTTCCAGTTGGATGCAAGGCTTACTAATTTCCCACCAGCATTCAGGTGGCAAGTTTGCCACATGAATAATTGCGTGTCCAGAAAAGTGTTCCACTGGTAGGGTTATTAGCAGGAAAACAAGAATTCAGTTGGAAAGCATTAATAAACCTTGAAGACAACAGCTGTTATGGTGATTGATCCACCAGCCAAGTGTACACAATTCATGCAGGATGGAGGAGCAGAGGTTATTGCACAGGGAGGGTATGCTGAGAAGCAGGAAAGAAGGCAGGGTTGTTGTAGAGGTCAGGGATAAAAATTGGCATTGTCAGGTTCAAAAGTGTTTAAAACCCCCACATATCTTTTCCAAAGCTGACTCAAAATTAGATTATTGTAGTAGTCTGCAGCGTTTGCTACTTAGAATATTGGTGATTTCTTATAATACACAGGGACAATGGAAGCAGAAGAGTTTTGTGTGTGTCACAGGACAATTTCTCTGTTCAGTCCCCAGGACCAGCAGATGCTGCAATGCAAAGGCTGCAGGTGCCCCAAGGAACGTACACAAATGTGCCCAGTGCACCCACCCCTCCTCCTGAGGGGAGTGATAAAATCACCAAAGTCCTCCAATGGCTGAAAGAAGGAATAAGGGGAGGATGGAGCTGCCTACAGAAATGCCAGGAATTTCTGGCCCAGTGCATTGGGTCTGCTGCAGGGCTCTCCTGCCCATGAGTACCTGCACATTGGGAGCATCTCTCCTTTCTGCCTGTGTGCATCAGGGGTTTGTCCTTTGGCACTCACTGGAGTACGTTTTCAGTCTGTCTGGATAAGGATGCTGGTAAGAAAAAGGAGAAGGTGAACCTAAGTTGGCATGTTTGGCATGCAGGAATGCCTATATCTGAATCAATGTGATGTCCTGTAGCTCTTTGCCTCCCTGGAAACACCCCTTTCTGCAGGAATGCTTCATCCATCCCAGCAGTACTGTCTCTGCAAAAGCTGAATGGAAAAACCCCACGGACATAGTGGAGATAGAGCAGAGGGAATTCAGGTCCCTCCACCCAGGACCACCACTGGGGCTGGGCAGAGGCTGTGATCCTCCCCAAAGTGTTCACATCATGGCATTACAGTTCATGCCGAACGCACTGTAGGGTGTTGAGCTTGTTGCATTATATTTCCTTCTAAAAGGAAACAAAAACAAAATCTTGCCAGTTTATTATTTCAGCTAATTATATGAACCAACAGTATTTCATCCAAACCATTTTAGGAAAATAATTGGAGAATGTTTGCAAAACCCAAGCAACCGTTTTTCTCCTGCCAGGGTGGCAGATGCAAACATAAAGAGTAACATGTCCATACATCTCCAATCTCAACTTCTTATGAAACAAAATAAAAGCAATCTGGTTGTGAACTGATCCAAAGCAAATACAATATTTCAGAACACGCCACATTTAGTTGGTGGGGCTGATTTATATGATGCAATTTAAAGACCAGTGTGCAAATATGGAAGGGAAGACTATTTCCCCTTCACACTTTCTTACCTCGCAGACATTGTTTTTGTTTTGCATGTAAGTGAGGAGCCCTTGGCCTATGTAGCAGCTGCCTTTGAAGGATGAGCACTGACAGGTTTCTATGGCACTTCCAAAAAGGGCTGTTTTACAGGCCAGAGGTTCCCTTCATCATACAGAACGTTTTGCCATTTGTTGAGTGATCTGTGAGATCATCACACAGTGGTCTTCAAAATAAGTGTTGCCAAAAGCATGCCCCACCCAACTTCCATTTGCAGGCACTATCTCTATTCCCAATTTACAGCTGGAAAGAGGGGCAGGGAGAAGGCAGCAGAAGGCTCTCTAGGGAAACGGTGGAGTCACCAGCCCTGGAAGTGTTCAAAAAATGAGTAGATGTGGTGCTTTGCGGCATGATTCAGTGGGCATGCTCAAAGGTTGGACTTGATGATCCTGGAGGTCTTTTCCAAGGTTAATGATTTTATGATTCAATGACCTTTCTCAGGCAGTTCCATGCACAGGCTGAATGTCAGTGCTGGCAGCCAGTGTGCCACCACAGAGCCCAGGATGGCCCAGGATCACCCCGTTCAGTGCCTTCTCCTTTGTCACACACCATCTGAGAGGCAAAGACCTCATTGTGTTTGACGTTTCCATGACTCGTTTTCTGAGGAAGTGCTGCTCCAGCCATTGCCTCTGTTCTCTTTTAGATTTCATGGTCAGTTTCTAAGATTTAGTGGCTTTTCAGCAGGCAGAAGAGCACCTCGGTTTTGTGGCACTGCAGACCTACTTAGGGATAATTGCTGAAGTAAATCAGAAACAAAGGGAGACCTAGTAAAAACTGGAAATTATATTTTAAAAGTGAAATTATACTGAAAAAAAACAAAAAAGAAAACCACAAAACAACAGCAAACAACAACAAACCAACAACAACAAAAACAAAAAATCCACCCCCCCCAAAAAAAAAACCAAAAACCAAAAAACCAGCCAACCAAACAAACAAACACAAACCAACACACAAAAACAGGAGAAAGAATACCAGCAGGATAATTGTCATTTTCAGTAAGGAGGCCAGTGAAGGATTTCCAAAACCAGTCCAGTCCCAATTCTCAGTTTGCCTTGCTAAACCTTGATCCATCATTTTGCAATGAGCCTAAGCATATATTCCTCAGGGACCTGCAGGCTTTCTGAATGAAATCCTCCAGCCCTCCATCATAGGAGTAAGAAGGGATGCCAAGTGCCTGCTCTGAAGGGTTGCTACTGCTGCCTTAGACAGACACTCCTCAGTCCTTCCACAGCTTAACCTCATCCCATTTCCCATTCCCAGGGAGAACCAAAGCTGTGTGTTGTTCAAAGGCTACACAAAGACAAATCAGTGTTTTACACCCAAGCACCCTCAATATTTGGGCCACAGCAGCCCCGTAGCATCACAGGTAAGATACCATCAGACTGCTCTAAGATACACCACCCAGGAATGAGAGAGGTCAACAACAAGAATAAATACATGAATTTAATTCTTTCTCTGCTGCTTTCTCCTTGCTGCCAGGAGTTGCATTTATGCATTTTGCACACCAGTGGTGTGAGGAATGTTCTCAGGAAGGTCTGCATCCCAGGACCTGGAGGACTCTAATACCTGGGTTTCATGAGCAAGGAAAAACAGCCACTCTGTGAATTAATGGAAAATCTTATGGCAACGCCAGTAAACAGAGACACTAATTAATGCCAATTCAACAAAATTCATTTAGGACTCAGATTGCTAACCAAAGCTTTTCTTCCCCCACATCTGGATATTGCAAACCTTCAAGCAACACTAGAGATTTCCCTCAGCTCCCTGAGGAACCTGGCCCCGTGCAATGAGCTGCAATGTAAACTGCTGCACTGCCCAGGTCTGCTGGTGGGTGCAGGATCCCCATGAAATTGCAGGACTTTTCTGCAATGAAATATGTTTGACATGGGGGTCAGGTAAACTGTGTTGTGCTGCATTCATGAGCATTTTTCAATTAACACTAACAGTCTAACACTGAAGATGGTCTCCAGTCTCAAATTTCAGATATTCAAAGTCTGAGGGTTGTTTGAAGCTTGAGCATGGTTGAGCTGGGCTAGCCCTCCATTATTTTCTAAACATTGACTTTTCTGTCATCTTTATTTATTATAATTAATACTCTCTTAATGCAGACTCTCCCTGGACTTGTTCTGGGATATGCTGTACTCCTTGTTCTTGTGATGAGCAGTATTCCCCCACCAGAATACAGACATGGCATAATGACTTGAATTTGCAAAGGCACTTTGATTATCAGTGCAAAAAAAAACCAAACCCTTCTTTTTCATGGCAAAGTGGCCTGTTCTGCTCCAGATGAAAACGTGGATGTTTCCATAATTGCACACTGACCTGTGTTAAACAAGCCAGCTCAAATGCTATTTTAGCTCAGTGTGGCCAGACTTTATCAGATTTATTCTATCTAGAGGAAGTCACATTGCAAATAAATAACTTCAGTGGTACATTGGAGTGTTGAAAAAGCAAATTATTTGGCAACTATTCCCCCTTTCTTCTCCTTATTCACCTAGTTTATAGGGCCATTAACAAATGCACCCTGGCTAAAAATGTAGCCTCAGAATAGATGAGACAACCTCATCTCTCTTCCACTTCATGAAGTTTTATTTTGAGTCCTTCTTTCTTCTTGCCCTCTAGAGACTTCATGTGCTGTGACATTTTCTGAGTTTCTGCTGCCAGCCTGGGAGGATGGCCAGGAGGTGAAGTGCGGGGACTTTATTCAGTGCTCTCCCTGAAGGACAACAGCTCCTTGCTGTAACTACAGTTCTGCAAGTCTTTCTGTGCATCACCGGCACTTTGCCTCTTTGCACACCCCCTCCTTCCACCCATCCTTACCCCCAAAGTTCTGCCATGGTGGGTTGGGCTGGCACTGGATCTGGTTGCGTGTAGGAAAGACAATGATGCCCTCTTGGATGGGTCAGCGAGGCACTGGCTCTCCCTGCAAGATTTCTTCTTTCATTGCCATGGTCCCTTCTTGCTGCAACCATGACAAATGCCAGAGCTCTTTAACCATTTTCCTATAGGAGAATTAAAGTTTTAGTGATTAACCTCTATAAATTACAAGAGCAATACTCTAAATAATAAATAGTTTCTGGCCAGGTCTAAGCCTCTGAGCTATTATTCTCCAGCATGATATGCTGAGCCTCCATCTGCATTTATTTTCCATACAGTATTCAAGTCCTCTTATGTCATTGAGATAAGCAGTCAGGAGATATGTGTTTTCCAAAATGATGTCCTCATTCATCATTTCTTCCTCGCTGCTCAGCCTGATTACATTTAATTCAAGAAGAAAGAAGCTTCGCCTGGGCCCACTGAGCATATAAGGTTAAAAAAGCAATACAAATGAAGCAACGGCTTCCTGGAGAAGTGGCTACAGAACACAGAATAACACCATCCCTTATCAGCACCAGGGCTGTGTACTCTCCTCCTCATTTTCAGAGAAAACTCACAGCACAAATGACCCATTCATCAAGATCAGCAGGTACAACTCTGCTTTAAACACACATGCACAACAGCAACCACCCTCCCTGTTAATAGGGAATGAGCTTTGAGCATTAATTTCATCTGATACTAATGCAAAGCTTAATTACAAAGAGAGATAGGGGAATGAAAGCTTGCTGCAGTCTGAGCTCTTTCCAGGGGCTCTTGGCTTAAGGAGAAATATCTTTTGTTCCTACAAGTTCTTCTGTGTCGCAGTATTTGGCCACTCCAGAATGCAGCAGGGAGAAATAATGCCAAAATGTGTCTGCACAATATGAGCAGTGGCTTTCCAAGCCTGATGAAAGATTCCCTGTGACTTTGTGCACTCACCCTCTCCCTGGCTGCCCAGGATGCAGCCTCCGGGTGCGTGGAGCCTCCCCAGTGAGCAGGGGGGAGAGAGGCAGCCCATACTGAAATTCTTGCTCACCTTCTGCAGCAATGCAGCCCCTGTGAGCTGCTCTTCACCAGCCCAAGCAGAACGATACAGCCTGTGCCAGCTCTGAGTCAGGGAGCTCTGCTCTGCCCTGGGTGCCAATCCTGCACCCTCCTGGGTGCCAACACAGCCACTGCTTGCTCCCACGTCGCTCAGTGGCAAAGGTGATGCTGTTGAGAAGACCTACGTGGTGTAAACAGCGGCTCAGCTCTGCGTTCAAGTCTGGACATGATGTGGATGGGAATGGGCACTGCGGGTCTTGGCTGGTGCATGGCTCTGCAGTGGCACCAACAAACCCCCCAAATCCACTCCCACAGACAAGTTGGGCTGGCTGCTCCAGAGCCAGGCTGGCACCCTCATGTTTTCAGAAGGAATTTCCCACTAGGAAAGGCAGTTTGCATATTTGCTCTAATCAGACTTCAAAGAAATGCCAAAGGAGCCAGGGAAATGAAACACATACTGAGCCAGCCAAACGGGCAAATAAACACAGGCAAAAAAAGGCAGTCTCTGATAAAATGAACTCAGACCAACTCTGGATTTAAAATGAAAATTGAAAAGGGCTTAAAGAGATGAGTAGCTTCCCAGCATGTCCAGAGGGCAGCAGATCCATAGCTCCAAGCTCTGCCCCACAGCCACAGCAACAGTGTATGTGTGCAGCAGCTCCAGGGCAGTGCAGCTGCTCATCCCACCTCTCCAAGGGGAGAAGGGCTGTGGACGCACTGGAGTCCCAGCTCCCACTGCCTCTCCAGGACTTAACATGTTCTTTTCCAGAGAAGTTGATGCTTTCTTTAGAAAAATCTGCAATAATTTTTGGTAGCTATTCTGAAAAAAACCCTCCTCCCACCTATGTTTTGATCAACACTGATTTGGAGAGTCCACTGTCACTTAGTTTGGGCATGAAGACACGAGACTCTTTCTAGGGACCCATAAAATTAAACTGAGTTGGGAAAGAAGTAGCCCATGACCTGTCTCTCCCTTGGCCGGGGCCGAGCAAGCCCATGTTAAACCTGCCCTCACAGAGGAACCCTGGACACACAGACAGGGGAGCATGGCTGCTGGCACTGCCACCCTGGACGACAGGCTGGGAGAGCAAGGGAGGGAAGTTGTATTATCCCTTTCAAGCTACAAAAGCAGGCAAAATGTAATTATAATCACCCAAACTGGAGTTCTGCCAGGACATCAGGGCTAATGGTCTTGCTCTTGCAAGAAGTGCCATGGGATTTTTCTAATGATCACAAGTGGTCAGGACCTCGGTTTTACATCTCATTTGGAAGATAATGAAGAACTTGCCCATTTATTTTTGGTCCAAAGGGAGGTAAGGACAAATTGACTATGTCAAAGGCCATGAGGACTTAGAGATGTAGATTCTTTTGCTCAAGATGTCACTGGGAGCTCTGACAGCCAGAGGAATGGCAGAGGGAAAACAAGAAGCAAGTAGGAAGCGTGTGTGATTTCATACGACTTCTGTTAGTGTTTCAACTTTTTCTGAATCTGCTGTGACTCCAGTGACATTGCTGAAAGGAAGGTGAATCTTTTTTCATGTGAGTTATTCTCACTGTAAAATATATTTGGAGAGAATGAGTTTATAAAGCTATCTTTGAGATAATTGGCAAGGATATTCCACTCTCCCATGAAGGTTATGAGTGGGTTACAAGAGGGTCTTCACTTTAAACTCAGAGCAATGAGAAATTAATAGATCTTGCAGTGTCAGTCTCAAGGCAGAGGATTGTGATAAACTGGAAACAGGAAGAGAGACTCTCTTTAAGTTACAGAGTGAGAGAAGAGAGATGTATCAAACTCCTGGGAGTTACACAAATTCAGACTGATGCCTCTGCTGAACACAAGCATGGTGATTGCCAATAAAAGGTCAGTGCAATTGGAGAGGACAAATATTGCCTTATACTCGGAGGAGAAGCAAGCATGACATCCCCAGAGACCCCGCCTGTTACTTGCCTGGAATAGGGAGCTCTGCCCTGGGAAAATGCACCGTAGTCAGCATAGGCAAGTGCTGGCTTTTAAAGTGAAAGCTGCTGTGTGGGTAGAGAATGATTTCCCTCTTTCCAGCCATGACTATTTCCATACCTAAATCCTTTGTAGAGCCTGCATCACCCCTCTTTCTTTGCTTAGAGCACAAGAAAAAGTGATCACACCTAGAAAGCCGCAGAGAAGGGTTTGGACAAGAGGAAGAACTCGCAAAGGCTGCTCTGGAAGGTCATTACTTGGGTATTGGCTGTTGTATGGATGGAGCTGCCAGAGTGGAGAAAGAACTGGCTGTGATATTGATGAGAACGAGTAGTTAAATGAAAGCAGTTTGGGTTGCAAAATATAGACTGCCATTGAGATCAGCACTGGAATCAGTTTAATTAATTTATATGATCAATAACCTGGAAGGGTGAAGGCACAGACCAGCAATGCAATTTGTTTGTGGTACAAAACAATCACAGAGGAGCTGACAACACATGGGACAATGCTCTCAGCTCAGAGTGGGGGGAACAAGGTATATACAAAAAGCACAGGAAATGGAGGTGGGGACAGTCAGCAGAGTCAGGGTCCATCTCAATGATCTCACTCAACAAAGCAGAGAACAATGATGAGTAAGGCTCAGCCCTTAAGCACAGCACTCATGCAGGGAGCACAAAAGGGACACCACAAAGGGTGTGCCAAAGGGACCTCAGCCAAAGGTGGAAACAGGGTGCTGGTGTCAGTACAGAAATGGGCAAATCTTGCAGCACTGTGGTTTTGATTTCTTTGTATGGGGAAGAGCATGAATGACACATCAAAGATAAGGAGAGCTCATGTATTTAGACATGTTTGCATGGAGCAGAGGCTGAGCAGTGAGGATTAGCTGCCTCAGGATCTGGAATGGCAGCTGGGAGGCTGCCCTTGAAGAAATGGATTTCCAAGAGATGGGATGGACAGGGCATGGTGCTGGTGGAGGAGGAGGAGGGAGAACTGAGCTTCATGCTCCTTTTTTGGGTCCAGGAATCTTGCATTTCAGCCCTCAAGTGAGCATGACATGATGTAAGGTGAAAGCATCAGTGTCAGGGTTGTCTGCAGCTACAGCACATTGTTCAGGAGCTGCAGGAGAGCCTACAGAGAAGGGCTGTTGCTGGTTAGGCTCATTCCTCAAAAGACTTTGGGTAAAACTCTGATAAAACACATTTTCTCTTTTTTTTCCTTTTTTTTGTTCCTCCTTACCCCCAGGGGGGAAAAGCTTGGCTTCCCCTGACTCTGAAGGAGCCATATGCACTTCTCTCCTGCCCTCACTTGTGCATGAGCAGTGCAGGGCTGGAGCCCACCCCAGAGCCAGCTGAGCTGTGCAGTGATGGGAAAGGGGGTTTCACAAACACCCTCCCACTGGGGGGGCTGGCAGCAAGGGGGAACACACCTCAGCCATGAGCAGGAGACATCTGTGAGGGTCCTGTTGCTGGAGTAAAGAAAAGGGAGTGAGTGTACAGGAATGTAAGGACATAAACGCCAGTCCCTGGGGAGAGAGGCTGAGAATTCCCTCGTGTTTGCTGATCTGCAAACCTTGTCAGAGGCTTTCGATTCTCTTGGAGCAGAGAAAGAAAGAGACAGATGCTGAGATAATTACTACCCTGGCAGAGAACTTATTCTTGTATCCAGAAGGAGAGTTACAGCCTCGCAGCTGTCTTCAGGATAGAGTGAAAGCATTTTTGCCATGGTACATTGCAATGGCAATTAATTTTCTTGATAAGCTTAAACTAACCTTTATTTTAAAAAGGAAGATAACTTGTTGTGTGAAGTGTCTTCTAACCTGGCATTTACCAAGGGCAATGGGATAATCATTTGAAAAGCAATTAAAGGTACCTTTTTTATAAGCTTCCCAGTGCCTTTTTAAGGTGCTGCAGAGCCTATGGCCCCTCTTGCTCAGGATGACTCAGTGCTTCTTCTTCCAGAGCACATTTCCAAATGCTCAGAGCCCAGATTTTAATACCAAAGTCTCTAAAATAGGTAACTATTCTCCTGAAGGTTTGATCAGAAGGTTGGACCATTTTCTTGCATAGCAGGCATGTGAAACAGGGAAAGTTGTTCTCTTCTAAACAAAATTAGTTGGAAAGCCTTTTTGAAGTTCCAGCCTTTCAGCAGATGGTGATAACATTAAATTCTGAGAGCTGTCCCCTTGACCCTACTGCTCTCTCCCACTTTTTATGGAGGACACCAAGGCAAATTCAGTCAAAGATTTCAGGAGACTTATTTGCTGTGTTTTGCAGCCCCAGGTACATTTGGGCCAAATTCTCCTGACACTAGAAGGACTCTCCTAAACAATTTGCTGTTGCTAAAAGCAGATGGACAAAGTTTTCAAGAGCCACAAACTCAGCTTGTTCAAGGCAGTCTCCATCCAGGGAGGAGGAGGAGGAAGGGAAGGGATCAGACAGGTTACCCCAGCAGCAAATGCCCTGAAAGCATTGTTTATTTTAAAGTTTTCCTACCATCATGTTTTTGACGTGTAGCACACACAACAACATGACAAAATATCTCCAGTCCCTCCTAATTATTTTGTGGGATGACCTGTCAAAACATAATTAGATCATTCCATGCATTGTTGTTATGGGGAAGCTTTGTGATCCTTGAATGTCAAGCTGTCACAGAGATAACTGAACCTTTGAAATAACAGTATGTTAAAACCAGGGGTTATTTATTATTGGCAATGCTCTTTACACGATGTTAGTGCAGGAGCACTGCAAGGGAACAGCAAACCAAAAACCCAAGACACAATAATGATGATATGCAGCAATAATCACAAACATGCAGCAAAATGGGATCTGATGATGGAGTCTCTGTGCAAGTCAGCAGCTCTGCAGAGAGCTTCAGAAGCCCTTCTGAAGCACTGTACTGAGCCCTGACCCTTCTGCTTTTAATATTTGATCAGCTGTACTGGTTTCAGCTGCTCCAGCATGATATCTTGGTGCTTCAGATCTCCAAAAACTATACTGCTGGATTTTAGATGAATACAGAAAGTCTGGATAAGATTGCTTACCAGAGGGAATTAGGTTACAACATTACTTTAGGCAAAGAGACCAATGGGAAAATAAATTGTTTTATAGAAATAGCTCCTTCAAAAGTGTAAGGTGGGCCTGGAATGAATTGATAAGAGAAAACAAATCACATATAAACAGATATTTTAACAGACAAAAATACCTAGCAGTCAAATCAGACAATGAAGGGGCTGATATACACTTATGGAAGCACACACCAAGGACTGACACCATCCCATTTCCCAGATAATCTGCCTGTGTCCCTCTGCCTGCCCCCACAGCACAGCTGCTTTCCTGTGTGGCATAGAGGTATGTCAGTGGGGTTGGGCAGCAGCCTGGAGACTGAGTCTCCTGCCCCCCACCTTGACCACAGACATTAGAAGTCCCAAGAGAGGAATATTTGTATCTTTGAAAAAAAACCAATCTGATTACGAAAATTTCCATGCTAGAGAACCTGCAGCAGGGTCTTTGCCCTAGCTGTCAACAATTTTCAACTTATTTTCCACTTGAATTCCTATTTTAGATATTAAGTAATTCTGCTGCAACACCCACCTGCCTTCCTCCAACACATTCACTGATGGTAATTCAAAGTAATCCTTAACCTTATGTTTATAAATTAAATGAGGCAACTCTCACAAACTCCATGGGGCAGTTTCTCAACCCTCTGATCATCCTTGTGTCTCTCCTCCAGTATTTTGCAAGTTTTCTTCATACCTTCTGAAATGTGGACACTCAAAATGAGCACAGCACCCAGCAGCTGTGCACCAGTGCAAACCCGGAGGTAACACAACCTCCCTACTCCTACTGCCTACTATACTTAGCCATATATCCAGGGAATCTTACTGGTCTTTCAGCTGCAGCCACAAGTAGGAACTCATATGCATTTAGTTTTCCACAATCCCTTTCCTGAGTTTCTCCTTCCTGAGACAGCCTCCTCCTCCACAAGCCTGACCTACATTCCTTGCTTCTAAATGCTTGACCTTGTATTTGCATGTCTTGAAATGCATATTTGTCTGCTTGTCCTTGGCTTAGCTGGCTGCCCAGGTTGTATATCAGTGAGTCTCTCCTTGTTTACTACATTTTCAATCTTCAAATCTCTTGGGAACCTTATCAGTACTTTCAGAATATTTTTTCTCCATGCTGTAGATAAAAATATTGCAAAAAGCATAGGAACGGGAGTTGATCTTTAGGAACAAGAAATTAGATAAACAGCTTTCATTTTTGATGTTGGCTGGTCACTCTTTAAACCATTTAATGTGTGCCCCAATGCCTAACCATCATTCTTGATCGATAGTAAGAATTTGCAAAATCATAAATGCATACAGACATCTGCGTGTACTAGGTCAATACTATTGCTTTTATTGATCCTAGGAATAATCTAATGAGAAAACAAAATCATGCTAATGTTCTCACAGCTCTGCATTGACTGATACAAATTATCTCACCTTCCTTCAGCACTTTATTCACCAGAATCTGCCCTTTCATTACTTGACCCAATGTCAGACCCACTCCATGTCACTCACCTCCCCTGAGCACTGGGTAGATGAAGGTTTTTCTCCAGGCTTTTCAAGTTGTCCCTGACTTCCAAGATTAACCATTTCTGTTCAGCCTAATGAATCAGGACACTTTGAGAAAATTGAAAAAATACAGCACAGGTTTTTATCAGAGCTTCCCAAACTTTCCCTTCTCATGAAGGTAAGCCTTTGTGCTGGTTTTGGCTGGGCAGCTGATATGGGGCTGTGTCCTAGATTTGTCCTGGAAAAAGTGCTGATAATACAGGCATGCTTTAGTTATTGCTGAACCCTGCTCACAGTGGGGATGGGCAAGAAACTGGGAGGAGACAAACCATTTGACTCAAGGGATATTTCATACCATATGATGTCATGCTTAGCAATAAAACTACTGGAAGGTTGGTGAAGGGGCTGCTGCTCAGGTACTGGCTGGGCATCAATCAGTTAGTGGTGAGCAATTATCTTCATTTGCAACACTTGTCTTTTTGGGTTTTATTTATCTTTTTTTGTTATTTTCCTTTTCGTTACAATTTTTGTTGCTGTTATTATCACTATAATCATTATAGTTATTATTTTATTTCAATTATTAAACTGTTCTCATCTCCAATCATGAGTTTTCTCACTTTTATCATTCCAGTTCTCTCCCCACCATCCTGCTGGAGAGGGTGAGCAGGAAGCTGTGTGGTGCTTAGTTGCTGGCTGGGGTTAAACCATGACAGCCTCATTTTTAATTGGGAAGGTAATTACCCACCAGCTCAAAAGGCTATGGTCAGTCTCTAACACTTCTGCTTCAAGAGATGTCAAGTAGTAGGTATGGCCTTGTTCAAGCACCAGAAATCTGTTTTAATGCTAGACTCAGTGGAGGCATCCTCCTCTCCCTGGGATTTTCAGACCAGACCAGAGGGGTCTCATCAAATGCAAAGGCATTTCTCAGCCCTCCCCACATATTGAAAAGGGTTTCAGACAGCTCACATCAAGTCATGTATGTTCTTACATCCCTCATATGTTGCATTCCTTCTAAACTTCAGTTTGCACAGGTTCAGTGGTTTTTTTGCTTGCCTCATATGACACTGGACCGTACACGACCTACGAGATGATCAGCAGCTGGTGTTTCTCTTGCCCTTTGCACACGCAGCAACAAGGCTACGACTTTGTGCCATGTTTTTCAGCCAGGAGGTTATTGATATTTATTGCAGTGATATAGCAGATCATTTGGACATGGAAAAGAGACGGGAAATCAATTAGCATCGATACATGTCTCCAGACTGTTAACTTGCTTATACAAATCCAAATGACCTTCCCTCTTGACACCCCGTGGTGCTCAGGAGGGGAACAGACCCTGACCCTCCTCCAAAGGGATTATGAAAACAGGAGGAAACATAGATGGGAACTTCTGGAAGAAAATAGCAATTTCTTTGCATGCAGTAAGCAGTTTGATGGCCTCACTAAGCACTAAACAGAACTAACAAAGCACCAGCAGAATAACAGCAGAGTGAAAACACTAAAACTAAGCCATAAAAGCAGCATTACTGATTCACGTGGCAAGAAGAGCTTTTCTCCCTCCCTTCTGCTCAGTCAGGGATGCACGCAGTAGGTAAGACACAACACCCTGCCTGGCTCTTCTCATCCCACTGCAACCAGACCCACTGTAACCACTGTCCCGTGCTGAGCCTCATGCACTGGCCCAGGAAAGGCAAAATTTCCTGTTGCCTGGAACCCAGAACCACAAGTGAAAACTCTTGTGTGACCAATGGGAGGGCTGAGAAGGTGGTAGGATCTCTGCTACACAGGCTAAAGCTCCCTAGATGCCCCTTGCCATCATGCTGCACAATGTAGGTATGACACGTGTGGTCACTGCTGCAGCCATAGCATGGCAATGCTTGGTACCCAGACAATCCAACAGGCTTTTTGATATCAAATATTCCAATCTGTGGGTGTAGGAGGATGAGATATACTGGTTGTCTGCTTGAAGATAAATCTAGGCTTTCTAGAATCTGTAAATCTCTGCAGCTAGGCTCAGGGAGCTGCAAAAAGCAAACCACCAAGGAGCTGCCTGATATGATATGGAACCAGTTCCTCTTGAATATCATCTTAGAGTGAGAGCATTCCCACTGGAGCTAGGCACAGATGAAGGATCCAGTCCATATGGGAGGAAGAAGCACAACAGAGCAAGCAAACAACACCCCCATGCTATGATACCCACAGATGCCATTGGGATGTGTCAGCACCCAACCTCCTGCTGGGCATCCCAGCACCATGAGCCGGAATGAGGATGGACAGTATGAGCAGAGCACGGCCAAGGGCTGTCACCCCTCTGGAGGCACCCAACAGGTGTTGAGATTAACCAACATCCATGGTAATCTGAGTGTCACCTTCCAGCTCTGGGTTTTCACCTTAGAAAGTCACTCCCTGCTTCCACAAGGCTGTCTCCTTTGTAAGCAAAATTCCTCCCCTTAGGTGAGGCACCTCACAGCCCCCATGGGAAAGCCCATGCTTACACATTCAGACTAAACCCCTCTTTATTTGAGAGCCAAGGCAGAGCTCAGCAGGAGCCTTGGCAAGACACAGGCACACATTGCTGTGCTCTGTGCTGCCGGGCTTCCCCGGGGGAGAGATGCATCCATCCCACAGGGGCTGAGTCACTCTGGAGACACGTTCGCGTCTGCCGATTCCCGCCTTGGCTCCTGCTCTCCAAAGCTAAAACAAGCCCTTGTGGTTCCTAGTCACACTCAGTTCTGCCCTCCCACTCCCCCCAGATGTAGGTAGTGGCATGGAGCCACACTGTTTGGTCTGGAGCAGGAAGAGGGCAGAGTCCCAGGAGGAATAGAGCTGGTGGGTGTGCAGGGTCAACAGGCTGCTCTGGACACACCAAGGAGCTCAGGTAGGGACAGGACATTCCTTTTTCCTGAGCTTCTTCAGGCCACATTCCTCCTGGCATAGCTGCCAAGTGCTGAGGCTTGCACACAACCCACTCCTACCCTCCTCCCTGCAGGCATTGCATCCACACACTTCAGACAGGCTGTCCTCCAAAGTCCTCTGAAAACAAGGTGCAGCTGGCTGTCCTCAAACCAACAGGCTTTAAAAAAAAATAAAACAAAACGAAAACTAATAATAATTAAAAAAAGTTTCTTGCAAACAGCTGAAGGATACGGTTATCTGGGACCAAGACACTCCTCATGGTTACCTTCCCACAACAAACCCCTTCAGGGCTCTGCAGCCCCGTTCAAACTGAGCATCTCATCACCCTGAGCATGTGGTGATTCACCAGCCTGAGCTCACGCAAGGCAATTCTGCATAAGTCTGCTGTTCCTGTCAATCTGTCTCCTTGTGTACTGACAGAGAGAGAGAGAGCAGAGATTTCTGACAGTGGGCAGATTAATAATACATTTATTTTCTCCATGCATCATGAGGAAGAGGAAGAGCTGTAATTCAAGAGCCTCCCTGAGAGTTTTGCAAATTCCTCACAATAGGAGACAAGAGCAGGGAAGGAGCTTTTGTACTTCGACTCTTAAAGCTGGTGGCACTCTGTATTTTAATGTAACATTTAAAATGCACAGAAAGAACTGTGTGTATCATAAATACAAAGTGAAAATATTAAACCAGTCGATACAACCAGAGCATCATTTTTCATAAGCTCTTAGAATCAGAAGATAGCAGCAAAATGTGGGTGTCTGTGACATTGTCAGCTCCTCAATATCTCTAAGGAAGAGGGTTTTGAGCACCCATAAGAGTCTGAATCAGAGCATCTCTCCATGGGGAAACACCATGGCACTGAAAACAGAACTGGTCTGTGGCACCAGGGAATGTCTGATTCTCCTGCACTGCCCTTTTCATGGAGGTGCATCTGCTTGGCAAATGAAACATGAGCTGTGCTTAAGGAGAATGGCTAGGTCTAAATAGCCAAGGTGGAAATCTGACAATGCCATCAGTAACTGGCATTATTTCAAAGCTGGCAGGAGCATGGCAGCTCCTGCCTGCTTGTGCAATTCCCTCTCCTGCCTTTCCCACCAGCCAGGTGCTCCCTGATGCCTCCCAGCTCTCCCCTTAAAGATGGGTTTCTGTTCCCATCCCTTTTTTACCTCTTCACCTTCCTAAAGTTTCCACAGTGACCAGATGAAAAGTATGAGGCAGCAAGAGTACATATTGCATTTTTTGTCCACTTAAACATTGGTATTCCAATTTTAGGGAAGGAAATTGCCATTTAAAAAGCCAAAGCTATTTCTTACAGTCCTTTTTTATATATACCTTGCTTGCACATTCACCTACTTTCAAACAAAGAGGAGAAGAAGATGAGATTTTCTGATACTGGCATTACTTAACATACCTGCCTGGTAGGTACAAAACAGGGCGATAATGAAGGCATGTTGGTGTGTATTCATCAGAAACACACACTGAAAGGCACAGGCTGAGACTAGTAATTTATATGTCTCTTTCTTCACAGTTTTGGTTTCTTTTTTTTTTTTTTTTTGAAACCTCAAGAAGAGAAAAGTGTAGAGAAATCAGAATAAAAATTAGCATTAGATGTCTGCATTTCAGAGAGCAGATCTGAGCAGGTCTCCCTGAGCACACCAGCCCTGCAAAGTCGTGGTTTCCTTAGGGCTGTGCAAACTGGAGCAAAACCAGCAAACTAAAGGAAAACCCCAAAATAAGATATGCAGATGATGGCTGAGAAAAGCTGAGCTCCTAGCTTGGCTGAGAGGCCCTCAAGCTAACCTGGTTAAGAAACTGTCTTTCAAACACACACTTGGGCTAAGACGTTGAGCAGAGCAGTGTGGAGAGTGCTCTTGTCTTTCCTAACCTGAGACCACAGACACTGTCACTATAAATACTAAAATAATTTCTCTTTTTAAAAGTCCTGATAAAAATGACAGTACAGGGCAATGCTGTTACCAATAGCCAGAATAAGCCATGCCAAGAACCTCCCAAAGACAACCCTGCAATACCCGTGACCTCCCAAGACAGTCTGAGTCCTTACAGTATCACACACAAAACAGATGCCATAAGGATCATGAAAAATAATTTTAAAGAAACAGAATTTAGGTAAGAGTGTAAGCCACAGTTTTCAACATGCCTACATTATCGTGAACTCTTATGATCATGACAGCACTATGCAGCCTCGTATATGCTTGTGTTAGACACTGTTGGGTCATCATTTGAGTCAGTAGAGATGCTGTTTCATCAGCATTTCAATTACAAAACTCCTTTGCAGAGATTAGTAGTGTAGCTCATACTTTAAGCCACGAAGCAATTTTTTTCCCCTTAAAATTTCATTAAAGTCTGCTGATAGAGCAAAAAGCACAGTAACTTTTTTTTTAATTTCAGATACTACTTCTAAACTCTCTCACTATAGAGAAATTTCGCTCCAGGCAATTTGTTCTTCACTGGGAGTGGTTGTTCCTGACCTCTAACATTTCATAGCCCCCATACCACTGCAAGAAGCCTGTGCAGCAGCAGCAATTCTCCCACTGTAGCAATGGCTACAGTCTATATAGCAGACCTGTATGTACATATTATTCTCAATATTGGCCATGTCTCAAGCTGAATACAGCCAATTCCCAGCAAAATAAAACATTAAGGTTTAATTTTGTAAATGCCTGCTTGTGTTTTTATAGACATGAGCCAGACTGTAGAGTTGGGTGGGTCTAACACACTACCCCAGAGCACATCAGACCACTGCATTCCCTGCCTGTTTTCCATCAAGTCAATGGCTACAGACTGTGAGCAAAACACTTCACTTCAGTCCATTATTCCAACCAAGCATCACTGTGATTTACTACCAACAGTCTGTTCAAAACAATGGAAAGAAAACATCATTTGTGCGAAAGATCTTTCTAGCAAGTCATGACACAGTGACTGAAGCCATGTGGGGAATTGTCTCCCAGTCTCTGTCCCTGTGATCCCTCCTTTCCAAAGCCTCCTCCATACACAGGCCAGGGCAAGCACCACGTGGGATAACCCTGGTCCAGCAAAGAAGCAGCAGCAGGGACTCAGTTAGAGTGTAGTATCATCCCACATGTTCCCAGCACCTGTTTAACCACACACTCTAAAGAGATTTTACTGTTGTGTGAAGCCCTTTACAAAAGCCACCAACCTCAGGGAGATGCCACCAGTGTTATTTCCAAAGCTGCTTTGCATTAAAGGGCTGTGTGTCTTCCAAACACAATTTATCAGGTGGATTTGGAATATTGTCCCGATTTTCATTTTTTCCCTCATATCTCTGTCTTCTCTCCCTCTAAGTCTTTTCCTGGGCTTCAGTAAGCCAAGCAGCAGGATTGCAGAAACAATCATATTTATCTGAAGAGAAATTGAATCATAACATTATAGGATTTCCATCTGTAAGCATTCAGTTTTCAATTTCAGCATGTTTTGTCTTGCTTTGTCTTAATGGTCAATAGAAAGATTCCCTAAGACCTTGATAGGATAAAAGAAAACTTGTTAACATAATAACAGCATCTCAGGGATTTCATTTCAAAGCCACCAAGGGCTTTCTGCTCCTTCCAAGCTGCCTCAGAGGCTTATTCCTGAGTGCTGCTGGTAAAGACCACATCTCTTTGTCCCAACAGGGTCCTGGAAGACTGTGTTCCAGAGCCATCTGTAAATTAGAAATTCACATTATTAGGTGAAAAGATGGCTGCATATGCACAAAAATACACCTGCTCCTGTTATTAGCAAAAATCTACAAAACACAGCATAAAGTCAAAGGCAGAGACAAAATGCCAGACCTTCATAACATACAGCAGGGCTGTGGACGTGACTGTGCCTCACCTACAGCCCTTTAGATAACTCCTCACACTGGCATATCTTTAATCAGTGCCACAGAAGAGCAGCAAAATTCGGATTTTTGAATTTCCCATCTCAAGGGCCAGAACTGCCAAAAAGTGAAGCACTTTGCCTTAGAAAGATCAGGAGTCACACTAGTTCTTGGTGGGAAGAGTGGAGAGCTGAGGTTTGCGATGTTCCTCAGGTGCCAGGAAGCTCACGCCCTTGTTTTGGAGGAGGTTGATGGAAAGCCAGGCTTCTGGGACCAGCAGATGTCGTGCCTGGGACAGCACCAGGTCATGTCAGTGCTCCTCAGCATGCAGGTCCCAGCGTCTTTCTGCTCTCTCCAGCTACCTGAAAGGAGGTTGTAGACAGGTAGGAGTCAGTCTCTTCTCCCATGTAACAAGCAATAGAAGAAGAGGAAATGTCCTCATGTTGCCCCCGGGAGTTATAGATTGCATATTAGGGGAAATTTCTTCACTGAAGGCATTGAAACAGGCTGCTCAGGGAAGTGGTGGAATCACTGTCCTTGGAAGTGTTCTAAAAGCCTGTAGATGTTGTGGTCAAGGGCATGGTTTAGTGGTGGACCTGACAGCATTAGGTTAATGGTTGGACTCGATCTTAGAGGTCTTTTCCAGCCTTAATGATCCTATGATTCTAAGATGCTAATCCCAGGATAGGGAATTTAAGCCTAGGTTTTGCTAACTGTTTCTCACAGATTCCTGAAAATGACCCATACATCTCCAGAGGGTGGCCTGAACCACAGAAAGAAAATGCCATGGCTCTATGAAAGAGAACCCTCACCCACAGCTCTCCCTGCTGACGTCTGCGTGAGCTCTTAAGCAACACGGGAGCAAGCAAAGGATGCTAAACACCAAGACCACAAGCTCCCTTTTTTTTTTTTTAGAGAGAAACCTAGAGCAGAGAGCCAACAGCTCCATCAGGGTTTGCAACACGTCACAGCAGGGCTCAGCAAGGCCGACACAGGACACAGCTGGCTCAGCAGTGTTGGTCACAGCCCAACTGGCTCCATGGCCCATGAGGAGCAATCCAGCCCAGCTTTAGGAAAGACAAAACCACGTTATTAAATCACAACCTGAGTCTCCTTTAAAAAGTACAGTAGCTAGTTGTTTGGTTAATTAAACTATTAAATTATGCTAGAAAATAAACATTTGGAAGTTTCAAGCAAGAGAAAACCATGAATACTAAGAACTCCCCAACTCAGTGTGATTGATTACACAAACAAACCGTATGTATTGAAGAAGTGTTACGGAAAAACATCGCTTTCATCAAATTTTAAGTGAACAGTTGTAGAGTGGGGAGGGGGAAATTAATTAATTACACCCTGAAACATTTCACTGATTGAATCCATGACCCCAGCACTCGTAAGGTCATCAAATGATAGATTAGTGCTGCATGGAGTATCACAAATGGCATTTGCGCTGGGAAGCTCATTATATGAGATGTCAGGTCATGTAAATCATAGGAAACAAATACAAACATCCATCAGAAAAATACAGATAGTCATTACAGGCAGCAGAGAGGAGTTGAATTATTATGCAAAATTTATTTTGACTATTAAAATACAAAGAGGTGACACAAAATTGTCCTTTAAGCAAACATAAACTACAAGCACTCTGACAGGAGGTTTTGTTTATAAATGTTTCATCTCCTCAGTATACCATGTCTGTAAACAGTACCTGAAAAACAAAGAAACAGGGAAAAAACAGAAAAAAAATAAAATCAGTGATCCAATGTTTGGGTCTTCCGAGCTTTTCCTTTATTCAGGAGAAAACTATTCTTTCCACATCTGAATAATCAATGCAAGATAGGAAGAAATAGACTGTAATTACTGCATTGAGTCATTTGTTACAGATCCTGTCTGCTCCAAGAGAACAGAAGCAAGCACTTGCTTCTTGACAAGCAATTTTTTTTGGGGGGGGAGATGCACTAAACAATTTGGTAGAAATATGTGGGTGCTCAAGGAGAGAAAACCAAGCAGCAGGAAATACTAAACCAGAAGGGCTATTAGCACTCTCCAAATGGCCCAACAGGAGCCCAGCCACCTGTTCCCAACACCATCCATGACTCCAGGAGATGGACTGGCTTCTGCTGGAGTGCATTTCCTTGTTCATTAAAATAAACCCTTGAGCGTTCTTCCTATTTCTTTTTCATTTGCTTGATGAAGCCCAATTCATACCTGTTAACAGCACAGATGAGAGTATTTTTGATTTGGATTAGGGAAGCAAGTTCTTTCTTAAGTCCAGATACAGCATTTAAGCACTCAAGCCATAACTAGTAATGATAATTTCAAAGCACTGTAAATTACAACCAAAGTATAATTTCCTCATGTTGAATGCAAATAAAAATATTTTTTTCACTTATGAAAAACTCAGTGACTCAATATTTAAAGGACACTGTTTTGCAACAATATCCTGAAGAAGACTAGTGGGTCTTGGGAACTTTCAATCTGAATTTCTTGGTTGGTTTTATGAAAGATAAAATCAGGGCTGGGGGGTTATGTTGGGTCATGTTTTCAGTGCTGAAACCCCTCAAAGGTACATCTAAATCCCCTAGACTGCTTTGGAAAATCACAGCACATCTTCCTGAGCGAAGCAAGTTCCTTCCAACAGCCTCAGGATTATGTCTAATGAGTCACATCTCCTCTTAGTCTTGTTCCATCTCTCACTATTGTAAATCACTCTAATCTCATTTTATGAACACCGCATAAGAAGGGAGGCACTGAAAATTACAAATAATAGGTCAAACTGTGATTTGTGAATAGCGAATGCAATATCCCTTCCATTACCTGGAAGTTGTTTCTATGATGGAAAGGAAGAACTGGACCTTACAATGAAAGAGAATAAAGCAGATTTATTGAATCTTTTACCATCTTAAAAAATATTTACTGTGTTACTAATGTAAGACTGATTGATACCATCTGTATGGTTCTTCTACTGCTGCTCCGTGGTGGGATAAATTAGTATGCTCTGAACTTTCCTTGGGTAACAAGCCGTGAGTGCCCGAGCACTGCCAATCTCAGTACATTCAGTGCTGCCAATAGAAATTGCCTAGTCCCTTTGCCACTAGACAAATGGAGTACAATTCCAGCAAAATAAACACAATTCCAGCACTGAAAGAAATTGCATCTGCTGGTGATGCCTTTTCTACTGATGCACAAAGGGGGTTGTGACAAGGAGCTAAACACAGTTGTTAGGGATGCAGGGAGCAGTTTTCCAGTTCACCCAGAGATAGAGAAGAAAAATAATGATGTGGGATCCAGTTCCTCCTGGCCATGTTTTTGGAAAGCGTTTTGACAGCAGCTTTTGCAGGAAGCCTGGCTAGCACCTGGGAAAGCCCCTGGCCCAGTGAGCAGTGAGCCCAGCAAGCCAGTGCCAGCACCTGCAGGCATATGATGCTCTTGCAGAAATGCTGAAAAAGTCAGAATGATACAAGACAAATGGGAAGATTGGGGGCAGGGGAGATTTAAAATCAGTGCCATCAGCTGCTGTGCCATTTTGTATCACAAAAGGCTCCTGACCTTGTTAGAGATGGTGACCTTGAAAAGCCATGAACCCTGGTAAGTGTGGCTAAACATTTCCAACCCGAAAAGAAGGGTAGCTTCATGGAGATCTTGTCATACACTCGGTATTTTAATTGACAGACTACCTCTGAACCTCCTAGTGCAGGACCACCACAGGGAGTACTTGTGCCCCAGGGTGGTATTTAGGATTAAGTCTCCATAGAGGCTCTTGCAAGAAAGTAGATAGTGTGATCTGCCTCTGGCAAGCAGTGCCTGGCACAGCCTTTCCCGAGGGGAGCCAGCACAGCCCTGGCTCCCCCCAGCCCCCACCCCAGTTGTCCCCCCAGTACCCCCTGGCTGAATGCTGGCACAGACATCCCCCTACACCTACGATGCTTGGATGGGGTAGAGACAACACTGCCCTGTGGGACTGCAGAGTGTCTTGATGCTATGTCATGGGGTGGCTTAATATATAATCCTAGAGGAGCTCACCTGGTGACATCTTTATCTTGAAAGCAGCAGCAGCCGGTGTGTGCTATTTTGAGCTTTGCAGGCTTGTTTTGAGCATCTCCCCTGCTGTTTCTTGAGTCGAAGCCCCAGACGAGTTCATCCCAAAGGGAAAACCGGAGCTGCCTCGGGGGAGCACACAAGAACATGTTTGGAGCAGGGAAGAGCCTGGTGATCTGTCCTGACTTATTCCCGAACAGCAGTTGGAAGACAGGACCCCCAGCAGCTTGCTTGGTCCAGCAGCCCTCATCTCCTAGGACAGGCAGGGGCTGTCTCTGTTTCTGATGGAAGTAAACACCAGACTTGGTACTGGAGGAACCGTGCCCCACACCCGCCCCTGTCACCTCGGACACGCACCAGTGATGAACTATTGCCATATCACTTTAAACAGGGGAGGTTTATTAGAATCTCCTGTAAATCAGGCCTGAAATTACTGCTGTGGTTTTGCAATAAGCCTGAGTCCTGCTGAACAGCTCACGCAGCTTCTGCTTGAAATTCCTATTTTAAAACCACTTTTGCGACTCCCCCATGAGAGCAGCTCGATTTGTAGCTGCACACCAGGACGCAGCACGGCCCGCCAAGCTGGGAGAAGCTCTTTCCCTTTAATGACAGCCATCTGCAGGTTCCTATAACTTAGCAATGTTCCCAAGCCATGATTTATGGAGGGTGCTTAGCTTTACGGTATAATCTTTACTATTTTACAGGGTTCCCTTTTTCTCAGTTAAATGTTGTTTTCTGAATAATTCCAAGCTGCCAGTAGGTTTACAGAGGAGAAAACTGGAATGAATCTCTTCTTGCTTTTATTTACTCCTATTTGAGTACTGTGTTTCTGCATCCATTTTGGAGATTTACAATGGTATTAAGGTTGCTTCCCTCATCCTCATTTTATAGATTTCTGCTGCAATCATTTTGAAAACCAGGAAGCTGACAGGAAAATTAGGAAATTAGATAGCATGTTCCTGTTCCCTCCAGTGCCCTGATGAAGAAGAGGAGAAGAAAAAGCAACTGAAGGCATAATAAATAATACTATATATCCCAGAGTCCCCTCACTGATGCTGGCACCTCCTCTGGGCATCCATTGCATCCCATCCCAGCAGCACTGCTCTGACCCTGAGAGCATTGGGCTGTACCTGCGGCCACTGTTGAGGCAGCAGTCATCCAAGTGCCAAGTTCACAGGCTAATTTTTCACCTAATTTTAATTGCTAATGGTGACCATGGAGCAGCAGCTCCCTGTGCTGAAGTTATCTCAGACAACTGTTAAAGTTTTTTGAAAATAATCACCCCAGAAAGAGAAAACTGACAGTGGTGACCACCAGTTTTGGGGATGATGGTGTAGTGGCTTACTATTTATTACCTGAAACATCATCTCCATCACTGTGACCCCCTCTGAGGGCAGAGGAGTCTCATAAGCTTATGGAGGACACTAGACAGAAACCCTCCTGCAGCTTGCTGCACACAGGAGTTGCACTAACTTGCTCCAGCACCACCAGCTCGCCAGACAAACAACCTCCAAATCAACCTTTCAAATAATTCATGTGATTCCGTGGGCCAAACTTAGGCCTTTCCAATCAAAATGAGCATGCTGAGCCTTTCAAAGGAGTAGCTTATCTAGTTATGAACAAAGGCTGGTTATCTCATGGGGCCTTGTACCACCAGCACTCAGAGACAATCTCATCCATAGCACAGGCAGTATTCACCTGTGTGAAGGTTTCTGCTCTACTGCATGTGTTAGTTGTTATAGGCAAACCAAAAATTCCAGAAATCATCCCAAATCACAAAGTTACCTATTTCTTCTGGTTTCTTTCCATCTTGGGTTACAAAGATGGGTATTTTATATCATGTCTCCTGCTCCCATTTCCAGTGATGTGGTGATTAGGAAATGGGGTTTGCTCGTTCATTTTACTCCAGATATGGTTGATTTTCCACCTATCTATAAAATCTGACTCATCCATTTTGTGTCATACATTAGCCTTGATTCATGTTGAGAACAGGTATTTTCATTTAAACAAAGAGAACATCCATTCTATCTTTCCTGTTCTTTATGGAAACATCTGTGAAACGAAGCAACCGAACACTGTAAAATGTTGAAATTGCCCAGGGAGCAAAATTCTGAAATTGTATCCTACAAAAATGTCATTTCATTTTAGCCCAGTGAGTTAGAAAGAGATTTAAATATAAAGTATCACTTTGGCTTCATGGGCTCAACCTTTGTACAACAAAAACTATGACTTTATGTTAATATATGACATGACATATAAATAAAAACAAACCCAACTTTTTGTTGTGGTTTTTATGTTTGCATATTTTTATACCTTAAAATGCATGTGTAAAGCTCATTTAAATTATAATATAAATTAATCTCATTGAGTGACTTGCGCTTTGCTTTGGCACCTGATGTTCTGACAGGCAACAGGGGATTTTCTGATGCAGTAAGTGCATTGGATATAAAATATAAAGATGAAAATGTAGGAAAAAAACGCAATATAAATAGAACAATGATGAAGTAAAGAGAAATCAAATGGGCTGCTGGCTGCAGTGCAGGGGCCCAGCTGTCCCAGGGAGCCAGCCAGCTGGGCAGCAGGCAAGGAGGCCAGGCAGATGTCTGGCTTCTGCTGACAGCTTTGATGGCATTGACGTGTTCCCACAGAGCATCTTGATACCATCAAATCAGCATTTTCCGACAGAAAGTAGCTCAGAAAACTATTCTGCTGGAAAATTGTTGACCCGCTCTACTGGCTGCTGATCATGGAATCATAGAATAATTCTATAGCATAATATTGGAAGGGACCCATAAGGACCACCGAGTCCAATCCCTGATCCTTGAAGGACCACCTAACACTAAATCATATGACCAAGAGCATCCTCCAAATGTTCCTTGAACTCTGACAGGCTTGGTGCTGTGGGGGGTCTGTCCCAGAGACTGACCACCCTCTAAGGGAAGAACCCTTTTCTAATGTCCAGTCTGAACTTCCCCTGACACAGTTTCATCTCGTTTCTTCATGTCCTGTTGCTGGTCACCAGAGAGAGGAGATCAGCAGCTGCCCTTTCACTACCCTCCCCCAAGGGGGGTAGACTGCAATGAGCTCCCCCTCAGCTTTCTCTTCTCCAAGCTGAATAAACCAAGTGACCTCCAAGTCTTGCCCTCAAAACCTTTCACCATCTTAGTTGCCCTCCTCTGAACATGATCTAAGCTGAGCATTGCAGTTAAAAATAGAATAAGAAACTAAAAAGCAAGCCCTCCTCTCCCCAAACTAGGAGTCTGGCACTCTCCCTCTTGCATTACAAGCAATGTTCATTCTTATCCACTTTCACATCCCTCAGGATGGTGCAGGCCTCTACCCTTTCCCCATCAGTCACGGCTTTTCCAAGCAAGAGTCCCCAACATACAGAGCTTTTCCTGTCACAGAGGCTGGAGCCTGTGTCTGAGATTTGTTGCCTTCCCTGTTCCTTCTCTTGTTCTCCTGCAGTCTTTCTGCAGTGGGCAGCCAGACTTGCATGCAGGATCAGAGGTGTGGGTGTGCAGGGATTTGACCTTGGCATAGTGGTGCCTCTTATTCTTGGAGCCTTCCTCCATCCTCCCCATGGCCATGAGGATGGTGCCAGCGTTTGGAGAGGAACAGCTGCAAAGGTTCCAGTACATTTTCCTGCTTAAGGGCAAGTGCTAATTCAAAGCCCACCATTCTGTGTACATAGGCAGACCTGTTTTAACAGGGGCATTAATTTGCACTTATCAGTACTGATTTTCACCTGCCAATTCCTATCACCCAGACATTTATTTCTGTAAGATCCTTCTGCAAATCTCTGCTTTAGGTCTGGCTACTCTCAACAAATCTGTGTCACCTGCAAACTTCACCATCCCACCATTCACATCTTTGTTCCAGGTAATTTCTGAATATGCTAACAGTGTCCAGCACAGGTACCTGCAGGATTGCTATTCTAATTTCCACCCACTGCTAAAACTCATATAGGACTTTATACCTAGTCCTTGTTTCCTACGTGTCATCAATCCATAGAAAATTAATCTTGTGAAAATCTAGTTCCATTAACTCCTTTCAGTGATTCTCTTCTGTGCTTCAGCCCTGCTGGCTGCTTCCTGGTGCATTTGCCTGCTTTCAGTAAGCATTAAATGAGCAATCTCTGCTTGTAGGTAATATAGAAAAGGTCACCTGTCTTGGTTTTTTAAAACTTTTTAATTTAATCTCTTCCAGTTCCATCCTAATCTGTTTCCTCATTCCCCTTTAGCTTCTTCGTTTAAAATGAAATATAGCTGTGGTAGGAGGTTTTTTCCACAGGGATGCTGAATTTGATAACAACAGTCACTATTAGAGCAACTTATCAGTACTTACATCTCGAATGAGGTCATCAGAAATAAATCAAGAACTGATTCTCCCTATCTGGGCTTTCTGACTGTTCACCCCCTCAAAACAAAGGGACACTTTTGGTACTTTCAAACCTGGTCTGTGTGTCATTACCCCACATGACATGGGCAACTATGGCAAAAACTGAAATCTCCCATTCAGGGACAGAAACTTTTTCTGCACAAATTCTGAAAGCTCATAGGATTTAAACAATATTCAGAAAAGCTTTGACACGAGGAAGCTGGGAAGGATATCTCAAACCTACCTTGGCAAAGCCAAGCCCCAACCACACTGGGGCAGGTGGAAAGGACTGTCCCATGGCTGGGCATGCAGCATCCATCTCCCACCCGGCCTGGCAGGGCTGCTCTGTATTGACCTGTTTGGAATGAGAATTGATTTTCATAGAATCACATTGTTAATCCTTTTGGATCACCGAACGGTTGCATTACTTTCTTCTCTGGCTGCTTGCATCCTCCTTGCCAAAGCTGGAGCTTACTCCACTGTGTTCAGCTGTGAACAGAGTTCCTGTTAGAGAGCTGGGAGAGATGGGGAAGGGGCTGCAGCACCGGGAAACAGGCTGCACAAATACTATACAAATCCTTTCTAGTAAATCAGATTTAATACTTTTATGCTATTACAAGCTCCATTGAAAATAGTGCAAAAACTCTTAGTAAATCTGTCCCCTAGGTGCCTTATGTCTGTATTTATTCTGTCTTTTGAAATTCGTCCATTTACCCGGTTCAGTTTTTGCTTCTGGGTGTTAGTTTTTATCCAACATGATTTAATTTTATACTGGGGATTGGGTTTAAAGCTTGCACCATGATATCTAAATAAGTTCATTAAATGCTCTAAGTTTCTCTGGTTACAAGTATAAATTCATCAGCATGGAAATAATGACATCTTAAACCTATTAAATTTAAAACATCTTTATGCACAACCCCAGAGCTCAGATATGCCAGCCAATGATAATCAAATGCCACCCGACCACTTGAAAATTCCAGGGAAGAGAAAATGAGCTGGTTTGAGGATGCCTGCGAGGCAAATCAGGCTGTCAAAATCCTATCATTTTTGGGAGGAATTTACATAGCTCATATTAAACTCACCAGAGCGACTGGAAACCTGGAGTAATTAAATGCTGGGGGAGGCAGGATGCTGGATGTGCCTTAGCCAGGAGGCCTCTGCAAAAGGAAGAGGTTCAGGTGGGGTTCCCAATGAACTGGGATGCCCTGGGGACTGGGGAAGCTCTGAGCTGAGCTCCTGCAAAAGGGACAGAAACATCCCAGGCCACCTGTCATGGGTGTGGGTGGGTGGATGAATGGATGCTCAAGGGATAACAGCAGAAATCTCTTGGACTTTAGGAAAACTCCTTGACTTCCCACCAAGCACGCTGTTTCCTCCCCCTGCGTGGGCTGACAGGGCTTTACATCCTCCTTGTCCTGCTGTCTCACAGCCAGGCACTCTGCACGTACATTGCTCCCAGATTTCAGAGAGAAAACACACTGCCCTATTTCCATAAAGAGGACTGGGAGCTACTCCCAACCTGCTGGTTTGCTCCTTTCTCCATGGCAGATGGCCTTGGCTCCAGCCACCACGGCACAGGAGCAGGTGAGCCTGGGAGGCTGGAGAGCAAGCACCATCTCTGGGTTGCAATAAACCAGGGCAGAAGCAGCTGCCTCTGTCCAACCCCCAGTCCCCAGAGCACAACTGCACTGCAGGGTGTTTAAAAGGCAATGGCTTTTGTTTCACGCCAGCAGATAGACTCTCTCACTGCACCAAGTGTGAGGGACCTTAATCCTCCTCTTGTTGACATGACATATCGTAATGGCTTCTGTGGTTACCTATCAAGTCACTGTGTACTTAGAAAGCTTTAATCTGTAGATTATTTACTCAATAGACTGTAACGGCTCCGCATAATAGCACATAACAGCTTCCAGCAGTTACGGCCTATTGTGTCACAGGGAGTTTGTGTTGATTTTCCCCCCCTAAATCTAACTCAAAGCATCTAAGACAATATATGGTATTGTGCTGGCCTAATAAGAAGTGCCTAAATTCTGACTGTGTTGCGCTTTTTTTCACTTTTAAAGACAATATTGAAAATGGTGTTTGTTTTCCAAAAACAGCAAGAAGAATAGAAATCGCTTTTCTCCACAAACCAGAGAACTGAAATGCTTCCATTGCCTCCCACTCTGATCTTGCTGTGCCTTATCTCCCTTCAGAAGCAGGTACCTTCCCCATCCCAGCTGTGGATTTTCACAACACCTGCAGGAACTCTGCAAATCTTGAAATTTTTGTCCCACTACCTAAAGTGGCCAAAAATGGGCAGGAGGCTCACAGGTACTGGAGGCTGAGCATACAATACCCATATCCAGCTCTTGTTCAGCAAACACATTAACAACGTACAAAATTACTTACATGCCCACCTTCCTTACTTACCTGTTACTGCAAAAGCTGTGTTGCACCATGAGAAGTTGTAATAGAAAGGGAAACCAGCATATTCAAGACTGTACAAGCCAGGTTTGACAAGAGTACTGCATGTCTGGAAGATGTTGTGTTAATGCTGGTTGCAGAAGACAGAGCATAAAAAGCTGTAATTTAGACATATTGTTTTTAGAGCAATGACAATAATTCCAGATTATCAGAATATTGGCCATTCTCTGAGAAAAGAGAACCATGTGGATGCAATTTCTTTAAGGCATTTTTAATTTTCTTTGTCTTTAAGATGTTCAGAATTTGAAGGACATTCCCCACCAGGTGAAAACAACATTAATTTTGAGCCTAACTGCTCCAAATTGATTTGATTTCATTTAAAACCTAGCTAATTAATTAAAACCACTTGACAATGCCCCTTTAATGTTTAACCAAAGAGCACACCATATTCCAGCTGAGCTGCTAAATGTTTATGTCTTATTAGCAAGCTTCCCAAAGCTTCGAGAAAAGGATTTCCATGCAAGTTCTCACTCCTTCTTTTAATTACACCTAAAGAGCTCAGCTCATTATAATTCTACTACAAACTTTGCTCTCAAGAGCATCCTGCAACATGCATTTAGCAGGTACCACCACTACTTACTCCCACACCCGTACTCTCATATTCCTTCATTTTTAAGTGGAAATTCCTCAGCTGAAGGCCTCAGAAAGTCACCCTGCAACGTTTCTGGCACAGTGAGCACTTTGGAATTAATTGCCAATATGAAATAAATACAGTGTGAAGACATGCATTAAAACCAAGTTATAATTAAGCAGTATGGAGATTTGTACCCGGTAATCAATAAGCTCAGGGAACTTGGGAGTAGTTGGGGCTGTGGGTGGCACAGGGAAAGGGTGTGAACAGCTCTCCCTCATGGGGTGTTTCACCATCTGCTTCCCACTGTTCTCCCCTGTGGAAGTTGTCCCTGCTGGCTGAAAGCTGGCTGGGTGCTGCAGTACCCCCACAGAGTTTGCCTCTTCCAGCCACTCCCTGCACTCGGGTGTCTGTCTCCAGGCCAGTGCTCTCCCCATCCCACCCTGGAATCACCCCACAGCCCCCTGCAGCTCACACTCAGGGGTTCAAAGTGGGGAGTGGAGCCCTTAGAGCCACATCTCTACATCTCTCATGCTGCAGGGGCGAGATGCCAGTGCTGCTCTGCTAGACAAGGGTGGGGCGGGACTTTCAGCATCTCCTGTGGTATTTTTCCACAGTAACAGATTCCTCCTGACTTGCAGATGGTTAGTCATGCAAAGCAGAAAGAACATTGAATCCAGTCTTCAGGTGTCATCAGCTTGGGCCTCCCTTCTTAACTCAACCCAGGAGCTGAGATGATAATTTGCCTGAGTTTATGGAGTCATTTTTGAAAACATAAACAACATCTTGCCATGTGCTGGCCTTTTTCCGTTTACTGGGTTTGATTTCACGCCTGAAAAACAAGCCCATTGCAACATCCTGGTGGAGGGATTCTGCAAGAAAGTGTTGGCTGAGTGAGGAAAATCATTAATGCCAGCTCAGAAGTCCTAATTGCCCCAAATGAATTACAAGCTAAAATAGTCTGCCCCAGTTATTAGCAACCATCATATCCATAAGAGCTTGGCATGGCAGCACAGAGGGAAGGCTGCATGCAAGATGCAGTTCTCAACCCTCTCCCTTTTCCTGCTGCTTTTCTAAACAACTCCATCAGGATTTACACTGTTGATGTGGGATTATTTCCTATACTTCTATTTCTTGTTCAAATGTATAGAAATTAATTTTCTGGTCATAATTTCAGTACCTCTGGGACATTAGCAGGCTGGAAGTAAAAATAGAACGTCATTACAGTGTCAGGTAATGCGGATGAGTGTGACTAATAACCTGAGTGTCATTGATTTAATAATCTAATAATGTCTCTGCACACTCAGCGCTCAGACTCACTGAGTGCAGATAAAGATTTAAGCCCGGCTGAAGCTGCAGATAAGAATCAGCACCTTGGCTTTAGGGATCAGAACCAACGATAAGCAGCCCATAGCTGGTATCCAAAAAATTAAAGCAGAGGAAGGAGCCAGCTGGTATCTGCAGCTCAGGCTGCAAAGGAGGCAGGTTTCCCTTCCCCAGGGTTACAGCAGCAGGAGGCCACAGCTTTGTGTCGGAGATGCTTCTCAAGCTCAAAGAGAGATGCTCACCAACTAGCAAAGGTCTGGCAGCTCTCAAATAGCTGCTGGTCCGCCAACACCTTGGTCTACGGTGGTCTAAAACACAAAGGAAAAGCCTATTAATGTCAGTTACAACACCAGCCTGGCAAGGTCTGATCCACAGCCTGGAAACGGGAGGCAGAGTGAAACAACTGGACTTTTGATTGGGACCCAAATCTTCTGACTCAGGATAATCTGGGTTATTTATTCAAAGAAAAGCTACCACAACAGCCCATTTCCTTACAGAAAGTTGCAGAAAGGACCTCTGTCCATTCAGAGCATCCCTTTATCCAGGCCCATCCCTTCACCTCCTCCGAAAGCGATGCCAGATCTGACCCCCCCATACTGCTGTTGGATGGTGGTAAAGGTGTTGCTTTGCCCTGGCAGCCCCTGGATGAGCTGGGAGATGGATCTCATCCACAGGGTATGAAACCACACAGAGATTCCTGCTAATGAGACATGACACCAGGTTTATTATAATTTAGTTGGAACAGGGACAATCGATCTTCTCAAACTGCCTGTGAAAATCCCATTCCCCAGCAAGGCACCTCCAGGCTTGGCCGGCTTGGGCTCCGTATGCTTTAGTATTAATGCAGCAAAATTTGCTTGTACCTGGGACTGCACTGGCGTCACAGAGGGCAAATGCACTTTAGCCACAATCTTCAACTGCAGGAGCTTCAAGCCTCTTACAGTGAGGGAAGTTCTGCAAATAATTCAGCTTTTTTTCAGACCACGCTCTGAAGGCCTCATCAGTCTTCTACGACACCACTTCATCACAAGCATATTTACTTGTTTCCAGTTAACTTCATCCAGATAACAGGAAAACTCCCTGGGGAGTTGCTATAGAAACACCCGATGGAAGCATCGCAAGATTAGGGCAGCAGAGCCCAAAGATACCGTTAAGATTAAGAGAGATTTCAACTCCTACTCTGTAAGTATCATTGCCTTGGAAAAGGAGCAGAAATAGGAGTTCAAATGGAAAATGTCCTGCGTGGTTAGTGATGGAGTGACCGTTGATAACTCCACTCTCCCGGGGAGGTTCACCACTAGGAAGCAGCAGAAAAGCCTTTCCAGGTGTCCTCTCCAAAGGTTTCCAACCTTAGTGAGAGTGCCGACTCTCAACAGGACATGTTAGTCCCATCTGCAAAAAGGTGTTTAAAACATCCCCAAATCTTTCCCAGTGTCTGATGACATTGATAGCCCTTTAAGCAAAGCAGTGTCCTTCTGCATAATGGTCTGAGAAGGATTAAATGCAAGAAATATAACGAGAAGTCAAGGAGCTACCTACCATTAGCAGCTATTTGAGTGTCAGGCAGTCTCGTTTCGGGCGATTTATCAGCGCTTTTGTCCAAGCCATTCATTCCACAAAACACTATTATGAAAATAGATGTCATTAGAAACACTTTTAAATATATAAAATATTCTCTTTTTTTTTTTTTTTTTTTTTTTTTCAATTCAACTGTGTCCTTAACTCAATTTTCTCTGTGAAATTCTCTTACATTTCCTAGACTTTGACCAGAAAGACCCAATAATACAATACTGGTGTTCTGATCTTCTACCTAAGCCAAATTTTTGGAACAGTAACTGTCCTTCCTCCTATCTACACTGAGGGTCCTTAGAAATTAGTTATCCTTGATTGCAAAATAAAAGAGGATTCATCAACCATATTGATTTTTCTCATGTACGTGTATATCTGTAGCTCCTTTGGCAATTAGTCACTAAATAAACACTGTTTCATTCCTGTGAACCAAATTTTAGTTGCAGTTTCCTTCATTGTAACTTTGCACTGTTTTTCCTCATGCAGATTATCTTACGGCCAAAAGGGTGGTTAATTAACACTTACTCCAAGAGCCAAAGGTGGAGCTGATGGGGGAGCCTAAAGAAAACAGGATCTTCATCAGGAATGGATCTGTGTCTGCCCAGGAGCTCCTGGACAGACAGCCCTTAGTAGACAACTAAAAACACATGCAAATTCAGAAAACTCCTAAGGCAGGAAAAAAAAACCAACAGTTGGTGCACATCAAACACCTGAAAGAAATTTGGAAGAAAAAAGAAAGGAAAATAAAACCCCAGTAATTTTATAGAAAAGACACATACTATAGCCAAATATCTACCTTTCTCATACTAATTATCATCCAGGAGGCTGGTTGGGCTGGGTGGAATCTGCTGGGGTTTGTGAGCATGTTTATCTTAATTGCCTTCATGTAGTTGTGGGGTTATTTGATTTGATCTTGAGATAATTCATGTCTGATTTTTATATGTATTTCTGACACACAGGAAGGACACCCAGAGCAGGGAATGGACTTTGTCTATGCACAAAGCTGTGTAAAATGTTCTTAAGGCAAAAACAAAGTCAGGTGTTAAATCTTATAAAGAAACAGGCAAATTCTGCATCTAATGACTTACCATGTAAAACTGTAGTCAAAGGAAATGATATCAATTTCTGTGGTTTATGAGCACCACAGAGATGCTTCATAAAAGGAAGAATAATATGATTAAAAGGAATATAAAACATCTTAGGCAACATAACTTTTAACTTTCATTTTTCCAATACTGGGACTTCCAGAACTACTTAGAATAAAATAATCTTAGAGCATATTGCTTTCCACTGTAAATACACACACACAGAAATTAATGCTCCTAGAAACTAGCATTTTCCTAAACAACAAAAGCATAATTGATGACCAACCACCTTCATCACCCAAGCAAACCCTCAGCCAAATCACTCAGCTGCTCCAGGTTCATTACTCGGTGTGCTAATGTCCTATACAATAAACACAGCAAATGAAACATGGAATTACTCTAACCACAAATCATTGCTAATTGGTAATCCTCAGCATACCAAGATGCAAGGAAGAAATATCACTTTGAATATCTTCCTGCAAAGCTATCCCTGGACACACTTTCAGGTCTGCATCCTCCCTGCCACAGAGGAGTGGGAGCTCAGTGAGTCACTCAGACTGCTCTTCCCATTCATCACATCTCACCCATCCTGAATTTCATCATTCCATGCTATATCCAGTCATTTCAATTTCAGTGAACTTAATCAGAAAATTTTATCTTGAGTCTATTTCCCCATAGATTATTTGTTTCTTAAATTCCATGCTGATCCATGATGATTGTCTAAAACAGGATGCAGCCAAAGTCTTCAACTCTGTATTAGCTGAACCCCACAGATTATTCTGGAAAACACAGCTTAAACAATGCTTGTTATTCTAATTAACCCATTTACAGGTTATCTAGCCTTAGTTTTCTTATTACATGCAAAACAGCCTGAGGATTTAATAAGCTGTTTCCAGTTTTTGTTGCAGTTCAGATTGTGCCACCTCTCCTACACACACTGCCTGCCATATAGATCATTTAATCATTCTGAGGATAAGATAGTTGCATCAGTGGCCTGTGAGGCCTTCTGGAGCAACACAGCACATTTGAAAACCCCTGTGTCTTCTATACAGTAGAGAGTCCCCAAACCTGCTCTTAAGTATTTTGAAATGGCACTTTGTGCCTCCCATCAAAGCTGTTATTTAATTTCCAACTGGATTTAAATTAATTAAATTAAAATAATTTTATTAATCAAACAACATTTAATTCTGTAGAAGAAAGCAGCCTCTTCTCAAAATTGTAGCATGGTCACTATGAAACTCTCCTGGCTGTGCTCATGAACAGGCACGGATCTTTTTGCCATCTCAGACATGCTCAGAGGATAATGAAGACAAAGCCCAAGAGAAGCACATATGAAAGGACAAAAATTTTTTTCCACATATTAGCTATAAAAATGCAGCTTACATAGCACAGTGTTCCAGTCACCAATGAAGTAGAATTACCAGCAGAGCTAATCTAGGGGTGAAGTGTCTTAATGTTAAGAATACAAAAAGAGAAATTAGCCACACATGTATGTGGGCAGGATATTAGAGCCTGGCCCAGCAGGGCAGTGTATAATTCTCCCATTTTCAATGAAAAGTAAAAAGCCTCACATAAGACCTCATTCAGGAATTGCTGACAGAACTTCATCTCTCTTTCCTGCTCTACTTATTCTTCAGGAAGGAAAAAGTAAATGGATGTGAGGGTTGAAGTGGAAATCTTTCCAAGAGACAAGTAAGACCTGGGTGACTATTCCAGCACAGAGGGTAGTGGCTCTGCAGGGACAGCCCAGGGAAGGCACACAGGACTCCTGGCCTAATCTCTCTGGACCACCCAGGTAAACCCCTAACAGTAAGGGCCCATGGTTTTCTATCTCCTTTTAAAAATATATTTCCTTATGGTAGCTTGATTTTTTTTTTTTTTTTTGCTGTTATGCACATGAACCCTGGCTGCCATCCCCTCTGGTTTTTAGATTTAAAAATCAAAAACAGAGAGGCTGCTGGCTCAGCACTGTTATTTCAATATAGCATTTTCCTTAGGGAAACATCAGCACACCAGGTAAAAAATAACCCTTAGAAATGTATGGCCTTTGATTAAGCTTTTTTCTTGTCAGACCATAGAAAGAACCCTTGCCAGCCCTGTAGCTGCATACCAGCATTCCCAGTCCAGAGTGTTCCAGTGTCTCTGATCTCAGCACAAGCCTGTTTTCCCCATCCCAAAGACAGGGATATCCCAAGAGCTGAGAAGTCTTGTGGAAACCGCTCTTACATTTTAATTTACCCAAGCAGCTGGCGCTGGTCCTTTGCCATGTGATAACCAGTTGCCCCAAGGGTCTGCCAGACCCAAGGTCTCCAGCTGCAGCCTCAGCTCCCAGCAGCCATCAACACTGGTGATGAAGTTGTCTCTATCATGGCTCTCACTTAGTGAAGTGACAAGTATCACAAGACATCTCTGTTCTCCCTGCCAGGACCACTTATTGCTGGTTTTGGAAACACAAAGTGAAAATCCATAGTTAACACAGTTCCCCAGAAGACCAGGGACCTCCACACCTTCCCAGTTAGAATAATATCAAATCATAGCATGTTTGGGATGTGCATGCACCTGGATTTATGGACGACCATCAACGCTAAATACAGGCATGGGACCTTGTGTTTGACTGATTTCAGCTCTATCTAATTAAGTTTTTAGGAGGGTCACTGGAATCCCAAGACCTTTATTCTCATAAACCTTCTAGATTTAATAGTGACAACTTCTACTGGGTGAATTGGGCAAGTCAATTCTATAGCAAAGGCAAGTCAAATCTGCTATAATCAATTCAAATTAACACACCTACGAGCTCCTGAAGCCTATCATTGGTAAGGTGTCACTTCAGGGACGACTGCAAAAACATCCAAATACAAGTCATCATTAAGAACTTTAAGGCTAAACATTTCACAGGAATCCAAAAGTAACCTGCACAAAAGCAGGCTGGGTTACAGAAACCCAGATGTCCTCTTTCTGCAGAACTTTATTATTAATATGGTCAACAAAGCAAAACAGTTTCCTGTAAATCTGATTATTTAACATTACTTTTATCTGTTCAATATTAAGCCTCTGTGGAGAATTACTGGAGTGTATCCCATGGTACATATGGTCTGCGATAGGAAACGATACCTCTGAAACTCTGAACAGCACAATGCCATCCAGGAAATGAGAAAGGAATGTGGTTTGCAGTTACAACCTTCACTATTTTTTCTTTTCCTCGAGGAAATATCCAGCATGGATATTTCACATGATGAGGTATTTGTGACAGGAAATATCAAAGCAGCAGCTCTAAGGCCAAAAAAACTTATCTTTAGACAAAAAAATTATTATTTAGATGCAGAAAAATATAATTTTGATGTTAGAATGTGAACATGGCCCAACTGCTTCTGGACAAGGTTGCTGAAAATGGAGGCCAGGGAGCAATTTTGGAACATTAGGTTGTGGAACAGGCTCATAGATCATTGCTGGAGCACAATCAAGCTTTTCCGAGCTGTCAAATGCTAAATAGTTAATTGTACAGAGAGGGAGAATAGCCAGAGAAATGTTCCTAGGTGCAGAAGAGGATATTGCTGGATAAATACTGTGCACACTACCCTGATGCAACCGTGGAACAAGCTGGGGTAGATCCTCTCTGCAGCCCAGCATGGATACTTGGCACTGACTCGCTGCTGCAAGAACACTGTTTTGGGCTTGATGTTCATGTCAGAATTTTACTTCAAATACAACAAAAATGGTCACATTTGCCACTATCCAAAAAAAAAAAAAAAAAAAAAAGAATTGGCTTCATTTGGTGATGAAGCCCTGCCAGAAGACCAGAGAGGCAGTAGGCAGAAGTGAAATTGGATGGTGAGTGTCCAGAGAACCCAATGATTGCTTAGAACCAGGAAACTTTGCCAGCAGAAAAAGCACAACAGCCACACACCAATGTTGCCAGCCTCTATTCACTTGAAAGAAACTGGCTATTTGAGCAGAGATTCACATGAGAAAAATATGCTGGTGTGTTGAAGCTGGACACCCAGCTCTGCTCTGTGTCAGCCCAGCATCAGCCACCATTTCTCCTCCACTGAGGCTGCTCTGGAGATGCTTTGCATTAGATGAACTCCAAAAGCGCCAAACACCCCCTGGCACAGTGGGACGGGGCAGGCAGACACATGTGACAGGGCAGGGAGACCGAGCAAAGAGGGGCAGGTTTTCTACAGGCTCTCTTCAAACGTATATGGCACTTCTGTAAGCAATGCTAAACGACACCACCCTTCCTCCACCCCTCGCTCCCGGTTGCCTACTTACATTAGCATTTGCCAGCTGTCAAGCTCTTGCTCAGTTTCAGTGAAATCTGGATTTTCTCCTCTTTCACTGATTGTGCTGAACTTCTGGGATCAGCTCCTGGTGACACTGGAATTGCCAGATCATCCTCTGCTTTTTTTGTATCTTCCCATTCCCTTCTCGTTACTAACTTGAACCAATGTAGAGCCCAGCACAGACACGATGCTCTCCAGCAGGACACAGGAATGACTGCCAGCCTCCTCAGGACTGTCTCCTAACAGAGAGTTGAGGCTCTTTGTAACACAAACAGCTTTCAGAGACACTGAAAGCTCACATCACTTACCCAAGAGATCCTACAGATTTCACATCTTCAGGACCTGTCTAAAGCAGAGATGAAAACAAGCCATCTCCTTTTGCTCTATGAGAATGGTCAGGCTTGCTCTGATCACCAGTCCCTCTAGCCTAGCACCCTGCCTGACACCAAATAGTTGTGGATGTCTACAGAAAAGCTTAGGAACAGGAGAAACACACAATAATTGCCTGGGGTGCTTTGATGGGCCCCAGTAATCTGGGTTTAGAGACTTTCAGTCTCCTGGTGTGTAACAGCCCTTGCTGCATCACTCTGCCATGAACTCATCTAATTGTTTTTTGCACCACTTAAAGCACCATTTGGCCACCTCAGCCTCCCACAGCAATGAGTGTCACAGTGGAACAACATGTAGGAAGAGGGGACAGCTCACTGGTTTGTGCTGATGAGGTCTCCAGGTGCAGCTGAGTTCACTCTCTCCTGCAAAAGCCCGGTGCACTCAGCCAAGGCACTACTCTCCAAAGAAAGCCCAGCCTTGTGGCCTCACCCATATGTACCACCCCCAGCACAACGTTTGAGCAGAAGAAATTGTTAGAGGTTAGAATGAGACCAGAACCCCATCAGGACTCATAATACAAATAATTGACTAAAAATTAGGCATGGTTCAAGTTTTACTTTCTCCTGGATCCCACAGCTCAGCAGCTGCATTTGGACAAGTCTCTAAACATCTGGCTTGTCTGAACACCTCTGAGCCACTTTGGGCTTTAGGATCAGAAAATTTTAGCAGGCATGGAGATTCAAGATGTATGTAGGCTTGTAGACATCCTTCCATTCCACTCTCAGGTTTTTTAAAATCATTTTCTCCTAAAGCCCAATTTAGCAACTGCAGCAGAGACTTGGTGTTTTTATGCAAATTCTCAAATTTACAGAAGTGCTGAGCTGAACTGGGATTTGAAGGGAAGGCTTCCTTGCTATTCCTCCTGCCATTTAAACAGCAAGCAGGGATACACTGGTAGAAGCGGCCAGAAATAGATCCAAAACTTCAAAAGTGTCAAAATTGAATTCTGAAGAATAGGGGATTGAGAGAGAGCCAGCCAGTGCAGCCTGGGTATCAGAAGTCTGAGCACTCACACAGGGCTTCAGAAAATCAGGTTTAGATAACAAACTTCGCTGGTGAATGCCATAACCCTTGTGCTTTGCCGAAGTTAGAATTCTCTGCTGAAAGTTTTGGGACAGATAAACGAATATTTCCTGATGAGAAATTGTTTTGCTGAAAGTTTCTGACTATCCCTCCATATCACAGAGCACCCAGATGTGGGATCACAGCCTTTGCCAGATAACACATTCCTGCTCCATGACACTCAGACCAGGCCAGGCTGCAAAAGTTAATTTACTGTAAGCTACTGATAGTGTCACTGATGCTTTATCATTCCCAGGCCAGTATGTATTTAGTCTGATTTAATCTGCTAACAGTTTGGCTCTCATTTTTAATTGCACTTTGAGTCTATCTGCCTGGTTATTTGTACAGGCAAAACTATTGGTGTGCAAATCAGGTCATAAACTGTCACTCAGCCAGATCATACAGATGAACAGCTAAAATGTCATGTATGTTACCATCACAAGCATCACTCCTAATAATCATGTACTCCATTCAATTCATTTTTTAGCAGGTTGTGTGCAAAACCAGATTGCAGTTCTGACGTGCCCTGCAAACGAGGTATTTAAAAGCGCTGTGCTGGCTCTAATGTCCCTCTTTTGCATCCTTTTAAGGAACAAGAATAGATTCATCACCATCGTGACATTAGCAAATATGGAGACTGCAGAGATTACATGAAATAAATTGGGAATGACAGGCTATAGTACTTGAACTGACAATGCAGGAACCATGGGGCCTGTCACATTATTGCTGGGAGAATCCACACTGCACCTCAGCATTAACAACTGCAGCCTCATCGGCTGTGCAAGGTGGGAATTCAGCTGCAGCATCACCTTCACACAGCCCAGCTCAGGCAAAATTAAGAGACTTCAGCCATGCCTTGGTGGGTGATCTCACAGCCCCCCTGCTGCTCAGCCTGCCATGAACTTCACCTGCTACTTCAAATGCGAGTTTTCTCTGTAAACGCCTCAAACACGCTGCAGCATCAGCCTGTCAGAGTTGCCTTCATGAGCAGGGTGACCTGACAGCCAAAAAACTCTTGACCTGATCTTGGGCTTGATGCAAGAATGGTGAAAAAAAAAAAAGGAAAAGGTTACATTAAGGACTAAAAATAAAACATACAAAAAGGATTACTAATTTTAACAAAAAATGGAATAAATAGGCAACCTATTTATATGTTTCTACTCTAGAAATCAGGAAGAGTGGCATCTCCAGACATTTTATCTCAGCTGTGAAACAAGGTGAACCAGAAGGAAGCACGACCTTGGCATTCAGCAGACACAGGCTGCAGATTCAGAGCACAGTCACCTCCACAGGGTGACCACCATCAGCTCTAACCTGCCAGCACAGCATGACATTACCACACCCACCTTCTCTGCTGCTGGAGGAGCAGGCTCTGAGGTTCACCCAAAGCACCATTCTCTGGGTTTCCATGGAGGATGATGTCCCATGGCTCTACAGGAGGCACAGACCCACTGGAAAAACCATTGCCTGCAGAAAGATCAAGTAAAACAACAAGGCATTACGTGTGTAGTCTGACAATAAGAAGGTGGGAAGCGACCAGCAGATTTCCCAACCAATTTGTCAGGATAATTAGCACGGAGCCAAAGGGGAGCGGTAGATGTGATACATCTTGGCTCAGGAAGGCTTGTGACACCATCCCATTTAACTTCCACGTGAGCAAAATGAGGAAATGGAAGCTAAATGAAAATTTACCACAAATCTACTCTCTCAAAATCATTATCCACAGCTCAGTGTCATACACAGCCCTGTCCTGTAGCCCATTGTTCTGCTGGCAGGATGGCTAGTTCACCCACAAAACTGCAAATGCATGGCTGAAAAGGGTATATCATTCTGGGCAACAGCACCACAGCTCAAGATGACCTCCCCAGGTAGGAGAACTGGCCCAACATCCCCATGGTAAAGGTCAAAGCCACCTGTGAAGCACCACAACCCAACAAGTATGTTGAGACTCTTTAAACCTATCCCTTTTCTTCTTGTAGGATGAATCAGTCCTTTTCCTTGTGAAGCCTTCTGCTGAGGCTGCCTTGAGAGATTCTCCCTGCAACTAAAACTAAGGGAGCATTTCCAGCAACAGCTGGGTTTCATTGTGCCTCATTTCCAGATGAATGGTTGTGTGCCTTGTTCCTCTATGCTGCTCATTCCTGAGGGACCTGGGTACTTACCTTCATCCCCAAACTTGGGCCACAAGCCTCTAAATTACTTTTGCAAGTGACACTAAGCATTACAAAAATCAAGGCTTTTTCCCAAATTTCAAGCCTACCCTTGAGTTCTTCCATTCTTGGTGAGTGTATTTTTTACCTTTTAGCATGATATTGCCTTTAAAGTACCACAAACAACATTTCAATAGATAAATTATTTAAAGAAAGCAAATAGATGCTTTATGAGAGTACCCAGCTGCTCAGCCATCCAGCAGGCCATGTAGACTAGGGGTAGTGGAGGGCTTTGTGTCGACCTGATTGCCCATTAAAGAGGCCCACATCTTCACAATGCCACAATCAAAGCTCTCTGGAGAATTAAGCATTGTGCCTACATGTAATATATCAGTTATTTGCCAGCAGGGGAAACACTGCAAGAAGTGAATGAGTTTTACTCTGTTCAGTGACATTACTAATGACTCATGCAGGATTATGGGTAACAAACCTTTGAAATGAGAGGTTGAGTTGTACACTACATTATACATCTGAATTTCATGGTATATTAGTGACAGTGATTGGTAATACAATATGATGGGGAATTGCTAACATCAGGGAGAAGTTAATACGATGCACTGCAATTTCTCAGAGAGTCCCGTACTTTTTCTAGCGCCACCCATAATCTGCTCATTACAGTTTGGCAAAGAGCAATCCCTCTCGTGGAGTGAGGGGCACCAGTGCTCTGACAGCTGGTCATAAATTTGAATAGAAGATACGCAATCTGAAATGTTCATGTTTCCATGGATCGTTACCCAATTGTATCTCCTCTAAGAAGCAGGTGATTTTTTAACATCCTGCCACACTTTATTTCTGCTGGTATTTTCTCTCCCCAGACAAATCTGATGCTAGCTTATGTCTTAGAGCATTTCTTCCCCATCTTGTTCTATTAAAATGGCTGATACAGTCTACACGCATGTTAACTAAACACCAGTTAATGGAGCGTAACCAAGAATGATTAATATATTTACCAAAAAAAAAGTACTTCTAGACCATTAACATTAGAGTAAAAATGTCTCACATAAGGCATTAAAATTGCAAATGTGACCACAAATTTATGTTTACAGATTATGGCAAATCACATGGCCACATGTGTCCCCTCAGTCACTCCTGTTCCAAACAGCACAAGCAAATGTTTAAACCCTGGAATATTCTGTGACTGTTTTACAAGGCTGGTAAATATCCACCTGACCTTCTCCATTTGTAGAAGAGTTGGTGTTTCCTGCGGGAAGTGCCCATGAATAGAGAAGAGTCCTGGAGAGGCCCTGAAGACCAAACCCCACCTACTCATAAAGCAGATGCACCAAGAGCATGACCTTCACAAGGAACTTGAAACTGGGAGTCATTCCTAGGGTAAGATGGGAACACCACTTTCCATGCCTTGTCCACGCTCACACCAAACCCAGCAGTGCTTCACCATCGCCAAGTACCTCAGTGCTTGCATGTATCAGACCTGCCCAGCAGCAAGGGGCTGATCCTGTAAGATATTGAGGTCAGTGGGTCTGAGGATGAAGCAAAGTCACCCTTCCACACTACCCACTTGTCTGTGTATCTGCTCACCCTCTACCATCAGCCTGTTCTGTGCATCTGTATCTCAGCCAACCAAACATCTCCCAGAGCTGTTCATGCAAAGTCTCCAACACAAAAGGGTCCTCATCTCTCCTAGAGGCCCCTGATGATGCCTCCAGATAGGTAGCAGACAGAAGAATGACACATCCTGCCACTGATCTGGCTCAGGTGCCGTGCCAAAGAAATGGGATTAAAGACTGCACATTTGTTTTAATCCTGCTTTTGCTGGAGAGGCTTTTGGAGGGAGGCCCAAACCACTTTCTGTGGCAAGTCCATTGAAAACCATAGCTGAGATCCCATCAGCAGAACAGGAACTGGATGGTGATGATGACAAGTAAATGGAAGAAAGTATCTCCCTCAAGCATTAAATTCAAGCCCTGACCTTTTCCAACATAATGACTAACTCAACCTTTACATAATAATATGTGTGATATTTGGAGAGTATAACATATGTGTCATTTTAATTAATTGAACAGAAATAGATTTACAGAAGAAAAATGAATTAACCAATCAGCAATCCCCTTTCTATCTATTTGATGTCAGAATAATTAGTTTGTTCTCGTAATCTCTTGACCCCTCTAGAAATCATAACCTTGCTGACCTCCTTGAGAATAGGAGCTCATTTGAATGGCACCATAACTGTGCTCTTGGTGCATTATCATCTAGTTTCATTTTTATTAAGGTAATCTTATCCCTTCCTATTATGTCTCTCCCTGAAAAGCTGACCCAAACCCTGGGAAAGACTGCGGGACTTGGCTCAGTAACATCACTGTACTTTGGATCAAGACCATGGCCAACAGAATCCTTCCTCTTAGAAGGTGGGCTGGTTTTGTTAGCTGGAGGATCAGCAATAATTTTACCACTGTTCTGTCCATGAACAGCAGTATTCCTCCATATGTCCTGACATTGGCAGTTGCAGACTGTTACCAACTAGCAAATGCTTAAACAAAATCACAATTTGTTCCAGAATGATAAAATGACCCTACAAAGTGAATTACACTGTGAAAAATAAATGTAAAACACTGTGTAGATGCACAAATGATTATTTCATTATCTGGCCAATGTAAGAACGACAGATACAAATTGTTCCAATCATAGAGTGATGAAAGAGTAATGAACAATGGGTTCTTGAATGAGCACAGGAAGAAAATAATGAATTGCAGTTTAAATGAAATCAGGAGTCAATGGACTGGATCACAGACTGTCCTTCAGACATAGGAATTCTGCATTAGTTAAACACTGTCATTTGGAGAAACGTCCTTTAAGAAGGAGGAATCTAAATAGGTCAGAGAAAGAGACAAATATGATGAATCTGGACACTGGCTGGCTTTTAGCAAACTGGACTGGAGCATCCCCATTCCTGATGCTTTGCTAATTGACAGTGATCTACTACAGATTAGCAGCTTCCACTTTGCAAAGTTAACACACCATTGGTACTTTTGCCTCTTCCCTGTTTTAACTTTGCTCTTCCTCTGCCACTCAGTTACTTTGATGAAACACGTGACGAGACCTCTACACAGAATTTGTGCACAGAATGAAGACCAAGACACCAAAGCTTCTGGGAAAGGAAGTGTCAGTTAAAAATAACATGTGGCAAAAGCTTTACTTATTTTTTTGTTGGAAAACTTTCTGCAATAGATGGATTTATCTTCTTTTCTTTTGTTTCATACCAATAAACCAGGAACAAATCAAGGATTTTTAACATTATTGTCAAAGAAACATGTCACATTTCGTGTATCATAGCTATCCATCACATTGCACAGCATCTTGTTAGCTCTGTACTGAAACTACATTTCTCTCCAGAGCGCAGGACATCTGGCCATTTTAGCTCTCTGTACAGAATTTCTTTACACTCTGTGAAGACATCTTAGAAATGAGCAGAAACTCGTCGGTGTCACAGACGGGGCTCAAAGAGTCTCACACACCAGCTCACCCCTCCTGCTGCTCTGCCCCTGCTGTGGCCAGGGCAGCACCTGCCCTCCTGCCCCTGACGCAATACCAAGCACAAAAGCGAGTGACAGAGCTTCGAGCCTTATGTGCCTCAGCAAAGGACACGGTGCCCTGGGATGAGCATCCCCGAGGGAAAGGTCTTTCATCCTTTGGTGCTCAATAGCCTTGAGACTTTTGAAAACTAGAAAGTCCCAAATCCAGCAAAGAGGAGTGCCTTCAAAAGCCACAGAGTGGTGGTAACAAAGTGAAAAGCAGCGAAAAGCAGGTTTTGCTTGCCTTGTGGACAGAAATATTTATTGGAGAGAAAAAACTACAGGAGAGAGGGTGGCATCTCTGCTGTGCAAGTGACTGAAAGGCCACCTGTTTATGCCTAATTCAATGACATCTTCTGCAAAGTGTCTCTCCCCTTCAAGGTCAGGGTAAATGTCATGTGCCTGCTATGTACACCTGAGCCAACATCCATAAAACATTACCCGTCACTGTATGTGGCAGCATGTCCAGGCAGAATCAGATCACAATCAGAAACACCACTTACAGCCCTTCACCCTCTAGTGAGATTTATGTTTCGACAGATCCTGGTGCTAAGCACACCAGCCCCTCAGCAAACGTCCCCACAGCTCCATCGGGGAGTCCAGAGGTGCTGAAATAGCCCAAGAAAACCAGGGCAACTCCCCACAGGCACACACAGAGCTATATGGCACCCTTAATGTACAGAGAGCAAGGGTAAAATACCTTCCAGGGGATTTGTTCTGGATATTCAAAACCTTTCCTCATTGGCTCAGAGAGATGGAACTCTCCTCATCTGACAGATGAGTTTTACAAAATGTGATGAGGATTGCAAACTCCAGAGTATTTTGGTTCCCCTGAAAGCCTGGTACAGGGATAAAACTGCGCTGCAGTTCTGTGGAGTGGGAGGGAACACTGAGTATGGGCTCTCCTCTCCCACTGTGCTGTCTCTGGAGAGGTGGATTAAGGCACAGCTGCCTCGACCTGCCCTTGTGCCAGGGGAGTTTTCCACTTCCCAGAGTTCTGTTCCCGACAAAACTACAAAACAAGGAGACCCTATTTCCCCTGGAGTTTGATAAACAGCTCCCTATAGGGCTGTTCGGCAGAAACTTCCACCATTGGATCCAAAATCAAGCTGATCTTATGCATTAAGTTATCACTGGCTTGCTGCCAGACCTCTTATACGATTTTAGGTCTCAGATCACCCATAGTATAACATGATATGATCTTTCATGGTCTCCTCCAACCAACCTGGTGTCAGCAATTCATTCAGCCAAGCAAGACAGCAGTGCAAACATCTGGCTCTAAAGAGACACCCAGCCACCACCTTGGATCTGAAACCAATTTGAAAATATTCTCCAGTTCTCACTGCAGAGAGCCCTGTTCCTGTCCAACAGTCAGATCACTGCCTGCAAAAATCCACAGCACCCTACCTGGGTGACTGGAGAGGTGTCCCTGCCCATGGAATAGGGCCTGGAATTAGATGATCTTCAGGGTACTTTCCAACTCAAACAATTCTAGGATTCTATGATCTCTACTGGGACCAAGCAGCGTTGCTCCTGGGAGACCTGAGGAAGCTTTGAGTGACATCTCCATGCCCCAGCCCAGAGTCCACATCTTGTGCTGCTCAGACCTAGGAGCTGAAGCAAACTGATAAAAACTGAGTCCCACAGCCAGACACTCAATCTGTGCCCCCAGCCCTTCTGACTGACCAAAGTCTCCAGTGTGTTGTGCTTGCCAGCTTAAGAAACACCTCGACAGGAAGGAGCTGCTTGCCAAACCTGCCTCCATCATTACATTAGATTTTGGAAATTACCACAAATGCCTCCTTGCCTTGCTGACACTGAGTGCTGTACCCACGGGCTGCCGGGAGCAGCAAGGCTACAATGTAGGTTGCAAGACTGTACAGGAGGGAGGGGGTGAGTGCCAGGAGCCAGGAGCCAGCCAACCCTCTTCACTAAGAGCAATCCACAGCAGAAAAACACCTGGAAAACAGTGCATTATTCATTACCCAGAAAAAAAAATCCAGTACACGGGGTGGAGGGCACAGCATTGCTTCTGCTGGGTGATATGGGGAGCAGTGAGCGCTGGAGACAGGGAGGTTGGCAGGCTGAGCCATACGGACATGCCGGGTACTGCAGGGCTCTCTCATGCTGGGCTGGGTTTGCTCCGTCCTTCCTCGGCGTGCATAGCTGCACAAGTAATAGATGTGCCTATTAAAATCCAGCCAGAACATTTGTCTCTGTAGCTGACAGTGAGGATCCACACCTCGGCGATGCGCTGCATTTCTTTGTATTTGCTCTGAATGCTCCACACACTCGGTTCGGTGTTTTTAGGCTCCGAGGCAGATTCTAATGTAACTCTCATAATTACCTACACTTTGTAATGGTCTCAATGCAAACACATGAAGCAGACATGGAGGCAAAGACTTTGCTGCATTATACCACGGCTTCCCACGTACTTTATGTGGTTCAGAGCACAGTGCCTCGTTCTGGCTTGGTATTTGATAAACAGGAGCTTCAATTACCCAGTTGAGCATCAAAGGACAAACATGTGGTCAGTAGGTGAGCACAGCTTCACTGAAGCCATCACTGGTTACATCATAATGACTTGGTTTTCAGTGTTACATTTAATTAACTGTTTCGTTCAAACCTACCTGGTTACCGAAATAGTTTGCACGAGATTCCAAAATTTCACCAGAAAAAAAAAAAAGTGCACTGCTCACAGTGTTCCATGAGGGGTCCAGCATGGTCCTTATCATGATGATCAGAGTGGGCTTTCAAAAAAAACAAAAAACAAACAAACAAAAAAACCCCCAACAAACAAACAAAAAAACCCCAGCATCTCCTGACTCCTACACCTTTGTCTTTCCTTTCTTATCATGACATTAACACTTTTGTGTTATAGAATATTTATGAGGCACACCACATGCTTAATGGTTTCCTCCTTCATTTGCAGCTAGCCTGCATCAATACAAGACTCACAGTATTCAATCTGAAATCCATCAAGGATTCCCAGGCTTAAAATCATCACCACTTTTAATGAGAAAGGAAATCTGTAAATCCAACTTGCAAAAGCAAAAACAAAGCCTTATGGGAGCAGCAGAAGCAGTGCAACTGCATACTTCACTTTAAAAACATCTGGAAGAAAACTTCTGTCATTTGAACCAGTTCTAAAGCTGTGAATTACAAAGTAACTCCCTGCCCTAAATCTTTGCCATAGTTCCCCAAAATAGATGTCCACATACCATGCTGCATTCCCGTCCCTGCTGTCTATCCTGCAATGGAGGGATACATGAGTGAGGTGAGAGGTCAGCTGGCCTGGGGACTCTGGTGGTGCCCAAACCACTCATATTTGTGTACTCTCATGGCAGTAAGAGATCAGATGAAGGCCAGGCATCCATTATGGTATATATGTTTAGATCTCATTTGCTGGACATGAGCTGCTTAGCCTTGTGCTGTTGGCACCACTAGATGCAGGTGAATACTCATCATTCCTCAACCTTTTCATGTCTTAGTGCACCAGCAAACCTCTGAGCACACTTATGGTGTAAGAGGTTGTGTCACTGGGGCAACATGGACCATCCTCAGCAAGGGAATGCTTTGTCTGGTGTGACTGATCAGCTATTGCTGCCAACTGATGTGATCTCTGAGACTTCTCCAATATGATTGTGTTTTTAGAAGTCATTCTTCCCTATCAACATTTCCTCATCATTATCTCTTACACACACATGTGCCCAAAAGTTAACCCTTACTATTAACATAACACACAAATCTTGCTACTAATGAGACCACTGCAACCCTATATAAATCAAACCAATTGCATGAAGTAAGAGCCCAACATTTAGTGCCATTTAGCTGCCAGACATGCACTGAAAATAAAGATGAAGGTGCAAAGACAAGCTGATACTTCATCGATTAAAAAAACCAAACAAACAGTAGGTTGTACTTTCCTGAAAGACCTCTGGAAGCCTTTAAGGCCAAGCCTTCTTTGAAATACCCTAATGCAGACCCAAGGGGGTCAGCAGAACACCTCAGAATTTTCCGGCGGAGGATCTGAGTCTGTGGATTCACCCTCTGTTAACAGCAGGTGTCCCTGGGTTTGTGTCTGGAAAGGAACCTCAGCACCAGCCCCTGTGCACACCCACTTCTCCAGCTGCTTACAGAAAAGTCTCAGCACCACTAACAGCAAATTTGAGCTCCTTGTATTCCTTCTGTTGTCAGGCTCTATTTCAGGAAGGGACCTCAGGATACGCCTAACTTCCAGCTACAGCTCCTTGCCTTTGAAGATAATGGGGTAATCACACATTTAAAGTTAGATGTCTCTTCCTCTCCTGGGAAAAACGGTCCTTAATACCTCTGAGTTTAAAGAAGATCTGGTAATACTCACCATCGTGCAAAAGGCAGAATTTGCAGATTTAAGAGGGAAGGCAATTTCCCCTTCCATGTTCAGCAACAAAGAACAGTGCCGTAGGCTTTCCAACAGACAATCCATTTGGTACTTCACTGACAAGGTTAAAACAGTCAGAAATATATTGTGCCACCCTTTGAACAGAGGTTTTTTGCTCATATGTAACTAATTTCTACCGAGATGTTGGTTAAGGAAAAAGCATTAGATTATCTGAGTTTGTAACTGGTGACAGAGTCACCAGGTGGGAAACAAAAGAAATTCAAACACAGGCTAAATTGCTATTTGTCAAGCACTTGATTTCCAAGGAAATTAACACATTCAGCAATTCAAAGGGAACCTGACAGTGCAGGAGAAGAGCTTTGGATCAGCACATTGTTCCTGGGGTGTGTTCATGAGAGAAATAAGGACTAAGGGGATGTCACAGGCTGGAGACAATCTACCCTGAGGCAGCTCCACTCTCCTCTCTAAATCCTGGCTACACAATTGGTCAGAAATGGGGTGCTATCAACTCCAAAAGCACATTCCAAACAACTCTAGTTCTATACTTCCCCGGATAGATGCAGGTCCTTTTGGCAGAGCTTCCACTGCCTATTTCATGGTGTGACACTTATGGGGAGTGGTACCCAGCATCTGACTAAATCCAGATGGGAGCCTGAGATAAACTACAAAAGGAAACCAATGTCTGAATCAGCACATGAAAAGGTGTAAGCAGAAATAAATAGATTTGTCTGCTCTACAGAGTTTCTGCTCAAAAATAGGAGAGGCTGCTGCAAACTTAGACCCTAGGAGAGGGGAAAAGCCCTTAGGAAAGCAGAGGGGCTCAGGAGCACCACCTAAAATGGGCCCTGCTGCTCCATAAGGAAAACACGCCAGGTTGTGAGGAAAAGCAGCTCCAGCAGACAGTATTTTGGCAGGACAGGCTGCCCAGCAGCATACTGCAAAGAGTCCCCTGACAGCACCATGCTGTCCTCATCCAGTGCTTGGCTCTGACCACACTGCAGCATCTCATCTGCACAGCACAGATAATGCTCCCACAGCTGCCTGCCTGGCATTTTGAACCTGAGGTTCCTGGTTGTGCAAACCACCTCACACATAGGGAGACCTCCATGGAGCCACCCCCCGGGTGCCAGCACCATCTCCCTGACGAGCAGGTACCACCCACTGCGCCTGGATGTGCCACAACCCATCCCAGCCCCTGGCTAGACCCGTGCCAAGGGTATCCCACAGGCACTGCCACTGCTCCCGGGAGGGCTGGAAGCAGCACAGGTTTGGGCTGGAAACAGCTTCTGGAGAAAATGGCACTCCAAATCTCACAGCTTCCTGATCCCCCCTGGGGGAGCCCGGCTCACACGCCTGGGCACATCTTCCGCATTCAGCCAAGCTTTTGTGTTGCGTTATTTAATTTTTCCAAGCATTTTGAAAAAAGGTTATTTTTTTTTCCCCCTGCCCCTCCAAATAATGATGGCATTGGAAATGGATGGGCTCAAAGATGAAAGCATGGTCACTTGGTCACCTTTGGAAAAAATAGTAGGAAAGAGCAGCCTTGGTAGAGTTTGAAAAGCCTGGCCCCTTTTGGGCTGCTTGTAGTAATTAGGTCATATGGGGCAGTGCCCTGGCAGAGCCTCAGGCTTATGTTTAACGTACACCAGGGAAACAAGACACAGTGGTGGTGAGAAGGGGAGGAAGGTGCCTGCTGAATGAGTATCTACTCCACAGAGAGTGTTCAAGGTCCACCAGAAAGCACAGAGCTGGGGCTTACCTCCTGCTGCAAGTGTACCCTGTGTGAAAGCATCCGGAGGCAGTGAGACATCCAAGGGAGTGAGCTCAGCCCTGCGTGGGGAAAAGAGGAAAAACAAGCCTCAGAAAGGCTCTGGGTCAGCACAGGTCCCAGGGCAAAGCAAGGCATGGTTGGTGCTGCCACCTCCCCAGGGGACTTTCCACAAAAAGATGCTCTGGGTAGGGGGGAAATCACATCAGATGGAGGAATGATCAAGACTACCCCAAGAAATCCTGCCCAAGGGGAGACCCCAACCCACTCCACAGTCATCTGAGCTCATTGCTCTAGCTCACCACAGGCCTGTCAGGGATAGTGTTGCTGTTGGCTGCACTGCATCACCTCCAGGATCCTTGCTCTGGGGGCAACTGGGAGCTGCCTCCGTGACATCAAGACTCATGTTGCATGACTTAAGCACAATTTAAGTGTGGAGCAGAAAAACTATATGCAGAACCAGCAATTGCAACACTGAATTAGGGCTGGTCCTGGCTGAAATTCAGCAGATCGACACCATCAGATTTTGTTGGTGGCTGAGACAGAACCCCCTCGGCATTTTTAGATGACTTTGTGATAGTTATCTTCCCTTTCTACTATTTGCTTTACGCTTGGAAAAAAAGTTATCTCAGGAGTCCTTTGAACATTAAAATTTATGCCATGCATGCTACTTTCTTCAAATATTTTAAAATATTCGAAACGTAAGAACCTTGGCACAGTGCCCAGGATCCTGCCTTCTCGGATAAAAGTTTCAGATAACTGACACTTCCAATTACCGTTTCTCCCTGAAGAGGTCATCTCTGCTTTGGCTCCAGAGCAGAGCAGTGGAGGTACCGGAGGTCCCCGAATTTCACAAAAGGTTAAAAAATCTGCACGGGTGCTAATTAAAGCCAATGCACTCCGTGTCTGACCTAGTTCTGCCTTGCTTTCGGGAGGCTTTACCTGAGTATCTTTCAAACCACTCAAAAATTAAAATGGTTAATAATGTATCAGAGCCAAACGTTACCCAGGGGCTCGCTGCGTGGGGAAGATCAGTTTTGCTGGCAGATGCCAGCGTTCTTAGTGACCGAGGGTGGGGAACACTACCAGCCTCATTCTCTGCCTTTACTCCCACTGTGCACACCTTTATGACACTTACTGATGCCCCAAACATTTTTTAGCTGGTTTCTGTAAGTGTTAAATATCATGCTGGCCAAACCAGGAGGTAGAAGTTGGCTGAATTGTTCATCTGGTCCCCAACACACCCATCTGTACACTGAGACTCTGCTATGAAAAACTTGTACGTATTCCTACAATATGTGTATCACTGTCTCCTCTCAAGGTTTAATTTCCTGGGATAAACAGCAGGGCATTTCCGGGCTGAGGAACAAGGGCTTAGAAATTTTCCTTTTCGCTTCTGCACCTTGCATTGGCATCAGCTAAAATATTTATCCAGGAAAGTTTCATTTTACCATATTTTTTACTCGGCTGCCACTTAGTGGCAATGCAAAGTCATAGCTCGGGGAAAGGCACGGGCAAACCCACAGTCTGCAAATCAATCTGGTGTTTCAGTGACTCTTCCCAAGGCTGTGGGGCAGGTTACTTGCTCACTAATTCAGCTTTCACTCCACTTTCCACAGGTTACGAAGAATGTTATGGAGCCCCATCTCATCTGAAAAAGCATTAATAATATCACAGTCACAATGAAGGCAACGGCCGCCTCTCAGCGCTTTTTTTGTTCATAAAAGAAGGTTGGTGGTGTCCACAAGCACACACCTTGAAGGGACTTTTAGAGGTCAGCGTTGGAAGTGCTCACCTGCCCCTCAGCCCCTCACAGTGGGGCAGATACAGCATCACACGTGGGTCCGTTGCTGCTGCAGCCCAGGAGAAGGGTCTGTCTTCCAGGGTTAAAAATATATAGATGTTTCTTGCTGAAAAACCAAACTTCTGCAAAGTGAAGTGAGCTGTTTCATAAACCCCAGCACTATATCTCATGGGAATTCCCAGTGTGAGGTGAGGACATGTCCAAGCCCCCACTTGCCTGCTTGCAGCTCCTCTGAAGCAAAACAGCTGGGTTTTCAAGTTTGTGCTGAAATGTCAACATTTCCTATGGAAACAGTGAAAAATGAATCATGGCATTGTAATTTTACAGGGGGCAATAACAGCAACATGGTAATTATCACACCAGGGCAGAATCTTAAAAAGTCAGGGGAGATTTTCAAGAGAGGGAGGTTGCACACTTTCTGTGGAAGCTCTGTGCTCAAAGTCTGGCATCCCTGAGACATCCCAGTTTTCATTTCCATAAGTTTCATTTCTATCTCCATAATTGCATTGGAGATATCAAAAGAGTATTTTTTTTATTATTCTCCATGGAGGTAGAAGAGAAGGAGCTGAAATTACAGTGTACTGGAGCATTCACATTGCAAATGCTTGAAGTTTCTCTTGTTTTCTTTTCTTTTATAACCTGCATTGATTACTGTCAAGACAAATTTCTTGCTGTGAAATAGAGGTAAGTCCTTGTAACCAGACCCTGAACTCAAAGTGACAGTCACATTATCTAATTAAAAAAAAAAAAAGAAGAAGAAGAAGAAAAAAGCCAAGTTAAAAAAAAAAAGATAATATTCAAACCTCCCCTAAGGCCTCAATCTCACCTCTCACTCTAATCACAACTCCTGCAGAGGTACAACTTACAAAGTCACCCAAAGGACTCTCCTGCACCTGGGAGCACCCCTTGGGCAGTAACCCAGCACATACCATGGCAATAGCACTCTTGCAGGATAGGGTGGCAATTTGTATTCCCTTTCCCTCTCACATCAAGCAAATAAAGGATACCTCAACTCCATTTCCTTGCAGCATCTGAACTCGTTTGGAGATCTTATCACACTGGGACCAGGTTGCAGATCTGCTTTGCCCTGCCTAGCTTCAAATGTCATCCTGGAGGCGGAGGAGAAGCCCCTGCCAGCTCACACACAGGGGTGCTCTGGATATCTAGGTCTGCTCTCTGCGTGTGTGGGGGCCCCTCATCTTGTCCATGGGGGACACAGCAGCACCCTGACACAGCAAGCTCAGAAATAGGTCAGCAGAAGCCATTTTTTGTGCTGTGGATTTCTTTGTCATGAAATTTAATGGTACTTCAGATTAGTTCAGCTGCTGAGAGCAGTTGGCATCCCATTTGAACAGCTCTACCTGCGCTGGCATTAAGATGAAATGTTTACTTTTCATACCTCTGCACTTTAAGCTGTGCTGCGGGAATCCAGCTTTTCAAAGCCTGAGCCTGCACAGGCATCTATTATCCCCTTTCATCCACTTTATCAATTGTCTCCTTGAGGAAACATTTTGCCAACGTTGCAGATGATTAAAGGCTCAGGAGCAGCACATGCCAAGAGACAGCCAGGAGTGCTCTGCCATGGGACCATCCCCTGGCAAATGCAATGGGACCCTGAGCAGGTTGACTTCAGGCTGTTTGCCATTTCTGTCTGAGGGGAAATGGCACTGAAGGTGCAGAGAGATCCTCACAGTCAATCCATGGGAGCAGCAGGGGCAGGGTCTGCTCTCCTGCTGCCAGTATTTGTCCCTCCCCAGGAGGCAATGTCTTGCTCAGTGCACCTTGAAAAGCCCCATTTCATCTGGCACTCACTGATGGTCAGCTCACAACCATCCCACCCACCAGCCTGCAGCACAGGGAACTGGAACAAAAGTTGGCTCTGGAGGCCATTTCCTCTCTGTCTTGTGATATAGCACAGAGTAACACACAGCAGAGCAATCTGCTGAGAAACAATGCGCAAAAGAAATTCTTCATGGCTTCCATGACTTTGCTGGACTAATTTCCAACCCATTTTACTCACTTTGAACCATGAGAAAGAATCAGATGGGGCATCTTGGCTGGTGCAGCTGGACACAGCTTTACAGCCAACTATACCTAAGAGGAAGCAGGGAAATTAACAGTTTTGCTAACAATTACACCTAGTTTACCTGGTCTAGGAAGAGCCATTTGACAGGCAGCTGCAGGAACAGGTAACATTTAGTTTGCTCCTTAACAAGAAAGAGATGAGAGTAATAACATGGAATCAAGAAATATAAACACACACAGAGTAAAAACAAATCACCCAAGTGGAGCAAAACACAAGTTGTCTGTTGTGGCTATTCAAACTCACAACATTTAAGGCACAACTGGTTATTGAGGGGGCTCTTGATCTAAAGATATTTTGCCTTCTTTGGGAGGATACCATAAAACACCCACTGGCCCTGGGGATTTTTGCTTGCCCATGCACGGAAGGGCAGAGGCACCAGGACATCCTGGGAATGCACTTGCAATGCCCATTTCATGCTCCCAATGCAAAGTTCAAGGCACTTTGTAGGTGGGAGAGATTCCCCTGGCCACCATTCCAAAGCAATGGGCTCGGCAGGACAGCTCTTTTTCCTTTGAGATAATATATTAGGGAAAATGGGATAACTGCATTTTTGTCAAAAGAGCAGCGTTAAAATTCTGCCGTGCTAGCCTTCCCTTGCCCAGGGTAAGTAATTTTTTTGACAGGTGAATAAAATATCATTAGTTTCTCCACTGTCATCAATCATCAAAGTGAAGGCTGGGCGAGTAACCTCTCCAGACAGTCCTGGGGACTGCATTAGACCCTGGTTTCTAAAGAAGCAGAGAGGGGCCAAGACAGGAGGCTCCCTTTATACCCAAATGCATGGGAGGCAGGCAGCTAAAACCTCTCCCCAACTTTGACTTTTTTTCCCAAAGTGTTAGAAGCTGACAACAGCATAGAAATGGAGATTTCACGTTGTCACTCCAGCCTTGCCCAGCTATTTGTGGCCAGGTAGCCCAGGCTGGGCTAGATATTGTATCAGGGCATTGCTGAGAGCAGCAGCATAAGTTAAGGAGAGAGAATGACAAATCTGAAGCTTTTGTCCAAAGGTCACACACTTGAAGCTTCTTTCGCATTTGTGTGAGTTAATTTACTTTAAAAAAAAAAAAAAAAAAAAAGAAAAAAAAAAGAAAAATCTTCACAACAAAGAAAAATGAACAGAAATCTGTCCCTGAGACTGCCATGGCCATGAACTTCCAAAGCTATTGTGATTTCAATAGAAGAATAGGAGACACTGCCATCGAAAATGCCATTGATATTGTAACAGATCATTGCCTAAATAGACCATAACAGCCCCCATTTCAATGGTTACTGAGAAACGCATTAACCCCTTCCCGTCTGAGCGCCTGCACAATCTCTGTGTGACACATCAAAGGAGACACACCAGATAGTATGAATTTCACACCCTTTTTCTACCCCTGTCAGCTCCTCTGAGCTTCCCTGTCCCTTTCCTTTTCCACACCATATCAGAGCTACCCACAAGGGCAAATCCTTTTAAGCACAGGCAGAAAACCTGGGGTTAGTGCATTGTCTCATCTCCCCAGCCCCACTCCCCAAACCACCCAGGAGAAGGCAGAGCTTTCCCCAAAGGTCTGGGGCTCAGGGGCAGTTGAAATGCCAAAAATTTACAAAAAAAAATAGATAGATAGATAGATAGATAGATAGATAGATAGATAGATAGATAGATAGATAGATAGATAGATACTCTCTATATATGTAGAGATATATTTTTAATTTCCAGTGGACCAAGCCCCAAACCCTTCCAGCTCTGAAAGGGCTTTCAAAGAAAACAAAACCAAACAAAGTAAAACAACCCCCCCCCAAAACCAAAAAACCCAATAGTACTTTCTTTGAACTACAGCTCTTCTCTTCCAGACCCAAGGAGCCTATTCAGTAGACTCTCACCAAGCTCCTCTTTGAGGTTACTCATTTAGCTTGTTCTTAAACACTTAGCCATGTTCCACCTCTGGGACATGAAATATTAAGCTACTACTGAAAGTATTAAGCTAAACATCTTTCAAAATGCATCGTTCCTCCCTGTCACCTTGATTTACACATCTTGGGGAGGCAAAGAATAAAAACAGGTTTCTTTACAAAAAAAGGATGATTTCCATAATGCTCCACATTAATTGAATCTCAGTCCTTTAATTCTTTACTAATTGAATTTGTCATTAGTTAGCACAGGATATATGCCAGGCTAAGCAATGCTTGCAGAGCATCCTCCTGCTTTTCCTGCACCATGCTCCAGGCAAGCACTGTTCTGGATCTGTGACATGCTTTCTTCACTTTTCAGGCATGTACATATTGGTGCTACGTATATGTGTATGAATAAATATAAATGTAAATATAAATATAAGTATAAATAAAGCATGCAAACCCCTCTAATTTCCTGTCTTATTTAATTGTTTATCTTGAGTTTCTCTAGGTTGATTTTTTCCTATGAAACACTACCCTGTTATGCTCCAGCTGTTTGATGTTTCATGACTTTAAAAGCTCTTTTCTACAGTCTTGATGTCTCTTCTACAGAGGAATATGAATCAGAAACATAAGTGCTCCAGATTTCTGTGGGGCAAGGATGCCTGGCACCAAGCTGGGACCTGTCTCTCTGCTGGAAGCTCGCAGCCATGGCTCCAAGTCTCTGCTCAGCAATTTGCCACCCAAAAGTCCCATGGGGCCACCAGCCACATAGGGATACTTCCTGGAGCTTCCAGATGTTACCAGGCAGCTTTGAATTAAGAAATAATTGCAAAAGGCAACTACAGTCTTTGGTGAATCCTGCAGGAAATGGAGGTCCTGGAGAGGACACTCCTTAGTCTGAGGATTCATTAATCCTAATGAAAAGACCAGGGGTTCATTAATCCTACACAACTCAGGCTCCCCAGGGTCTCCTGGGAAGCTCCTCAGCTCCTTCTGACATCTCAGGGAGAAACCCACCTGTGCAGAGCCTCTGGCAAGGCCCTGGGCACATCCCCCAAAGTGGCTGCTATGGGATCAAAGCTCTTTGCAGCTGGGGGCAGCTGGACCAGTGGGTGCTTTGGGAGGTGCCACAGGGATAATCTTGGTGCCTGGCACGGACAAATGCAGCACCCAGACAGGCAGAGATGCTCTCGGTGCCTGACAAGGCAAATGCAATGCAAGGGCAGGGTGGGGTGCTCTCAGTGCCTGGCATGGATGAGTGCAGCCCTCACACTGCAGCCCACTTCATTGCTAAAGTCTGAGCATGATCAAGAAGACACCAACTAGGACATTATTTTCTTCTCGCTTCTGGGGAGAGATGGCTGTATCTTCAATTCAATCCCATTATTTATGAGTCTTAATTACTTTTTCTTTTCCAGAAGATTCAGAGGCAAATAGCCATCTTGTAAACAAAAAGGCAACAGATTCAGAGAGTTGCCACAAAATGACTCCTGTAACCCCCTGTCCTATTTCATAGAGACTTTGGGAGAGCCCAGCACAATGAGAAGTAAAGCTACACTTTGCAGGGCTTCAGTGGCAATTTCCTCCCCATATGTTTCTCAAGACATTCTGTTAATTTAGTTTGTCTATAATGAATTCTGTCATTATTCCAAACATCCATTCTCATGACCTAGTCTTATAGCATATCACCACCAAGTATCTTTTTTTGGCTATACAATCTCCCTGGGGAACTGAAAATTGTCTCCGTCTGCAGCACAACTATGCTGGGGAGCAGCCTGGAAAACAGATCCGAGATTATTCCTTTCTGTGTCAGTCATTTAAGCCTCTTTGTGTTAAAGTTGACATTTGTCTCGATGCTGTCTCAATAGGCCCCGCTGGCTGGGTTTCATTCAGTGCTCTGAGCCGGGGGGGAGAACTTGCCTCTTGTTTTACTTTCAGGCCATTATTGTGCCAAAGCGTGAAGGGAGGGAGCTGAATAACCACAAACAGGTGAGGCAGGGAGAGGCTTTCTGTCTCTGCTCTCAGCTTGCGAGAGCTGAGCTCTTTGGATGCCTTTCAAAGCCAGGAGAAGCCAAAAGCAATAATCCCCACCATGGGAGCAGGCAGGAAGGAAGGGTATCTGGTGTTGGCCAGAGATGTCCCAGCGCAGGGGAAGCGCATTCCCGCGCGGTGACATCGCGGTGAGCCAGAACAGCCTCTGCGGGGCCAGAAACACAGAATTTGAACAATGTCCAAGCTCCACACCCACCCTGACTGGAGCTGCAGAGGAGCAGGGAGGCGAGGGAGGCTCTTTAAGTTTGTGCATGAGAAATGGCTGCTAAGAGTAAGAGGTCCTTTCATTAGCCACCGCTGCCTCTGCCTGCCCCCATTACCAATCCGTAGGTGCCAGATGTAGGCTTTTTGTCAAACCACAGCCATTTTTCCTCCCTTCTACTCCCTACCTCTTGCTTTCATTTAACCAGCGTTGCAAAAAGAGCTATTATTTTTGCCTGACCTTCACACAGTTGCAGGTTGGCAGTGGGTGGGTGCCAATGGGAAGTGCAGGGAACATCCTCCATGCTGAGATTGGATGTGGAGCTTCTGCTGCTCATGATTTTGCCTTCACCGTGCAGTGCTTCTATATCCATGTTTTCAGCACCAAGCCAGAAGGTGGCATTATCCTGAGGCATCCCAAAAGTGCCCTGTCCAAACTGTAACTAGAGCCCCTCAAAGGTTCCAAAGAGTAGGAAAAGCACATGCATGCTCCTGGAGGTGAACAGGATCAACTGTTATTCTCCCCCCTATTCCATCCACCCTGGAATTTCAGTGACAACTCCAGTAGGAAGGTTTGGCTCACGCAGTCCCCCTGTTCAAGAAGGCTCTCCAAGGCATGGCAAAGCACATGGCAAAGCATCCCCCCTTTAGAGAAGCACAATTAGGCACCTGTAGGGACATTCCAGCAATATCTGCATCCCTGCCTCGGCTGGCATCCTGGCTCCAGCCCACGCTCACTCACTTCAGGCTCCACGTCCTGGGGAAATGTAAGATGTTATGCCAGCATTGCCCTGTAAAGAGAGAAAGGGAACAAGAGCGTGTTGTTTGGTAGCACCAGGCTTTAGCTCCCGCAATTGTGTGGGCTAATCAGCGGTATTACATGCATGTCCTTGTGCGACTTCAGACGCCTCACCCCAAAAGCTCCAGTAACAAGGGATTAGGGAAGAGGCTGGGGAAGTCAAAAACTCTCCACTGGAAATTTGTTTCAAGATGTTTACAGCCAGCTTCTGAAAAGAGTTTGCTTTGTCTGTGCTTTACCTCATGAGCCTAAGGATTGTGGGTGCTCGGGACATGCACTGCCCTGCTCTCACCAAACAGCCCTGCAAAGATAAAAGCAACCAGCAGGGTTGTGGCACCCCAGGTTGAACCCATGCCAGATCAGGGACAAAGCATCTGCACACGTCATGTTCTCTCATGATAAAAATCCTAGTTTAATTCAGACACCCACGCAGGCATGCAGGATCCCTCACCAAACAGCAACACCACCCAGAACGCCTTGTGTGATGGAAACGAGCCCATTCCACTGGAAATATCCAGGGGCCACGGTCACTGATGAGGGACATTGGAGGGGATATCCCCGTCTAGGCTGAAAGGTGTACACTTGCCCATGCCCAGCCCAAAATCTAAGAATTGCATGAAGCAGAATGAATATCCAGGGTTTCAGTGAAAAGGTGAACAACAATTCCAAAATGGGGAAGAAAATATCCACAGAAGCCATTCACATCATGGTGATACAGTTCCCTGTAGGAACTGTATGGGCAGATAACCCAAGCAGCCCAGCAGCTATGCTGGCCCATGCTGGCCCAGAGTATTCACTCAGCATCACTCCTAATTGCAGATCTCAAGCACTTAAGCACCTTCACTTAGCTCTTTCTCAGCACCTCTTGTCTTATCTCTTTAGAGTCTAAGATCTCTAGGACAGAGCACCCATGGCACCCCAACCACCAGCACTTGCTGGCTGACTGCACTGAGCATCCATCCCATGGCAGGCACAGCAGAACACCAGCACTCCCTGCCGGGACCACCTTGTCACAAATGTTTGTGGTAGAAACAACAATTTCTCTTCTCAGGACCCAGTTTGGACCAATGCATGAAAGAAAAGGTTTCCCAGCCAACACTAGCTGGCAGAGCTGGTTTGTAATCAGCCAGGACAGATGGGAACATACAATGCCTTGAACCCAATCAAGAAAACATCCCAGGAATGCCTGGTAATGCAAACCTTTAGAGGGGTAAAACGGTCATTCAAATCAGAGCAGGAAGATTGATTCCAACCTAGGAGAAAAGCACAAATCAAACTGATTTCTATCCAGGGGGAAAAAAACAGTTTGATCTGCAGCAAGGCTTGACAGCAAATTAATTCAAACTTTTTCAGATTCCAAGATAAAATAATACAGTGGAGATCTGAATGCATAGGCACTGAGAAAAGCTGTGTGAGTAAGCCCTGTCTGGATATTTTGCAAAACTAACAGAGTGGTTACACTCAAACTCTCACGGGCATCACTTTCCTCCCAGGAAGCATCCTTTGCTTCTCAGCTTTACCTGTAAACCACATTTAAACCCTCTGTGTCACTGTGGCAGTAAATAATCACCATCCCTTTGGAAAAGCTTGGGCAGCAGCTCCAGTTCGTGCTAGAGGTCACCTCCTCTTCTTAAAATTTCCCTTCAATACAGAATTATAATCTCATGTGTCAGTATGAATTTTGGTTTATAAAACAGGCATGCAACACATCTAGAAGAAAAATTGCACCTGTCAAATGCCCTACCCCATGAAATAAACCTGTGCAATTTCACTTTTCACCTAGTAAATACCCAAGTGCTCTTCAGAGCGGCCCCTTCCAGTATTCAAATCTGTTTCCATTAATATTAGAAGTTAGGAGGGTTTGGGAGAAAAGGAAGGAATTGATTAAAAGCAGATGGTATTCATTATCTTGCTAATCACAATCCTGCAAGGGTTTTTACAAAGAAAAAAGAGAAAGAAAAAGCAACATCAAGAAAAGGTCATGCTAGTACTTTTCAAATAAAACATTAGAAAAATAACACTTCCAAGGATTTGCTCCTCTCTCATGAGAAAATCAGCTTGTTTCATATCACAGCTAAGCCATGCTGGGAAAATGTCTTTGTGATACAGTCATCATTCTCACATTTTGTGCTGGGACTGCAAACTTTTGCTGAATGTCTGAGAAAAAAACCTGTTGAAAGGATCATTACCACGTGCACTGTCCCACAGCCTCCAGTGGCACTGCTCTACTTCCCAGCCTGCTCTTTTCTTTTTTTTTTTCCTAAAGGGAAGTCACAAATAAGCAAATAAAGCAAACAAAACCAAATAGAACTGAAACAAGTAAGCAGTTTATTGGCCAGAACCAGTGTAGTGTAGGAAAACCCAAGGATGGATTCTGTTTGAGCTGACTGGCTGGAGGTCATTCTGAACAATTTTCTTGGGAGGATTTTCGCTCCTGGTATCTGATCCTTCTCCCATTAAAGTCAATGAAAATGTTGTTATTAAGCACCCATAGCACTGAGAGAGGGTGACATGCCTATACCAAAGGCCTTGGCACTTTTTCACATTATAAGGTCCCCAGATTCCAGCTGGTCATACTCAGCCTTGGTTTGGGACAGCAGAACAGAATGACAGTCACCAGGAGGGGGAGGCTTGAGAAGGAAAATCCCAGTGGAATTTCCAACGGCAGGAGCACAACTGTTAGCTTGTTCACCATCACACTCTCCTCTGGCCTTTCAAAATCCACCAATTCTTCACAAAAACTCCCCAGAAAGTGTGTGAAACCAAACCTGTGGGTGGCCCTGGCCACCTCTGGGTAGCCAGGGCAGGGGCTACCAGCCTCCACAAGATAGCAGCATCTTGGGGTGGGTTCAGCGAAGACAGAGCACAAAATCCAGTTAGGATATGCTCAACCTCCTGGAATGAGAGGCACTAAGAAACCACCAGCAGTTGCCCCTGACAATAGACTTTATTCTTTTCCGATTATATTCTTTTTAAAATAGGAAGCGGTTTTACAACATGCAGCCAAAATATTCTGCAAGTAGACATGGTGCTACATAAGCCAAAAAAGCTATGCACTGGTGAGATTTTGTGGTCTTCAGGCTGAGATTTCTAAGCAGCTATTTATATGATAATTTATTTTTTAAACCACAATGACTCCAGGCTGCCCTGAATGGCAGCAGATTCATTGTTAACAGTCTTTCTGTGCCATCTCACAAGGTACTAAATAGCTCAGAGACAGCCGAGTCCCAAATATGCCTCAACTCCACCCCTGCTCCCTGTCTGGGTATGTACAGCACTTCCATGCTGATATTTAGACTTGACCTAAGGTTTTCCTTCAGCTATCCCCTCAGCTTCTCTTGCTGTCATTTATTTACCCTCAGGTCAGTCCCTTTGCGACTCAGGGTTCCTGCCTGCAACACATTCCATTTTCAAGATGAGGTGAAAACGTGTGAAATGGAAAGATAGATGTAGGTCTGTTTACAGGCACACATACAAGAAAAGCAAGGAGACCTGTGAACAGTTAAACTTAGGAAACCTAGTTTTCTGCAGCTTTCACTTGCAGGTTTCTGAAGGCAACTGAGGTGGAGGTTCACACTACAACCTTCTCCCCAAACTTGAGTCCTTCTTTATAATTCTGCTACTTAATTTTATAAAATTTAGGAAAGCTTGATCTCTCTGGCATACCAAACCACATATCAGACAGGGCTGGAATCAGGCAATTGGGCTAGAAATATTTCCTTTTTTTTTACCTAAGCACTGTTATCTTACGAAACCAAATGAAAACTCCAAGTTCATTCTCTGAATAAATGAGGAGGCATCACACTGTACCTTCATGGAGTTAAAACTGGTCTCTGCATCCCATGTGCATGCAGAACTGCTGTACATACAATAGGCAGAGTGTAGAAGTCCATCCCCACTGCAATGAAGAGCACCAGGAGCTGGGCACCACATAGGGGTTTGGCTCTCATTGGGAAGTGGATGCTTTGGGAGACAGGAGACACCCACACAGTTCCAGACCTGTGAGTCACTGCTTATGTCAAGGGCTGGTCCAGCACTGCATTTAACACCCATCTTTTCAGGCCTAAGCTGTGAGTGCTCCCAACATGAGATGGAAATAAAACCAGAGCACAGCTGGAGCAGCATAAGAATCACTTGAGAGGAAAATGCAGGACTACAGCACCTCCTCAAGGAGCATGGCAGTATTCAGAGCTCCCTTTTCCATCATCCCTATGCTCCAAGTCTGCTCCTCAGCCCAGAGAGTTAAACCCAACCGTGCCTGCACCAGGGCATTGCAGGCAAGGGCTCACCATTCCCCCAAGCCCTAGTTTGCCCATTATTTTGCCTGCAAGTCCAAGTCTCTCTGATGCTTGTGAGAGGGAAGCTGGAAAGCATGTATTTCTGGTTAGCACTCATTAAATAAAAAGATCCCAGATAAAAGAAAGGAATACAGTACAGTATGTAATGCTGACCATCTGAAAGATAAACAGCAGCCTGGAGTCCTCTGGGGCTCTAAGTTATCTGGTTAAATAAACCACCCCACCCTGTGTGCCGAGAACAAAGCGGGCTACGTGGTCCTGGCGGGCTGCGCAGTGACCGCCCGGCGGTGAGCTCAGCCCAACACCAGGCCAAGAGAGACCACCACACCCAAGAGAAGCAAAACCCTTCAGGAAACATGATTCTCCTTCACATCAGTTTTTGTTTTAACAATTTGGGCTTGCTTCCATTTAACTTCCCTGACCTGCAAGCAATGCTGCTGGGGCAATCTTCTGCTTGCCCAAGGCTACAGATCAAAAGCTCCCCCTTCTCTCTCACTCCTCCCTCCACACATATAGATTATTTAAAGAAGGGGAAAAGAACCCCATAGAACAAGCCATCTTTCATTTTAACTTCACAGTCAGCATCACACACAGCTATTTTGGAGAAGGACAAGGAAATATCCCTGGTATTCCCACCTTTGCCACTGGAGCCCATTTCCACTCCTTCCCAGCTGAACACCGTGAGCTGCCAGTCACACAATGTGCTGTGATCCTTTGGTGAAGCCAAAACCAAGACACCTACACAGAAGTGGAAGGAAAGGCAAAACATCTTGGCCACGCTCCCAATCCAGCTGGGTTTTGGGCTAGGGACTGGTGCCCGAACCCAGCAACTCCTTGATGGTCCCAGTTGCAAACCTTCCAGAGCATTACTCTTTCTCCCTCATGCAAGTCATTTGGCTAGATTAGGACTAGATCTTTCAATAATATTCTTTTGGGTTAGGACTAATTATGTCAGAACTTCAGCTCAAAAGGCCAGCTTCTCAAAGCAAAGTATACTTACCAGGCAGTCACAGAGGCAGAAGGGACTTTTGTTCATCATGTACAGTGGGAACATCAACATTTAGCCGAAGGGCGGTTTCCTTGGCTGGAAAGACACCACCAGCAAAAATAAATGTGCAACATATTCCTTGCAATATTTCTTAGATTTTTGTTTTTTCTTTTTTAAACATGGTAATTTTGGGGCATGGGGGAGGTTTGGTGGCCAAAGTCCTTGGGGACTTTAGCCCTGGGAATCCAACCTCATTACTTCTGCACATGTGGCACAACACAACCACATTATCTGCATCCAGGGAGAACATCCCTGAGCCCCCAGTGCACAGAGCACAGGAGCAGCCATGGGAACTTCCAGCAGCTCCCTGGGTCTTGGGAGAACAGCTTTGCAGGAAAGGCTCCAGCTGAGCACACAAGGTTTTCCTCAAGACAAAATGCCTTTCTCCCTTTTTTCTTTTTACTTTTTCCCCCTCCTCACTGAGTTGATGGGAAACTGTTTGCAAAACTAGAAACATCCCCTGTGGAAAAGTCTGAAAGAATTCAAAACGAGTGAAACAGCTGCATTCTTTAAAAGTCACTGGAGTGGAATTTGATGGAAGGTAAGATCTACTCCATAGTGTTTTCTAATGCCTTTAAGAATTCAGTGGCAGAGATCTAATTTTCTGTTAAGTTCCACAAGGAGCTTATGAACAAAATCCATCGAGATATAACTCTCTGTTTAGTACCATATGCTTAAGGTTTTTTTTCTTTCTTTCTTTCTTCCTAGATAATCAAGCCTTCACCTAGATACTAAAATGCAGAGGTTTAGCTGTAATTCTAAGATAGAGTTCATACACTGAAAGACAGATCATGTCTCGAGCATATTCTGAAACATACTTTTAGGTATTAATTCTGTTATGAAAGCACTAACATCAGCCCCCGACTTCAAATGGAGCTGGCTCGCACTCACAACAGAGTTAATCACACCGATACATGTGAAAACCACCAAAAAGAAATACTTTCTCCAGGCATATGGCATCAGGAGCATCTGACTGCTAGTTTGCAAGATGGACTCACAGGTTTGCTGGTCATCAGAATAATTTAGAAGTTATTACCTCATTTTTGGGGATCCCTTTTAGAAATGGACAGTTTGTGATCAGACTACTTTTCACCTGGATTTTAGTGCCCGAAGAGCACAGACCTGCTCCAGCTCCTCCATTCAGAAACCCTGACTATAAGGATGGGAAGGGATCTGGTTTTCAGTAGCAAATGGAGGACACCATCCCTCATTGGATATGTGTCAATTGCAAACTGCTCAGCACAGAAGAAAACAGACACAGCACTGACACAGTGTGCAGAAGTTACCACGATGATGCACATTATGTTTTGGAACTCGATCTCCAACTGTTTGAGTTGGAAAGGCCATGGTGAGGATCAGCATCCTGTGGTTCCATGAAGTCCTGTAGCACTGGGAGCTCCCACTGCAGTTTGGGCCACAAATGCTGCCCTGACCTCCCTGGGCTGCCACTGCACGCTCAGAGACTGGAATACAGAGATGGAGTTAGAGCCAGTGGCAGCAACTCAAGTGGGATGATGTATCACCGCACAGCAGTTGGCCCTGATTGGGAAAGACATTACTGGGAATTGCCTGAGTCAAACAGGAAGTTTTGGGTCACATCTCTGAGGAGAGTTTCTAACCTGCTCTTCCAAATGAAGTCACATGTGGTCCTGCCACCTCCAAGGCAAGTCCTATCAAGAGATTTTCTCAAGCTGCTGCCGTGATGAGGAACGTGCAATGAAAGTAGTCCAGCCCGGCAGAGCGAGGGCCAGCTGAATACTCGCACAATTTCAACTGTAAATACGAGTATCTCACTTTTTATTTACCTAGAAGATGAACACCACTCAGTGACTGTAGCAATCATAATGTTTGGAGACTGGCACTCCAAGTCATGCATGTGCATAACTGGCTCCTTTAATAAAGCTGAAGACTGACACACTCTCTTACCCCCCTTCTCCAATCACTTATGCTTGCAGTAGTCTCTAGGATTGTGTCCATACATATGCTTCCTAATTTATCTCATTAAGAAGGACATTACAGATGCTGCTGGTTTATTTTCATTGTCTTAAAGACACAGGCTGCACTGCTGGAGGCCTGGGTTTTGCCCAGGGAACATAATTGGTTTGAGATCACATGAATTTAATGAGATTTTGTCCCTATGAGAGCACTAAAAATACACATTTCCTGTCCACGTCACAGTCCCTGGTACAGATGTTCGGTTCTCTCAATATGTCACATCACACAGGTCTGCAGGAATACCAAGGAATGAGTTGCATTTCAGGTTAGTCAAAAGGGTTGGTGGCAGCGAATTCATATACATTATGGTGGCAGATTTTTTGGCTCCTAAGACAACTGGTATGTTTGCATAAAGGAGAAGCAAAAATTAAATTCAGCTCAGCATTAAAATATGAACCACTAAGTTTTTGGGGTTTGCTCAGCATTTCAAGCATGAGATGGCACACGCTGGTGGCTCACATTAACAGGAGAATCGCCATAATCCATCAGAAATGGCAACACGTGGCACTGGTGCAACGGGTGCAGAGCAGTAAATCAGGGGGTTAATGGGAGCAGAGAATCCTGCAGCAGCACTTCTAGCTTGCAGCTATTAGTCTTTGCTAGAGATATGTTCTATGTCTGTCCCTCCAAGGGGGTAACAGAAACAGAGAAGGGACTTGAAAAGATCCTACAAAATATGCCTCATACAAAACAAGGCATGAAACCAAGAATTGCTGATTGACAGTGCTGTGATGGCCCAAACAACACACTTGGGCCAAGTCCTCCTGGGAAGCTCAACTGAGCACAAATGCTTCATTTTCCAAGAGCAGTTCAGCTCCAAGCCTTGCACTTCCAGGCAGGAAAGGCAGCCAGGTCCCTCTCCATGGAAACTTAAATGCCCAAAGTGGTGTGAGCAGCTCTCTCCACAAACAAACTCTTAGTTACATACAGAGAGAAGGATTCTGCAAGTCTGCAGAGAAATGTTGCATCATGAAGTATCCCACATCACTAGTTTTTAGAGGGTTCCAGTAGGAATGAGGACACTTATCCTGAACATTTTTCATGAGCATTTCTGCAATGCCAACACTGATCACATAGCTGAGCAGCACAGAAAGTCACACAGATACTTTGAGATGCTAACACAACACAAATAATACTTTTGTTGATCATTAGATCTGTTGGCAGCCACACACCAGTGCCCTGAAGGACACCCCAGGCAACCAAGGGAACTCTAAATGAAAAACAAGCCGTCAACCCGCCTGAGGACACAAGCTGGAGACAGCAGACGTTTCTAGGGGAGCATATTCCTCACTGGCTGCCATCTGGGAAAGCAGGAACTGTTTTACTTGAATGATACTCAGGATTTAGTTTTCAAGAGAAACTGCAAGGCAGGATACAAACAATGACACATTTGTCCCAGTGAAGCCCTGGGGCTGACACTGCCAGGGCAGGAGGTGCTCACAGTCTTGGAGCACAAACACCCAAGAAGGCACTAAGCAGCCCTGGCTGGTTGTTCTAGGACTGTTTAGCCTCCCAGGGTTGCACAGTGGGGTGGACACCCTGAAGAACCTGCCCTGAGATGGGTTTCCTGCTTTCAGGGATACTACTGTGCTTTAGATCCAACCCAGGCATTCCTCCTTGATTTTATGGACTTGGTTTGCTCTCTGCAAATGCATGTAGGGATATAAAAACAACAGCGAGGTACCTTTGGCCCTTAAAAATCAGCTCAGATTCCAAGGATAAAGTGACAGTTTAAGAAGACTCGCAGGATTACAATTCCTCCATTTCTGGCATGCTTTTCAGGCATTCAGTGCCAGCTAGTGTACACAAGGAACCAAGTCACAATCCCTCAGGTGCACCCTCTTCCCACAGCTTTCTGTTCAGCTTCAGTGCTACTGATCTCAGCCCGTCATGCACAACCAGGTGAGAATCTGGGACTGGGAGGACAGGTGCAGGGTTCTCACTGGACACAACAAAATGGAATAAAAAGCCTGAGCAGGGAATCAAGAGGTGCTGCTGAACTCCTGATGTCTCTGGTGTTCAGGTTTCTCCCTAAGATCCCACTGACCCAGCCTCTCTCATATTTGCCCACCTCACCTGTAGGAGTTGTTGGCAGCAGCAAAGACCATTTCTTGCTGTGTGCTCAGCCATTACCCAAAAGCAGGACCCCAGGCTGGATGTCAGCTGCTAAGGATGAGCACAACCTGGGCCCTAGTCACACCCACTGTGACAGCAGCTCTGGGACGCCCAGGCACCAGCTGGAGCTGGAGCTTGTCTGTGTCAGACACGGCAGTTGTATCTGAGAAGCTTAAATACAAAAAGTAGAAAAATCACAGATTATCATCAACAGCACTGCTGATACACAGTGTGCAAGAGCTTGGATCCCTACAAATGATGCCAGCCTCCAGCCCTCACCAAGCACTAGCCAGGAGGATGCCACTGGAGCTTGTGGCAGTGCCAGCATGCCCAGACAACGCCAGGGTCATGGTTCCTCACCCACCCCCCGCTGGAGCCCACTCGGAGCCCACACTCCCTGTAGCTGAGTTGGCAATGCCATCTAGTGCATACAAGCAGAAACAGCACAGAGCCCACGGGTGGGCAGGTGTGCACAGCCCAGATGTGTCCTCAGCCAGGGTGACGGCACCAGGGTACTTGTGCCCTTGCCACACTTGTGGCCCTTGTGCCACACATTCATTCAGGCTGATGCATTGCCTGCCCTGGAGTTTTCCCACACAGAAAGAGCCTGGCCTTATCCAGAAATCCCCACTTGCCTGGAGAGGGAAGGGAAATCCTTCCCTTTCTCAAAAGGCTTTCAGCTGAATTTTTCCAGCTACATCAGCCTGTGGTCATTACTGCCAATATACAGCTCCACATTTTGGCTCTCTGGCGTCACTCAAATGTAAAACATCTCCCACACAAACATTTTTTTGTGCAAGGCAAACACTCTCTCAGTAACTAGAACCATTTCTCTTAGACATGAATAAAGGGTGAGGTTTCTTCAGACAAAGGAATCGAAGGTTTCCTTTTATTGAGAGTGTTCTCTGACGCAGACTGAAATCTTTGGCATTTTGAGTTGGGATTTTTTTCTGAGTGCCTACTTTTAAAAAAATATATATATGGGCCAATTATAATTTTCTTCTTGTGCAACTTTTCTGGAATTCCACCAGTGATTTAAAACAATATTTTTTTTTAAACGGTAATAATTTGGCTTTAAAAAATATTTTTAACTGAAAAAAGATACGTCTTTCACCAAGAATGTGTGACCTCTACAAGCAAAATATTTCAACAGCTATTGAAAACAGATACTTTGTTAAGAAAATGATGAGTTATGAACTCTTTGTTTTGTTGAAAAATGGGTCCATTTCTAGCTCTAAGATGCAGCTCATTCCTCAACTGTTATTTTAAGCTGTTCTTCAATCTGATTTAAAGGAAACAACCTTTTTCCCATAGCTTTCCATTTTTTCCATACCTTTAAGAAAACATTCAAGAAGACTCTGTTCTTCATTACAAACCCTTTGCCTTATAGTTGGGTTATACACTTAATAGGCACAAAAAGTCAGAGAAGGGGGAAATTGGTCTACCTGGGCTTAATTTAGAAATAGAGTTTAATATATAGACCAGGTCCAACCCACTCATCACTGCTGCGTGTAAGAGCCCAGGCTGGCTCCCGCTGTGACGTGGAGATAGAGCAGAGGGGATATTTCAGTGGCTACTGATGTGCTCCAAGGGTTAAATCCACCTTGGCCACGCACGGACCAGCAAAGCCTCCCTGTAGATGAGGCTGAAGCTGTTGGGGCTGGATGAAGCAGGACTGGAGCAGGCTCAGTCCCACTGCTGCTGGAGTCAGCGGGAGCCACTCTGCAGGCTTGGAGCTAAGTCAGGGCTTAAATAGGAACTGGAGGGATAAAAGCTTGTGGGATCAGGCCTTAAACCAACAGCTCCTGACTCGGTACAGCCTCAGAGAATATCTAAAATAACCAATATTGTTACAGGTCTGCATGTTAAAATAAATGAAAATCAATAATGTTAATAGACATTAATTCATGCTAATAGAATCACCGCTTCAAAAGCGGAGTTAATAAGCCCAGTTAGACCACTACCACTGTCTATATATTAAAAAGATCCAAAACATTTAAATATTGACCACATTCCTTTGAAATTAATAGTATTTCCTTTGGATTACGCATTGATCTTGGCTGAGCCATGCTTGACATCTGGAGCAGTTAAAATAGCAACCTGAACAACCCTAGTCTGCCACTAATTTTCAAAAGTTAAAAAACCCCACAATTTTAACTTACGTGCTCTCATTAAAACCACTCTGCTGTCTCAGTGCTGGGCCCGGAAGAGGAGAGCCAGGAATACACTGTGCATGGATGGATTAGCCGAGCTGCTGCCAGGACTGGGGGTGGCTGTACCACCACAGCCCCAGCTGGTCTGAGGTTAAGCCCAGGGGCTGCTTACAGAGGCCCCAAAAATCCCTGTCTTCCTGGAGGAAAGAGACTGCAGAGAGCCAGAATTTTCACTCCCACAGTGGAGACATCATTTCACTGCTCACTTTCACAGGAGTCTGCGTTCACCACAGCCAGGACTGTTCCTGTGCTCAGCTCTGAGCCATAGTCCTGTCTGCTCCCAGGGATGTGCAGCCTCAACACAACTTTTATCACTGGTGGGGCTGGAGGGGTTTTGGGTGCTGGTGGGATTTTTTCCCCTCTTTGATGCTTTTGAAAAACAAGAGTAGAATCTATTGCTTCCTCCATTCATTGAGATAGGACAAAAATATATGTTTGGCCATGGTTTTACTCAAGTTTTCCATGCACCTCACAATTGTATATGTTTAGCAACTCCTCACAGCTGGGGTTCCTGCTTCTTTAACGCTCTGGGTCTGAGCAGCAAGGGCAGGACGCCAATGAAGGGATCAAACCACCCTTTGCAATGCAATGGGGCCAACTGACAGTGGAGGATATTTTTCCTTCCAGAAGCCTCAAATTAATTTCTGGTTCCTACAAACCAGGCTGGAGGGTGCAGTGTAAAACCCACTAACAAACCTGGCTCCTGCACCTGGCTGCCAGCTGCACCTCCCTCCCATCCGAGCTCCAAATGAAAGGCTCTCACCCTGCAGCAGGGTTTAAACACCACCATAAGAAGTGACACTGCATCAATGGCTCTGTTGGGAGGGTGGCCAGCAAGAGCCCCTGCATTCTTTGTTACAAAGGTGGCCAACAAGAGAGGAAACCCGGGAAACATTGCAACCCCACTGCCTTTTGATGGAGGTCGTGCCACGTCCCAGAGAAAATCAGCAGGGCAGTGTGGGCCAAAGGATGCTACCCCAGCCCCTCAGGAAAGGAGCTGCTAATACACCACCAGGAGACTGATTTCCACTTGATGCACTTTAAATAACAGAGTGGAAAAAAAGGACAGGAAACAAGGAGGTGGAAGAGATGCAGCTCAAGTGCTGCCCAAGGCACTCATCTCCTGTCTCCCTCTCATTTCTAACCATTGCCTGTCAGCTCCACAATGCTGGGAGCTCCTGGATGAGGCCCATCCCATGTCAGCACAAGGCTCCCCAACAGCTTCTCTTGCCTGTTATTACCTGTGCAAAGCACAGCCCCATCTCCTCCGTGGGTGCTCCCTCCCAGGGGCAGCTGACAAAGGAACAGCTGAGGTATCTCTGTATGTACATTATTCCTTTCCCTACGAAGCCAAATGTCAGAATTACTTAGCATGGAGCACACCCAATTTTTTTGGCTATTTTCAGACAGCAAGGCTCCAGAAGACCTCTGATTATCAAAGACAACAGCTTCTTTGTAATGCTGACTCTCTTGGCCCCTTGCTCACTCACATAAACTCTGACCCTCAACTCTTCCTGCTCAAATCTGAAAATCCCACATCTTGTAGCACAAATTCCTATTCAACACTGGAGTGGTTTTGGATGCACAACCATTCAAAGAACTTAACAATGAATAAAGAGCGATCATGCATTTTAATGTTTTTACAAATTCGGATTGTTTTTCCTATGAAGAAAAAAAAGTAGAAAAGTTGTGACACGCTGGCCAAAGTTCCCACTTGCCTAAGACATGAAGGCCCTGGAGCTTCTCAGAAATCATCACCTGGTCTCATTCTGTGAGGCATTTTACCTGAAGCACACTCCTGAAAGTGGCAATGGCCTATGCAAGCACATGAGAAATTCAGAGCAAACAACAAAGTCACTTAGGACTGTTCAAGTGAGAGTCACTTATTCTCGTATTCTATTATCCCATGGGACACCAGGGGACACCAGGGTGTCCAGCTCCTCACCTGCAAATAGGGCAGGGTGGCTGTTCACCCAAAAGCAGAGGGGTGGTGTAAAGACATGCACTGAGAGCTGCCTCCAGAGCCCTGCCATGCAGGAACAGATATATTTAGGATTGCACATACCAGCTCCGATACAAACACACTCAGTTATGAGGATGCAAATGAAAGCAGCCATTAAAAAAAAAAAAAAGAAAAATAGAAGACTCTTGGTTAAATCAGAATTGTCTTTTTGCTGTAGGAATCCAGTGGTTAAGTATTTGTGACCTTGCTTCCATTAAAGAGTTCCTGGAAATGCAGATGCACCTCCTGTTAACGTCAGTGAAATGTCTCCTGTGGACTTAACTGTCCTCAGATCTGCATCTTGCACAAGACAGCGAGCGTGTGTGTGGTACTGGCATGGGGGAAACAGCTGAACATGTACAACAATTAGCTTTAAAAATGTAAGATTCCGGCTATTGTTTCATTTGCCTGTCCCTGGGGATCCTCAGCATTACTGTACTATTGGTGATGCTAAATGGGGTTTTCAACAAAGCTGGTCTGAAGGCTTGTGAATGCCAAAACAGCATTTCAACCCATTAAACTTCACAGACGAAACAACTTCTTCTAAAAATAACCATCGGTTCTTCCCACTAGAAAAAATAAAAGTCTGGCCAATTCCTACTGTGCCAAGTTTTCAGGCAGTCCTGATTTTTATGGCTGAGCTTATTAAGCTCTGAAGAAAAGCAGGTTTATAATGGAAACAACCGACAGAGCCGAGTTATAGGTGAAGAGCAGCCACCCTACACAACAGAGCTGCCAGCAACTGCTGGCAAACACATTCCACCTTCCTAATCCTGAATTTTCCTGTTCAGAGGAAAAGATGAGATGTCTTAGCTCCTGCTAACACCCTTGCCATTATGTTGATGCAAATACAGTCACGAGGCAATTACCACCCCAGCCAAGGGCCAGCCATTGTGGGGCTGACAATAGATCGTCAGAGGAGAAACAAATACCCTCAACCTTCTCCAAGATTTTAAGTCTCATTAGTATAAATCAATTAATGAGGGGTTTAGCATATTGATTTGCATCAGGTTACATAAATTAATGACACACGTAGTGGGAGTCAGTGTGGCAGGACATGCTGGGAAGATGAGCAGCTACCTAAGGGAATACATGAAAGGGGGCACAAGAACCCCAGATATTGTGATAGGGATGAAGCTGCTCCCACTCAGCTCCTACACAACCACCAGAGAGACAGATGTTACCTGGCTGTTGAAATGAATCATAGAATCATAGGGTTGGAAAAAACCTCTAAGATCATCAAGTCCAACCATTAACCCAGCACTGTCAGGTCCATCACTAAACCATGTCAGTGACTAACAACTGAGGCAGATCTACTGATGCAAACCCATTTTAACAGTTGCAGGAATCTCTGGCTGAGGGTTAAATGAACATAGCTTGCAGGGGATGACCAAGGTCCATGGCTGAGACACATTGCTGCCCTTCTCCTGCTGGAACACAGGGCATAGATAAGAGGGGCAACCTTGTCTGATTTGGGAAAAAGGAGCCAGCAAAGATTTGGGAAAAAGGAGCCAGGTCAGAAAGGAACCACGAGACCAAGACACAGTGAGCAGGCTGAAAAGGAGACCAAAAGGGCAAAGGGCAATGAGGTAGAGCAGGTTCAAGGAGGAAAAGCATCTCCACCAGCTACTCTCCACCTATCCACCCGACAGCACAGGGATAGTAACCGGAGGAAGGCAACACGACATTGGGATGCGCCATCAGCATCCTCCAAAACCTGCCTAAAGGTTTAGCAAAAGCCTCTTTTTCAGGGCTGCCTGCTCCTTCTGCACCCAGCTGGGTCCCCAGCCCTCCCAGGCTGCACAGCCCAGGGGATCATGAAAAGGATAGTTGTCCCTTCCAGAGGAGAGGGACAAAGGGATGGGCCATGCCCAGGATACTTTCCCCTCCTCCCAGGGCAGGCAGCCCCTCCTTGCTCCAACAGTTATAAAAAGGGCTCTCAATCCATGTAATCCATTAGATACAAATTACAGCAATTTGAGCACACTTGACCCAGAATTACAGCATGCCAATAAAGAGCTGTGTCTTCCCAGGCAATTTACACTGTCACAAGCCCTCAAACAAACCACAGCAGAGGATTAAACAACAAGAAAAGCAAACCAAACCCAGAAAACTTAATGCTGAAACAGCATTATTAAGAAATGAAAACCATTACTAGGGTTAATTCACACTCAGGTGGTCCTAAAACCACCACTATTGCACCATCTCTAACCAAAATGTGTCTTGCAAACACCTTAAACCATTAAATTCAGCCACTTGAAAGAAGATTCCACAAAGCACAGAACTACACATTTGGGATGGGGACTGCAATGTTTCTGCATCAATTTTCACCCCCTTCTACACAGTTTTTGTGTTCTTTTTTTTTTTTTTTTTAAATTACCATCAGTCCTAGAGAACATTCCAAGGAAGAAAAGCAGTAGAGATCAGGCAACCCTCCTGCCAGCCTGGCAGGCACTGCAGTGTTGACTTAAGGACCACTGCAGGCAGATGGCCACTAGCCATCACATCTGGCAGAGTCACTGCAGTTATCCCAGTCAGTACAGCTTACATAGAAAAAAAAAAGCCATCAGCATTAAAAAACAAACCCAAAAGTTCAAGTTATTTTCTTCCAACAATCAGAGGTGGATTTATCCAGGCTCGGATTTCCTGCAGCAGCAATGCCCAATGCCCACCAGCTTACACACATACAATCCTTGGTTCTCAGAGTGTCCAGGATGGTCCAGGCTTGCCAGTGCTGGCAGGACCCGGGTGTTTGCCACTCCAAGCAGTGCCAGTGGCACAGGCTTTCCCAGGGACAAGAGAAAATGCTGCAGTTTTATGCTGGCAAGCAAAGGGCATGAACAGGGCAGCAGCCCCCGGTGCTGGCTGTCACTGATCTGGCTACTGCTGTCACCATGGGGGGACACTGCCACATTTAAGGACAGGAGGGAAGAGGGTGGCTTTGTGGGAAAGGAGACAAACAGGGCTGGCAATTACTATGGGACACACGATCATTAAAAGCATCCCAACAGACAGAAGGGATTTTTATGTGCCATGCTCCGAGATGCCCAACGCCAGATGCTACCATGAGAAAGGAGCCAGGACCACACCAGAGGGCTTGCCCTGTCCAGCAAGGCTTACATCCAGCAAAGCAATTAGGGGATGGTGATGGAAAGTTCAGCACCATCTGGTCTAAGAAATTACCACTGTACTGAGAGGTTGCACCTCCTGATATTAATACCCCACACTGCTTGTGAGGACAAACCCAGGTTGGCTCAGCCAGGGGGAGGAGCAGGGCCCTGTCTGGGGTGTGGAAGGGCTCCTCTTGTTGCTGTGGTCATTTGCCCCAGCTGGGGGGGGGCACCACCCATCACAGCACAAAACAAAAGACTGATCACAGCAGTCCCATTATGTGCTCTCCTTTGAAACACTGACCACAGCAGTCCCAGTAAGTGCTCTACTTTTCCCCCTCCACGTGTTGACTGCAAGGCTGTGGCAGCACTGAGCTGCACGTGTTTCAGGAAAGACACCTGAGCTGTTAAAGCTTTTAAGTCCTTTTAAGGGCTGGATTTTTTGTTCCAGCTCACTGGGAGACAGCACCTCCCATGCTGCCAAGGACACCACCTTTCTGTTTCATTTTGCATTTTGCTCATTACCAACTCCATTAACTTTAATTATTAATTCTACGTATGGGAATTTTTCTTTAAATCGTGCTTATAATGGCAATGGTTATGTGGAAAAAAGGGAAATACTTGAAGGAGGGGAGTGCATGCTTTCCCTGAAGTCAGCAGTATGACTTGTCCCTACCCGTATGGTTTAGTTTACAAGCTCATGTCAGAGAGCCAGTTTCACACACAAACACAAAATAAAAGCAGGAACACAACTTTTGATCATCCTACATTGATGTTTACTCTTGTTTCCTGTAGCCCCAGGTGACAAATCTGTCCTTTATAGAGTGGAAGATCACTGTGCTATTAACAAAGTCAACTGGACACACCTAAAATTGATGGCAGGTCTTTCCATTGGTGGCTTGTAACAAATTAAGGAATAATAATTAGTAAGCAATTAGCTGTAAAACGATAAATATAAATTCAGAAGTGTTTTTCTTTTCTGAGCAGAAACGCTCAGAAGCAGGAGAATTTACAAGCAACTTTCTTACATATGAACACTTACGCCAAGAAGGGAGATGTTGGAGCAGGCAGCCCCTCCCAACACAAGAGCTTTTGTTCCACCAATCTCTGAACTCTGAAGAAGTTTTATTTTTTTATTCTTTTTTTCTTCATTTAGCTCTGCTGGCCTGCCAGCTGGGTATGAGCCAGAAGGGTTATCCAGTCAGACCTTACTGCGATATATTTACAATGGTAGTGCATCTAAGGTTTATTTCAGGATTAAAATTCAAATGGCTAGAACCATTTAAATAATTAAAGGGCAATCAGAAAATGCCATGAAACCAAACAAATCAGGAAAAGTCATGGAAACCATCAGTAATATTTAATTCAGAAATTCTCTTTGTTAGGGAACTTAGCTGAAAGAAAACAGCTGGATGTAGTTCAACCCTCTAAATTAAAAACAATCTAACAAGGTCTATAGGGATAACTCTTTCAGCTACATACTGGAGACCAGATTCACTTCTACCAAGTAAATGCAATAGCACTCAAAGCTAGAAAGGAAATTCCTCAGAACTGAGGTAGTTTCTAAGTATCAGCACATTTTCCAATTCCTTGCAAGGCAACTTAGCTATTTACAATCCATTTTTTCCCACACATAAATTTATAACTTTTTCAATTTTATGGTTCCATGATTTATTTTCTAAAGAAAAATAATCTAGCCAGAATATCCCTAACTCTACTAACATCATGTTTTAATAAATAACTGGCTACTTCTAGTAAAATTAAGCCTCCAGGATTGTTTATACCAGCCAAGAATACGTCTTTATAGCTTTGCAGAAATTTGGTGTGAAAATAAAGTTGAATATAATGCTGACCCTGAGCTAACAAGTAATTAATGCTTCAATATAAAAATAGAAAATTATCCTTTATGACACAAGAGTGGAGTAGAGCAAACCCTCTCTCTCTCTGGATTGCTCTCCTGGCTGGATCTCAGTGTCCAGTCAGACCTGAAGGCTACCCAAAGCAGGAGATGTGCAGAATAATTTTGAGTCTTTTCAAAGACTTTGCTTTCGCTAAACTCTTTTAAAAATTATTTCACTTTTGTTCTTAAAAATATACACTTCTTTTATTCATGAGTTGCTGTTCACCACAACACTGTTCCAATTGCAACAGCACAGGTAGAGAGAGGAGAGTGTCTCAGGTAGTGCCAAAAAGCTTCAGGTGCTGGGCATCAGCTCCCAGGAGGCCAAACACCAAAAAGGAGGTGTCTTCAGCCCTGCCAGCTCCTGCCTGTTCCTACTCCCATCTGCCTGCAACAGTGCCTGCTCCTTCCCTTTTGCCCCCATCAGAGAGGAAACAAAACTCTTGTAGAAACAAACCCACCCCCCTCCGCCTACCCTCCCACAAAGGACTCCTTAAAACCAGAACCAAAACAATTAAAAAAAAAAAATCAATCCAGCATTCACCTAACAAATTTGCAGACAAGACACAAATTGGCATTTGGATCTGCGAGACGACAAGTTGCTTCCAACCGAACAAGTTTAATGCCTCATTCCCACGGGGGATGCACATCAGGAACTGACCCACGGGAGTTACAGCCAATTGCAAGGATCCTGGGGAGCAAATGACATCTCTTCTTAGCGTCTGCAGAACGGGAATTCTCTGTAGTCCCTTCCAATTTAACCAAACCTCCTGTAAAGCAAGCACAACCTGCTCCTGGCATTGATGCCCTATACAAACAGGGCCCTTGGCACGCTGACCAGCTCTGCCTTCACCTTCTGTTTTACCGCATAATAAAGACAAATGACTTCCACCTCTCTCCAGATAAGGCAACTAACATAATGTGGATAAATGGGAAGTTAACTACATGAAACATTTTCTGCTTGTTGGGCAATTATTTTTTCCCCCATAAGATTACATGATAAATAAAACCTGCTTCTGTACAGATATTTCTCATTTCAGAAACACATACTTGTTACAGGCCAAGAGAAGACCCTGGGGTTTTTGTTTTTGTAAGAAATACAGCAAAAGAAAAAAAAAAAAGAAGTGATAAAGACACAAATGCAGAGCTAACTACAGACTTGTATATACATTTTTGTTATCCACCTCTAAAATGGACTCTTGGTGAACAGGATAGACTGGTAGTCCCCGTTCCTGTTATTCCCAGAATAGCAAGGGAAAAAAAAATAAATCAGTATCTTAAAACCAGTGGCAACATAGTAAAAACTGTACACTGTTGTCCATTAACTTAAAAAGCAAAGTCTCTAGATGGTATAAAAGTGAAAGCAGGTGCCTTCTACCTTTGATAATAAAAGTCTTTCCCCCCCCCTATGCTGCACAATTATCTCCATTGTCTTTGCATGGCCAAGAACAAAATGCTAAGGAGCAAGGCTGCTTGTGATAGACCGCTCCTGGCAGCGGCAGAAGTGTTCACGTTCTTATCGCTCTTGTTGGAGTTCCGAGTGACCTCGGTGGCGTTGAACTCGAACTCCGGGGAGCACTGCTGGAGCTCGCAGCCGCTGCCGCTCTCCTCCCCGCTGCTCTCCTCACCTGTGGGAGACAAACACACCTGCTATCCTCCTCTGCTGTCTGCAGCCCCAGGGCAGAAGGCAGCAGGGGGAAAAGGCAAGAGAATGGCTGTTTTGGTATTTACAAGATGTCAGCGTGGGTCCTGTGGTTAATGTGACTGCTGTGTGCATCTGTCAAATCTGGGCGATGTGTGCTTGCAGCCCAGAAAGCCAGTTGTGTCCTGGGCTGCACCAAAAGCAGTGTGACCAGCAAGTCGATAGAGGGGATTTGCCCCCACTACTCTGCTCCTGAGACCCCAGTTGGAGTCCTGCCCTCAACATAGGAAGGATCTGCAGGAGCAAGTCCAGAGGAGGCCACAAAAATCCTGAGGGGCTGGAACACCTCTCCTATGAGGACAGGCTGAGAGAGCTGAGGTTATTCAATTTGGAGAAGGGAAGGCCCCAGTGAGACCTTACTGCAGCCTTTCAGTACTTCAAGGAGGCTTATAAGAAAGGTGGGGACAAACTTTTCAGCAGACCCTGCTGCGATAGGGCAAGGGGTAACTAAAAGAGGGTAGATTTAGACTAGATATAAGGAAGAGATTTTTTTATGAGAGTGGTGAAACAGTGGCACAGGTTGTCCAGAGAGGTGGTAAGTGCTCCATCCTTGGAAAGACTCAAGGTCAGGCTGGATGGATCGGGCTCTGAGCAACCTGTTCTAGTTGAAGATGTCCCTGCTCATGGCAGGGGGGTTGGACTAGATGACCTTTAAAAGTCCCTTCCAACGCAAACAGTTTGATGACTCTGTGGGAATAACCCTCTTCACAGAGCCCATCAGAGATGCCACTTCCCACCCTCTTTACACGCTTACCCACAGCTGAAGGTTAACCAGCTACCCCATGTTAGCATGAAATCCAATTAAAAAGGGAAAAAAGAAAAAGCAAAAGGCAAACCACAGCAAACATACTTATGTCAATGAAGTCGACGTCGTTCCCACTGTACGCGTTCTTCAGCTTGTTGGTCATCACCCGCAGAGCCATGATTTGCCGGCGAATCACCATGTCTGGCTTGGTAATATCAACTTCCACCTCCGGGTTGTTCACTTGACTCGCTAAGCCATTTCCAGTCACCGCAAAGTCATACCTGAAAAGAAACCATTCCTGCTGGCACCAGAGCTGCAGCCTGGCAGGGTCCCTGTGCCAAAGGGTGACAGCATGGGAACTTGGCAATGCCACCCCTGTTTTCAGTCTGGGTGATACTCTGAGCCCAGTGTGATCTTCCCACGTGCTAAACCTCACAAAGCACCTCTCTGGCTTCTTACCTCATCTTCCCTCCCTCCAATCTCTGCAGCATGTGGAAATAAACACTGTTTTCATTTATGCTGCGCCACATAGGCAGGGGAAGGACAATTTTCTCCCCAATTTGAAAAGAGAAAGAAGATCTGGGGTTTATAGTAATAATGGCTTTCAACAGCATAAATCAGCTTGCTGCAGGCAACAGAGCAAAACAAGGTGCTGAGATGCCCTGATGCCCAGTTAGATGACACTTTTGGGAAAACAATCTTCGAGGCCATAGTTATCCCAGAGAAACCTATAGTAACTGTTGGAGGCAAGCGTGTCATTCTGGCTTTGCATAATACACCTTAACCATCAAGCTGGGATATTGAATGTGTGCTTCTCACCATGCAGACATGAGATGCAATTTCCCTAATAACCCCAGCAGGAGAAACACCTGTGATGCTGAAGATGAGAACCTGTAGCCCCACACATCAGAGGAGGGAAGAGCCAAGCTGCTCAGCCTCAGAAGGCATGCATGCTCAGGTCTGAACACACATACAGCTTCTTAGTTAAAAAGAGAGACTAAGCAACAGAATCTAACAGAACACATCTCCTGAAACTGGTCTTTGGAGCATCATCTTATAGAGTAAAGATAGGACACATTTCTCCTTCCTCCAACTACCTGACTTGCTAGAAAAATCAGTTTAACAGAAGAAAACATTACTTTTCTTAGTTCTGATACCAACATCAGTATCATGAGAGAGAGAAAAGCTTTTAGTACAGTCTACTGATTCTGGAGACCAGGCAGTGAGACAAAGCATACGTGTGAAGAGTATGCTCAAATCCTGTCCTGTGTATGGGAGTAACAATGATGATGATTATTGGTAGTGGTAGTTTTGTTATTATTTGTGATCAATATTATATGTTTCAAAGAAGTCAGAGACCAAAGTGTGGAAGACTACCAAACTTTTAGCTTCTCAGAGTCACTGGGAAAATGCTAACAACAAAGCAAATTATCTTGCACAACCCCATGTGTCCAGCCCCCCCTCTGCCTCCTTGCCCAGTGCTGCCAAGTCTCCATCTCTCCTCTGTACTCATGTGGCCCTTGCACACACTGGGGATACCTGCTATGAAAAGCCCTGTAGAAGCTGCTGATAAACAAGACTTCAGGAGGCAGAGCCATTTCCTGTCACAGAGACCCAAAGCATCACCTTGGCCAACTATGGCAGAGTTTCAGGCACAAACAAAACAGAGCAAAATTTAAGCGGTATGTCTTAGTCCTGTGGCCCAAAAATATCAAGGGCAAAAATTGCTATTACTTAGAAAAACTGCTGGAAAACCCTGGACAACTGTTTTTTTTTTTAATGGAACATCTTGGATTGTGCTTATTTCCTCAGTAAGCAAAGAAAAAAAAAGAAACTTGTATTTCCAAAATAAAAGTTAAACAGTTACATAAACCATATGACAGAAGAACTTTGGCTTACTCATGTGTTGGCAATTTCTTCCTTACAAGAAGAAAAAAAAAAAAAAAGAGTTTTGTAACTCTTTTTCCATCAAAAGTGTGAATGAAACCACTGCCCCCCTTGTGCCACTGACCTCAGCAGTGGAGAAGGTCTCCAGGCTCCATCACCCCTGCCCTTGCTCAACAAAGAAACCAGTTCCTGGTGCAAATACCAACTGGGAGCACTGGGGCAGCAGCACTGTCAGACAAAACAAGCATCCCTGCTCTGTGGCTGTGATACAGCATTTTGTACAGATCATTTCTCCAAATCCATAAACAACTAAGAAGAGGCTTAAGTCCAAGAAGAGGTGCTCTATCTGGGTATCTACATTTAGTTCTCTCCTCTAAAGCAAACCCCCACACAGAGCTTGGACAACCCTTTGGCTTTGCGTTCCAGTTCTCTCATTTACAAAAACAAGTGGGGTAATGGCAACAGCATGTCTTGGGAAAGCTGGAGTCACTCCAGTAGGAGAAGAGGGATCAGGGAGAGAGGCCAGCACACTGGGAAAGGCTGGGGCAAGAGGGAGAGGGTTAACGAGGGGAGGCAGCATCTCCAAACCTGCTCTTGGCGCTCCCATTCCAGCACTCGTTCTCATTGACAGTGCCTACAGACATCTTTTCATCATTGCAAATGTTGCCAGGGAGAGATGACCAAAACTTTTTGGCTTGCTTCAGCTTCTCTTTCACATCAGTAACCTATTAAGCCAGAGAAAAAAAAGAAATACAAAACATAATCCAGAATACCAAACACTCATTAAAAGCAAAGTAAGGAAAGTATTTTTTATCACAACAGACATATACAGGCCAGATCTTCAGGCTGCGTGTTTTGATGGTTGATTTACTTTTTTAATACAAAATTAAACACTGCTCCTCAAACACATATTACTCATAAGCCAAGCCTTTAGCACAGGCACTTCTCTGACATAGAAGTGTTGAGGTAATTCGCGTCTAGAGCCATGGGCAGATTACACCCCTCAGAGAGTTAATGACAGCCAAGGAATATTAAGAAACCCTATAAATTAAAAATGGAAAATTATACACTGTGGTACACGGGTGTGAAGCACCTGAGTGGCACCAGCAGGACCAGGCACTCACCAGTCGGTCCAAGCTCGTGCCAGCAGCTGTAGTTGGCCGCTCCTCGGGGTTGTAGGGTCTGAAACGAGCACTGAAACCACTTTCAGAGACAGAGCGAGCAGTCCGGCCTTGGGCAAGTGTTTTTGGCTGGCCACATCCCTGGAAAACCTATGTGAGAGAAGGAAAGGATTTTATGAAATGGGATGTCACAAAAGCCTCCCTTCTCCAGGTTCCAACCCAGCCCCTGCCCAAATTCATACATCAACTTTAAGGGCATTCAGGAAAAAACATATTGATGAGAACAGCAAAATAAAACACATTGAATAAATAAATCCCAAATGTCCTCTTGGCCCATTTACCTTCTGAGACACCTGCATGCTGTTCTCCTGCATGTTCATGATCGCATCTGAAATTTTCACATCAATGGGGTCCATGACTGACTCAATGTTGAAGGGACCCTCCAGCCTTTCTGCTACCAGCAGCATCGAATCTAACACAAAGAGAGATGAATGAAGGTTTTTAATGGAGGAGCTGCAAGAATAACAGGTACAAAGGATAACTGTTTGAGCACACAGACATTAACCACTGCAGTGTTGCCTCTGACCAGCGCACGTCTCCAGGAAACATTTTGCTCCGTTCCCAGAGCCTACACCTTCACCAGGCACTTAGAGGCTGCCAGCACCAAACCATGGGCTCATATACATCAAAAGCCACGTTAAATGAGGGGGAGCCACTGCAGCCTGCCAACAGCAGCCTGTAATCAGTTCCTCCCATCAGAACAAGCATTACTAACAGACTCCACTCCGTACTCATTTATTAAAGGTTGCCTTGTGTCATTTGTTTTTCAAGACTGCTTTCAAAGCCACTGGCTTCCTCATGCTGGTCCTGAGCACAAAACACCAACTTCCAAGGGTCCAAGATGATCCTTGATACCATTTCTCCCTTACAGACAGCTACAGGGTTTTTGGTACCTGGGGAAGGCAAAGGATTGCACTCCCAGCATTACATGGACAATCTGCATGATGGAGTCTGCGTGAGACCAGTATGAATGCTGTGCACTCATGATGTATTTGGCACATCTCTAGGCAAGGGGAGAAGGAAAGTCCCTCAGCCAGCACTAGGTCACTCCTCCTGTGCTGACATGCACGTCCTCATCAAATGCATCATTAAACGCAGCAGTTACTGAACATCCACCACTTCCTCTGGGAAATTACAATTGGCAATTGGCATTAAGGCTTTCACCTTGTATTGTGTTTACATCCTCTCTCCGGTTCTCCTCTAGAAGGTGCCTCCAGGTACACACCTGGTACTAAGCTCTTGTTTCTTCTCACCCATCACAACCTTAATTTAATGGTAGTTTTCACTGTGGTCCCTCAACCCCAAAGCATTTGCTGGTCTCATCTCCTGCATCACTTCATGATGCTCTGCCACAGACTCATCTTTTTCCAGTTGCATTTAATTCTTCAATTTTTCCTAGCCTGAGTGATGAGGGAGGTCAGGACACAACAGTCCCTCCGGCCCTAAGGAGCTCCTCCCCGCTCCTAAGATACGCCTGTTCCCTTCCATTAAGGAGAACAGGTGTTTCACAGTTAGTCTATTAATCTTGAAAAGTGTTTCTCATGACATTCATTCTCCTCCTAAGTGCAGAAGGTATTTTCAACAAGCAGAAAACTTCTGTGGGCTCTGGCAATCTGTTAAAGCCCTATAAAGAAATCTGACATACCAAACAATTTAGTAATAGCTTTGCCTTAGTGCCCAAGTCATGTTAAACTACATTAAAAACCCCACAAACTGGTGACAACTATACGATTAAGCTATGTGTGCATGTAAAATAATAATAAGAAGAGGAAGAGGAGGACGAGTAATAATAATAATAATCCAACACCAAAACTCCCACATGAACTGCAGATGTCTTCCTAGCCTGTAAATTCACTTTTTAAAGACAATTCAATATTCTAAAGTTTTGTTGGGTGTTAGTCAAAGGACCATCATTCGATTAACCCACTCTCACTCACGCAGCTCCTCCAAGGTGTGGTTGTTTGGGGAGTGAACCTCAGGAGGAGCTGGCGTCCCCAGGAAAGCCCCTGGCTCTGGAGGCACACACCACCAGCATCAGTGACAGAGCTGTTGCAGGGCATGGCTGGAATTTAGCCATCAGGGACTACAAGCAGGTCTGAACTAAATGCATTTAAAAAAAAAAAAAAAAGGAAAAAAAAAAGAAGGTAATAACAAATGAAACAAAGAGTCTTAGACTGTATTGTGGTGGGCTCCAATAAAGTGATGCTTCAAATCTCTGAGTAATGACTGCTAGCATGAATATACTATTGTGCCGGAGGAGAGAAAAATGCTTTTGATGTGCTACCAAATGGAGACTTTTGTAAACAAGTGGAGCACAACTTAAATGTGTTCATCATTGTCAAAGCTTTTGGGGTTTTTCACGCGCATAAAGAACATCCCGGTGCAGTTTTGCAGGAAGTCGCTCATTTCAAATAAAAATATTATGAATCGACAGATAATAAAACACACAAAATGCACAGGGCTTTTAAAAAAAAAAAAAAAAAGAAAAATCATTCCATTTTGTAACTACTTAATTCTTCGAGTGGCCAGGAAAGGCCACAGATCAATAAAGTGTTTGTGAAAGACTGAAAGGAAACATAAACCCCAATTCTTCTGGCTGTTTGGCATCTTTGTAAACTTTGAGCCGGGCAGGCCATCCACAAGACCATGGGAATGTAGAGCGAATTGGGTCCTTTGTTAGCAGGGGTGCCATGGCGTTCCATGTATCACAGCCCAGGAATGCAGCCTCTGCTTTGACTGCCGATAGAGAAAATGCATTCGGCCTCCAGCAGAGCTGCCAAAGCTGGCGAGAAAAGATAAGGAAAGTAATAATTGGAGTTGGGATTGATACAGGCAAGGAACACTAAATGAAATAAACTTTCATTAAAAAGCAGGGAGGGGAGAAAGGGGCTGAGGGTGGGGGGCTCTCCCTCATCTGCAGTTTTGATTTTGGAGGCATCCTGCAAACTTTTACCTCCCACCAGGAGCTGGCTGGTGTCCCCAGCTGCTGGCGAGCAGCAGTTCCCTCTGGCAGCCCCGTCTGACGTTAATAAGGCTGGCTGGGGTTCCGGGTACCGCCGGCACCGCTGCCCGCAGGAGGGGAGGATGCTGCTCCAGCACCAGGAATGAATCTTCCAAGCCATGCCTCTCCCAAAAAAGATTTTCCATTATTGGGAGAGAGGAGTTGATTATAAACAGCAATTATTTTTCCCCAGCTCTGGCGCAAAGTAATTGATATTTATAAGCCATAGCGAGGTGGCTCAGCTTTGCTTCATGAAAGTCTGGCAGAGTGAAAAATGTACCCTGGCCATGTGTTACAAACACACAGCACGACAAAGACAGTCTCTCCTCCCTGTGATGGGGAGATACAAGTGGATTTGGGGGGGGGGGAAAAACAACCATCTAGCACCATCTCTTAAAGACCCTTTTCCTCTTGCATACATTTGTCCTTGCTACTGGCATTGAGACAATCCTTGGCAACAAAGCACCTCGCTCTCATGAAGGAAAGCAATTCTTTTGCATTGTGCTACCAATAATCAGAAACCCACATCTTCAGCCTCACTGTCTGACTTGAAGAACAAAAGGCAGTTTTCAGTCTTAACCCCAAGATCTGATTTAAAAGGGGAGGGAAGGAGGGGGAAGACCTTGACCATTCATTAACAACAATCTTTTTTTTTTTTTAAGGGGAAAAAAATTCTTTGCACACAAAGTAGTACTCCAGATATGTATATGGAGCCTGAATTCGACATCTTTGAGCAGAGTAAACCTTTGTGGGGGAAAAAAAATCATGAAAAGGCACTGGAGATTAACACTGTTCATTCAGGAAAGCTCCAACCCCCCAATAGCCTGTTTGAAACAAAGTATACCCCTGTCTAATTGGTGTACAATTGTGTCAGGAATAGAGGGAGAAATAATTTAGATAGTTAAAGGGGAGAAAAGAGTACAATTCGGTCATTATTTCATACTCCACAGATTTAAATGGTACTTTGGAGAAATAAGGAATTACAAAGTCTTCTTGTCTCAAAAAACCTACAAACTTTATATTCGAGCTTGGAAAAGCTTTACATAAGTGACTTAACATACAGACCCACTAACACACACACACGTGAGTATTTCATATGCACATGCACCCAAATTAATATAGACTTGCAGCATTTGTTGCAAGTTCTCCTGTTTAACTATCTTTAAACTGATTTGCTAGGTTCAAAATCTGATTTCGACTCATAATAAATCATCGCCATAATGTGGTACATAAACTCATGATGCAAAATCGCATTGAGCTCATGCAGGTGGGTTTTTGGTATTTTGTGGAGTGGTTTTGAGAGGATTTTTTGGGGTCTTGTTTATTTATTTAATTATTTACATCTTTAAACACAAACACACAAGAGATTTGTGGCATATGCCCTGCCCTAAACACCAGATCTACCTAATTTAATTTGTCTCGAGAGGAAAGTTGAGATAGAAACCAAAATCTGGAACATAACCAGCACCTGTTCAGTTATTAAACTGTCTAAAGAAAGCACAGCTTAAATTTTCTGTATCCGTACTCCACCGCAGGCATCAACCCAAAGTGCAGGAACCAAGCAAATACTGCCAATAAACTTAACGAAGCTTAATACCATACTTAAGTAATGAGTGGGCAGGAAGCCCCTTGGGAAGGAAGCACTTCAAGAAGAAAGCTTTGCTTCCAACCTGGAATCACATGTATTTATTTTGTCTTGTTTAATAATCTTAATTATTGTATGCAGTCCCTATCAGTCTCGTGTGACAGGGCTCGCCAGCTTCCCCCGAGGTTCGTTTTTAGCCGCATACCACCTACAGCAATTAGCTGCTTGTGCTTTTGTCTGTTTTCTGGCATTATGCCCTTCCCTTTCATGGGATTCCTCTTTTCTACTTGGACTAGATGTTTGCAAGTCTCCTGGCTTTGAGCTATTTCAGCAACAATTGTAGCTGAAATACTTAATATTCTCATGAGAAAGACGGCTGGGAGGAATGGGGGGGCGGGGTGTCAGCCTCCCAGAGAATGACTTGGAAACCCAATTTAGTGTCACATTTAACTCCCTATATGGAGTACACACACACAAAAAACGCCTTCTCAAAATAACACCCTGCACATACCCAGTTGGCAGAGCAGCAAAGTGAAAATCCAGTGCACAAAACATGGAAAAACACATTCTAAGATGTAAATCTAGCCTCAAATGCCAACTATCAGCAATTTCCCTTTTTTTTTTATCTTGCAGCTCAATGAAAGGGAAATCTTTTCTTTCTAACAGTCTTTTTTTTCCCTGAGTGGGATGGGAAGAGTACCGCAGCCTTTTCAGTAGCAGCAGATACTTTACATGTGCACTTCATCACACATTAACTGGAGTGAAGCGACTGCTCCCAAAGGATGCTCAATCACAGATAAATCAAACCTCCTGGAAAAGGAGCACAAATGAAAACATTTAACATTATCTATTGCCTGTGCCCACAAAATGTGATGCATTGCCAATTCTGATGAGCCTTGACCCAAGGAGGAATTTAACATTTCAGTCTAAATTTCATGTATCGAATGATACCATGTGTAAGCACGAAAGAGAAATAACAACCAGGAGGAAAAGGATGGCAAAAGCACTCACATAGTGTCATGCAAGACCTATCAACAGTGCAAAAGGATGGTGGCTGAGTGCCAAATGAGCTGTTTAAAAACAGATTCAGACACATGTCCTATTCAATTTTTTAATGTAAAATCCAGGTCTTCAGCTTTTCCCAAAGCTCATCATGGCTGGCAGGAAGATTCCCAGGCTGCTGAAGAAGAAAGCTGGCTTTGGGAAAGACAGCTGTATGGTGACAATAATGTATAAGAAGTAGTATGGAAAAAACAGACTGTACACACACTTGGTCCAGCAAGAAGAGACACTCCAAGCCTACAGGCACATGGCAGCTCCACGCTCCTACAGCTTGCTGCAACAGAAGTCACTGGCATAACAAAAGTCTCATTTATTTATAAGTCAATGTGAATGGTAAAGGTGTGCTGTATAGAGAGGTGTGGAAGGAAAAGATATCCATCACAGACACCTGAAAAATCTGCTACAGCTCAGCACAGCCACTCACAAAGCCATTCAGGTGAGGGACATAGTATCAGTGTAGACTCATATGCAGTTTTAACCCATATTGCCTTACCCATAAAGATATTCCACTCGGCGTCCAAGTCCCCTTGGTTGGCCAAGCAGCCTCTCATGACGTTAAAGCAATAGTTGTAACAGGGCTTCACTGATACCAAACCTCGGCAGTGTGGGCAGTACATCATTTTCAGCAGTGCTCGTGTACCCTGTGGCGTGGGGTTCACCTTTAAAAGAGAAAAAGAGAAGAAAATTAGCACTCAGTCACTAACCCACACATTTACCCCAAGGTGCATGGGACAGAGCTGTGCAGAGGAGATGCAAGGGCTCAGCCATCACCATCACCATCCAGTCAGAGCTCCCTGTTTACGTGGTCCAGGGATGTGGGGAACAGATGAAGGGGTCTAGCTCACCTCCTTGGGTGTACCTGCCACTCCAGGGGTCACAGACAGTCCTCATCTCTGCAAAACATCACTTGTACTGCAATACACCTTATGTGTCGTGGGACCCCTCCCAGGGTTGCAAGAACAGGAACTACAAGGGGACACGCAGCACTCAAGCTCAGGGAAGGCAGTAAAATGTGACCAAGTCAAATGATGTCACACAAGGCTGCACTATCTGAGCCCTGCTGCAAACACATGCTGAAGAAGATGATGTTGGGATTTCTCAGGAAAAAGTGTCCAAGACAGGATATCTGCCACTGTCCCCGTACCAAACCCGCCGGGAGTGTGCCCTCCTCCTCAGCGCACACAGCACTCGGCTCTTCTGGGACAATCGCCCAGCAGGGCTCTCCGGCACAGAGACCAGCTCCTTTATCTCACATTCAACTCCCGAAACACAGCATTTACATGACAGATACCCGGGTTCATTTACACTCAGCACTCATCACGCTAAGTAACAGTTCCCCACACCCGAAGGAAGTGGCAGCTACAACCCTGCAGCTGAGGACAAGGCGGGGAGGACCCTTGAAGCCAACGCGCAGCCACTGGGCGTGTGAGCAGAGCTGTCTGCAGCAGGCATGTCACCCCTGAGCCCTCAACAGGGTTATTTTCCAACGTGACTCATGGTCATTCATGTTTGATTCACTCTCTGGCCCAGCTTCAAAACATTCATTGAAACCATTTCCACCCAGCCAGTCCGAGGAGCATTAGCTCCATCCCAACACACTAGTGCTGACCACATGGTGGGTCTGTCTAAAGTGTTGAACAGAGAAGCTCCCTCAAGAGCAAGTTTAAGTGTTAATTAGCCACATAGGAAAACAGGAAATTTAGGTTTTCTGATTTAGTGATCAGAGATACACTGACAAAACAGAAGTGGTCTCCGGTGTTTTAAATGATGCACTTGAGACTCCTTGTAAGGCATTTAGGGAAAGTGCTCTAAATAGGTTGTGATCCATGACCATGCTGGAGGAGACACACAACATCCCTGAAAAAGAGGGAAGTCACTCCATACAAAGCGCTGGAGATGTGGATGGCCTCCAAATCTCATCTCTGGAGCTGGGAACAGACTTCATGGCAGAGAGGACAACAGGACTGAATGGAGATGAACGTACACGAGGAAGATCTGGTACCGCACACATGCTGAGGACCTTACTATTGCAAAGCCAATCTCGGTGTGAAGGATATGGAGAAACTAAACATGATCTTCTGGTGCAAAAACTAGGTGGCAACATATGAAACTAGGAGCAACAGATTTTAACAAAAACAAAACAGAAAAGAAAAGCTACATAATCAGGCTGGCATCAGCAGAATTTTAAACCCTCTTTTCTTATGAGAAGAGATGACAGATAAAAATCTGCTGTTTCTGACAACCCCAGAAAGACCACAGTTTCCTTTCAGTAGGCAAGAAAACTGGTTAGAGAGGCAGAAGGACAGTTTTCTGCAGTTGATGGAGCTCAGTGCTGGATTTTGGCTGGCCAACAATGTTAATCAGACAGCATTTTACCCTTTTTTTTGTCCATGAAGAGCCTGTTTGGCTGAGCAAAAGGAAACTCCATGTAGAAAGCTATTTGCGGTGATGGTGGAATCTGATTCAGATCCTTCAGAGAATATATACATTTTTTATTTATATATATATATTTGGAAGGCATAGTGGGAGCAGGAGCCCTAGCAGAAAGCTCCCTATTGGGACAGCATGGCTTTAAAGCAGAGCTGGTTCAAACACTGGGAATAGCTCAAGCAACAGAAACCAGCTAAATCAGATGATTTATAGTTGGAAAACTGGAAACAGACAAATGTAAAGGTATCATCTGCCATCCAGATGGTGCAGTCCTTGCATAACAAAAAAAGTTGCGAGGAGAAAGAGGGAACTGAATAACATCTCGCACCCAGAGACGAGCTCTGAAGGATGCTCCAGCTTAGCAGTTTACTTGTTTCTCTGATAAAAATCCCTTCCTATGTCACTTGGCAGTAGGTGCCAGGACCTCCGTGCCTAGTCCTGAGGCTTATCAGCAGATCCTGGCCATTCTAGCGCTGTTGGCCCTCAAAGGAGTGCTCTGCATCCTCCTTGGGAAGAAAAATTATGAAAATGTTGATAGTACCAGCCAAGTGCTAAAGTAGTTTGAAGCTAAATGAGGAGCAGGAAGCTTCCCCAACCCTATCATGGAAAGCTGCAGCTCTATGGGAGGGATTGCATGGCAGTGAATTGCAAAAACCCACACGCAGAGCCATGACCCAGGAGGCCCCTTCCCATCTTAGGTTCCCCCCTTGCCCCACGAGCGCTGAGCGGCTGCAAGCCTGCAGCATCCCCTGCTTTGATATTTCATAGGGGTTGATCTTTAAGAATCCCAGCAGATGCAGGGGAAACTGAAGCTGCTTTTCCACGTTCCATAGCAGACGATATGCAATGGTCGCTTGGATTAGGTCCTTTGAACAAAGACCCAGGATGATTTTAAAAGCGAATGAGGTTTCGCTTCCCTCCCCCAAGTAGGTTTGTGGCTCTGAGTCCTGCACAGAGCTGAGCAGAGGGTGCTCACAAAAGGGCAATGGAAAAGACAAACCCCAGCCTGCAGTGACTGCTGAACTGAGCCCTTAGTGATGGACATCACCCACAGGGAAGCTGTTAAGTGTGCAATTCAGCTAACACAGATAAAGAGGAAGACAATGGACAAATTCATCAGTCCAGAGTTGGCATTTTATGGTGCCAGAAAGCAACAGGAAGGCACAAGCAGAGATCACCTCTAAGAGAGAATTTTGGGTAACATTATGAGCAATTACACCTTGTTACAACAGTGATAAATGCTTAACTGCTGGGTATCACTGCAATGAGAACCTTAACCCCTGGCACAGGGCCCATACCCGGTCCAGACCAGCTCTGGCTCCGTCAGTGGGATGTGCCATATGTTGCACTGGCAATTCTTCACAAGCTTTTAATGCTAGCCCTGCCACACCAGGTGCAAGCTCTTAAAACACCATTGTATGTAACAGTAAATCCAGATATGCTTTGTTCTAGGGTTGTGTTTATCTTGGAAAGCAACTCAAGTTCATTCAAACTCTACTCTAGAATGACCCTCAAAACCAAATAATCTCCTCCTAATAAAGCAGAGTCCCAGAGAAAGCTTTATTTGCTGGAGAGGATTTACTCTGCTAGATCTGAGCCCAGGTACTAGTATGCTGCAGTACACATACCCTGTAAAAGCTTCTAATAGAAGCAAATGCACTCCAGTCCCTTCCTTTTATCTTGTGAAATTTATTTCCTGTCCATGGCATGCCATGCCACTGCAGCAATCCATCACCCTGTGGTTTCATGTAAATTACAATTTGTCCATATCTATACGCTTTGTCAAACGTGAAGATTAAAAGCTGCTAACAGATGTGTTTTGGCACCAATCTTCACATTCGTATTGAACTTGCTCCTTAAAAATACAGATTTGCACACAACTTACAAAAATTAGAGGAAAAGAAACCAATCCTGCGCTTAATGCAAACATTTCGTATCATATTTGTTGGGATAACTCCCCTACTCATATTGACTGGTGAAGGTAAAATCATGTTCTTGTAAAAGTGCCATGCTCTTGGCATAATAAATCTGGATTTTATTGGTACCTTGTCATACCCATCCCATTTCAGAGTCTCACAAAAGGGAAACTGCCTTACATCCTTAGCCTTTTCCAGCTCACTGGCAATTGCAGCTGGATGCATACATCAGGTAGAAACTTCACCATTAAAGCATACACCTATCTAGTGCAATGCCTTGATCACAGCCTATCACAAAGCCACCAAAACTCAAGATAAACTGATCTGTGCAAGCAGCCAAAGTTCAGAAAAGCAACCAGATTCTTTTTTTATCTCCTTCCCAAGGCAAGGAATAGCTGAGAAAGGATGACAAAGCTCCAGCTATGGACAGTCCTGCAGGGAGCTCCCACCAGCTGCCAGACAGCCAGAGACACGTTTCATTCTCCCACTCTACCCTCAAGTTAACATTAAGAATGTTAATAATAACATTTAAAATCCTGACGGCTTTAATAACTATTTATAATAACACTGATAACTCAGGCTTTCTTATTTTCCAAGCTTACACAACAACAGTGTTGCCATGCCAGCAGCACAGCCACCAGAAAACATAAAAATCCAACGATCTGAAAATAAATGCAGTGAAATTACTTTTGTTTTATACTGTGTTTTCTTTGCAAAAAAACTAAATGAGGGCAATACTGGCTAAGGAAAACTAAAGGAGTAACTTCTCAGTGACATGGAAAGATGATTTCAGAAACACACTTCAAAGCTGACTGTGGGATGCTCCAGGTGAGCAGTCAGCTTAGACAACTGAGGTGTCATCGATTTTTAGGACCAACACAACCTTATTTGCATCATTTTTTCCTTCTCTCAGTGTTGTGCAAGAGCATCATCTTGGCACACACTGGTCCAGACATTCAGCTCACTGTGAGGCAGAAGATCACTCAGGAGGCTCTTGGTTTGCTTCTCCACCCCAAATATTCCAATGAAAGTGTTTTGGAATTAACTACGCATTTAACCAATTTTGCTGGCCCGGTGCTAGGACATGAATAATTTAGACAGCATCTGTTTCAACCACAGAGTTGGGCCTCTGAGGTCTAGCATAAGGGAGCATATTTAGGAATGGTATTTGGGAACTGCAAGACACACTGTCTCATCAGTATTCGCTCCCCATGGTGATGTCTGCTGTAGCTTTATCTTTTGCAAGGAAAAGTTCAAGGGTACATTTATGCTCAATTCCCTATTTACAGCTTGCTCCCCCCACTCCAGATGTGACACTGCCCAGAGGAACAGCAGAGCTCCTAAGAATCACACCACTGGGGACTCAACCTGCTCAGTCCTAACACTAGCGTGTCAGATGTGAAGCACCATGTGCTTGTCTTCCCCAACGGGGTAAAGGGGACCTCAGGGCGCCAAGTGGATGCCTCTCCCTCTGAAAACTTAAGTAGCAATGCTAGGGTCAGCATATCCTGCTCCTGGTACCCTTGGAACCAAAGTGCCTTTCACACCAAGCTTGTTCTCTGCAGCTCCTTCCTCTCCCTGCCTCAGACACTGCAGATCACGAGCAACGTTCTGTTTGCTTTAATGAGCAAAACAGCAGGAACATTTATCTGTGCAGCTACAACCAAAAACATCCTTAGTTATCCCTCACATTGTTTTCAAAATTAGCACCAGAACCACAGCGTGCGGGGGGAGGCAAAGAAAGAAAAGAACAAAACCAACCAGTGGACTGAAGGGCTCCTGCACGACGCCATCGGCTCCAAACCCACAGCCACATCCACGCGCTCCCAGCCCCTTAAATCTGCGATGACTGCTGCTCCAGCATGCTTTGAAGGCTGTGCCTAGCACAGACCCTCGGATGGCTGGAGCTGAGGCAGATGCAGTCACATTCTTGGCAGGTCTTCTCAGGGTCATCTTTGATGTGGAGAAGTGCTTGGTATTGTTTGCTGCATTGAGGTTTGCCCTTGGTACGTGGAAGGCAAGGTCCTTGTGCACGGCAGCCCCTCGGTTTGGCCCCGCAGCTTGTAACCCACTGCCTGGACAGCACTGCCCCTTTGGAGGACCCCCTGCTATACTAAAAGGGCTTTTTGGCTTCTCTGGCCATTTCTCGGTTGCCCACAAAGCAGAAGTGTTGCCCCTCTGTCCCCTCCCAATGCATGCATGCAACACATTCCATTTCTGTCACTTCCCTGGCAGGGTTTGCTCTCGCCTGAAGGCTGCCCAGCTTCGTTGCATATAGGAACATGAACTTCTTCCTGAAAGAGGATTACAGTCACATTCCCCTTAAGTCAAACCAAGGACAAAGACTGCACAGAGGGACGTTGGACCTTGGCTCTCTGACTAAACTTTTAGATCCTCAAATGGTAGTTAAAAGGGGCACAACTTTTACCAAAATGAGAGCTCAGCGCCTTATTATCTGTGATGACAAACAAGCCTCGTTGTTTTACTATTTTCATCACTGCTTCTCCTAAACCAGTGTCTGGTCCACATTCAGCATTCACGCTGAAAAGGACAGGAACCACAGTTTAGGGACACAGCTCAGCAGAAGGTTGGTTGACAGAGGTTCCAATCTTAACACAGATGCCTTATCCAAGATGAGGCAGCTCAGAGCAAAAGGGGTTAAAAAGCTACCAGGCTCCCACTCCAGCTCTGGAGCGGTGTGGGAAGGCAATCACCTGTCCCCTCTGCAATTCTCTTCATAAACAGTTGGAAGAAAATTCCCTCCTTGGCTGCTATCATTACACTTCATTAGGGAAGAAATGCCAAGACCAAGAAAGCTGACCTCCTCCACCCGCCGTGAACATCTCCAGCAGTCTCCTCTCATCTGCTAAGTAAGTCACCTGAGGACAGCAGATGAGGAGAAAAATTATTTCACACGGTTCATATCTGTGCTTCCAAACTAAACACCATTTCTTGCATACAATTTTCAAGCTGCTGCCTTTCCCAGGGTTCCCAAGGATAGGCTGGAAGACCCTTTCCAGCAGCCCAGATGCTTTGGTGGCACATGCATCTCAAATGCTTGTTGGGGAGGTAGTTTGGGAGGCCCTGAGCTCCCAGCAGTTCTGCCTCAAATGACAGGACATGAGGGCAAGAGGGAAAAGTGGTAAAAGAATCCCAAAACAACAGTTCATCAGCATAAATTTCCTGGAGGGCTCCAGAAAACTCACACCACCACTAAAACTGCAGGAGATCACATCCACAAGTCCCAGCCTGCAGGTCTGTGGAGAGATGGTGATGTAGATGCAGTGATTTGATGCCATGTGACTTCACGTACACTTCATCTTTCATGTGCCTCTTCTGACCTCCAGCCAGACCTCCCCTTCCAGCTCCTCCTGACCCTACAAAATGTCAGAGCTCAGCCCTTGATTTCACTTCTTCCCCCCCACAAACAGGGACCTCTGCTCCATACCTGTAGCTGACTCTACAAGCCCCATCACACTTTGCCCTCAGAGGTGTCATGACCCTCAACTAGGCTGTGGTTTTAATTGCATGCAACTAATTACAGGAACATCTCTGCAGCTTGAGAACTGCCCAGTTGCACGTTCTCATCCTTTTTTGGTCACTCAGGGCTCTGGCTTGTATTTGCTCCTTTTTTCCAGCCCTGGCTGGGGCAGGAAATGTCATTGCTGGCAGCAATTTAACCCGGCTGACTTCAGCGTTTGTTGAGGGCTAAGTAGCAGGTGAGTGATTAGGGGATGGGCAGATTTCCGTCTCCCGAAGGCAGGGGCAGGAAGGTCAGGGAGAAAGCACCCAGTGTCAGCAGATGACAGAGGGAAGCGCCGGAGGCCCCCAGCCCCTCGCAGCCAACCCCAGAGGCAGGGCACATCTCTAACAGGCAGAAACAGCATCCTGAGTTTTCTCCTCAGATCTGTGTTCAGGATAGATACGGAGAACTTTGTGCTTTTTGGGTCCAAAGGAGGGAATTTGAGGCATGAAGACTCGAGCATCAAAATTGTAGGGTTTAGACATAGTCTGAAAAACATCTGTGCTTTCTCTCAAAACCATACAGCTTTCTCTCCGTTGTGTATTTGGGCACAGTGGCACACCTGATCCATTCAAGGCCAAATTAAAAGTTATTTTCTAGCATTCTGGCTTGGAAATCAAGCACACTTAGTTTTTCAATATCCTCTCTTCTTTTACTCCTTTACTTCCAAACTCACACAAGAACAATACCCTTCTAAATGCATCTCCCTAGTGAAGATGTAAAAATATCTAGGATCATTAAAAAGCCATCAAGGCCATTCCGCTGTAAAGTGCTCTTTGCTCTCCTGATAGTATCCCAGGAAAGTATGCAGCTAGGTCTTGCACTAGTTTGTATTTCTCCTTCTGAGGATTTTCAATTAAGTATTTTTTACTTACTTGTTACAAAATGCATTAAAAGTAAAACTAATTTGCATTCCTTTGGACATTTTTTCATAAAGAAGAATTGAAGATTTATCCCTCAAGTTAATCCCTGGTATAAGCAGTCATTCCACTACAACTCCTGAGTAAAAATAATAAGGAAGCAAAGTCAATGGAGTCATTATACAGAGCTCAGCAAAGCCAGGCTAATCTATATGTAATGTGGGAAGCCCCAAAACACAACCGCAGAGCAGCAGGCATAAAAACATCAGCTTTTAAACTCACGTCTAGAATTTCCCATTGTGTCTTGCAGAAACGTGATGTTAGATTTCCACTGAATGAGATTAAAACACTAGAGAAAAGATTATTATTTCTTCTACTGCTGCAACTAAACCTTAGGTATTCAGCAGCAGGGACTTTTGTTACTGCTTGGAAAAGTCAGTCTGTTGTAGAATTTCCAGTGCAACTTGTGAAAGTGAAGTGGAAAGTGCAGCAACTGTGATCGTCCACGGCACGTGAGCTATTTTTGCAGCTGCGTGGGACTGTGGGTAGCTTTCCACACTCGAGCAATTAATTCTAGGGTTGAAGGCAACTCTACACTCAAGGATCTTCAAAAGGGAAAGAGAAATCACGACGCCACCTCGGGTTCACGACTCTGATTCGTAACAGATGCGGGGACCGTAGCCCTTGTGGTTCCGTGTCAAGTCTGGAGACGTTTTGATGAATTCTGAGCAGATGGAGCATAAACACGATCCCTCACCCATGCACATTTACTGCCTACCAAGTGATTGCACATTCCCAAAACTGTACTGGGGCTTAACGGCCAGACCTCCCACCCGAATATTTCATGCACACTCTACAGCAGTGCAAACACCATCCCAGGACCACAAGATCTGCCACACAGCCACAAACAAGGGCCACCAAATCTAAAACCCCAACCAGGAGATCAGCAGGCTTGGCCAGTGACCTGGCACATAGACACTCGGCTTCATCTGGCACAGACCCTGCCTCCCGCCACAGGACGGCATCCCCGAGGCTGGAAGATTTTGTGGTCTTGTAAGAGTGACCGACATGTCACACATGGAGCTCCAAACACCCACCCTCAACCAGCAGCACACATCTAACACATCAGACACATCTAACTTGAGACTCATCACTATCAGATGGGGAGTTGAGGGGGTAAAAAAACCTAAACCTGCCACTGTTAACTTACAACTAACTCCCAGAACTTGGATAGATTAGTATAGCAACTCTTGCCTTGCTAATATCCTCTGCCCTGCCACACTTGTGGCTTATTGCAGTCTGTTTTTCTCATTTCTCTTCAAGAAAAATTAACGTGGAAGCAGACCTTTTTTTCCTATCCTCAGAGAGAGTATTTTAATATTATCCCTGTAAGTCAAAGAAATTTGAATAATTATCTCACTTAACAATGCTGCTTGTGCTGCCTACAAAACTGCATTCTGCTTCTAAGAGTGTCTGAACGCTCTTCTTTCTTTTTTTTTTCTTTCCTGGCACTTAGGCTGATTCAAACTCCTGCCTGCTCTTTCAGCTTGGTGTTTTATTACTCTGTAACCAGGTAGAGAGAAAATAAACCTCTCTCTGCCTGATTAAATTATTACAATAAATCTTCTACAGCCTAAAGGAAATGAGCTGAGTTTGTTAAAAGGAAATCACTAATATTTGTTATCTTACATAATTACTTTAAGGGGATTATTGATTGTTCCCTATACCATACAACTCTGCCTAAAATTAAAGACAAATCTCATGTCAAAAAAAAAGTCACCCCACTTAAACAACTCTAAAGTGATTTATATGAAGAAGGAGGTACATATATAAGTAACCAACATATTGCAGCTGTTTGATCCCCAAAAAAATGACCTTACCATAAATGTTTGAGGTCTAACTTGTGCTGTGTGTGTGTGGCACCAAGTACAACTGGCTTCTGCCCTGTGACTCCAGCTTACTGTTATCACAGAAGTGCTGTTTGCTCATGTGAACTGCCTCTCCCCATGCCCACGGTGAGGAGCAAATCATCAGCTGCTCCATAATGGATGCCTGTAGCATCCATGACTCACTGTAATTTAAAGGCAATATTAAGAAGAAGATACGGCCATTACACAAGCAAACATGGTTATTTCCACTGCAGAAGGTATTTAATTTCCTGCTGTTACTGTTCCCTAGACAGAAGCAAAGCATCCACCTGGGCTGCAGCATTAGACAGTGGTGTCCCTAGAACGTGACTCTACCACACAACAGATGGAGCTTGTCCCACTTGCACTCAGCTACCACCAACACCTTTAGGTACTAGCCAGGACAACAGGGAAAGATGCTACCCATCACGGGTCCATGGGACACGGGAACAACCACAAGGCAGAGCTCACCGCGGACACTTTGCTCACGACGTCCCTCGCGACGGCAAGGCCCTGCGCGAAGGTGCGGGCGGCCACGAAGGCTCGCGTCACTTGCAGCTTGAGCTTCCGCGGCACGTCCCCAAAGGGCTTCAGCTGCTCCGTGTACTTGCTGACACACTCCAGGTACTCATCCGTGAAGTGGTACTGGGGGTTGACCAGCCGGAACATGCGCTCCAGCAAGCGCGCCCAGAACTCGTTGAGCATCTCCTCCAGGTTGACGTTGCCGCCCACGTAGTAGCGCTTCAGCTCCACAAAGAGGTCCTTGAACAGCTCCGAGTTCTGCATGTACAACCGGCCGTACGTCCGCACGAACATGTCGTTCAGCGACTTCTCAGCGTTCTCGAGAAGCTCTTTGAAGAACTCTAGGAAAGAGGAAGAGAAGATATGGTAAACATGGGCACTGGGTTGCGCGTTCACACACTTCTACAACCACTGCTGTTGCTTAACTGGAAAATTCGGCACAACGAGACCACCATCCAAATGAAATGGAAGGTTAAAGGACTCTCTAAAAATTTTCAGATGATTTCTATATCTCAAAATTTTTGATTACTCTTCATAAATCAACCTCCACAACCTCTCTCCAGGTTGGATGACTTTGCATAAGTGAAATTTCTTTTGATGCAAATCTGAATACCGTGACAAGAGTCAGCAAAAAGACAAAAAAAAAGCACCAGTTTCTTATGTTTCAATTCAGCCATCTTAAAAGAAGTAATTTCAAAGCACGAGAGTATCGGAAAGAAAAAAGGTGGTTTTGTGTAAAAACAGATGTTTTACACAAATGGGTCTTTCTTTTCAGTTCTTGACAAATTCTTTTTCCAAAATGATCATAAACCAGCCTCAAAACCAAATAAATTTTAATAAATTTTAAAAACAAATCCAAAAATCTACCTGCTGGTTCTTCCTCTGTCCTGCAAGTTTGTCATCTCTCAGGGCAGGGCCTGTCTCTAATTACCTAATTGGTCCTGATTGCAGACAGGGCTTCAGACGCTTGTAGCAGTGCAAAAACCCCCATAATTATACCAGAATTTGCTCAAAATCCAAGGTTAAACACTTGGCAGAAGAACAACAGATTTTTCAAATGACAAAGGACAGACAGGGGCCCTCGGGATTTTTATCACTTTCTAAAAGCAAATCCCCACTTTGGTTTACCCTCTGAGAGCACTGGACGGCCCAGAGAGCGGCTGCTGCCAAAGTGTCTTGGCAGTGCACCTACATCTCCAGCACTGATAACAGGCTCACCTGATGATGTCTGGCATGTCAGACACAGTTTAAAGAACATGCCCTGCCAAGACCATGCCACCAAAGCCTTGGCACATGGGTCTAAGCACAAACTACTCTGCCAAAAAACCTTTGCCTTGGAGATTCGGCATAGATGAATTAAAACAAAACACAGGGGAGGGGTCCGCTAGGCCAAAAGCACTTGGGCCATTTTGGAACAAAACTCTGTTCTATGTGGCCTTGGGAAGGAGCTAAGGAGAGCAAGGGTAGGCACTGCCGAGACAAAGCATCCCGTGCTGCCTGTTTGCTCCAGCCCCATGGGAACACCGGCACCCTGGGGCGCGGGCGCAGCCTCTCTGCCGCTACGCACGGCGCGGGCAAGGGAGCATATTATTTTATGCATGCCACCAGCAATTGAGGATTCTGACCTCTGCTTTTCTGTGACTCATATTCAATAAATATTCTTTAATAAAACATGCCTCTGTGGTTTTTTAAATCCTCAAAGGAGCAATGTTTAGGGCCAGAAGTTGTTAGAAGGAGGGGGGGGGAATATTTTGGCCCAGTGTGAATTTAAACCTTGTTAAAAGACATTAAAAGTATGCTGAAGTTCAGATTTTCGTCTTCAAAGTGCTCCAGTACAAACAAAGCCTAACACAGAAAACATTTTCTGGAAAAACTGAAACATTCCTTGAGTTCCTGATGAACAAAGTCATGGGGTCCAGTGCCTGACATGGCTGTATATAATGCAGCCTCTTAGGAGTACAAGAGAAATGATCCAGGGAAGAGGAGATTGCTTTCAAACACCCAACACGTCCTCTGTCCAATATCAGCAGGAACCTCCACTTTCGTTCCCATGACTGGCATTTCCTCTCCAGGAAGATTTTTTTCTTTTGAGTTTATACTATAGAGATTAACTTGGTATATATTAATTTCTAATTCACTTAATCATTTTGAAGGCTCACTTCCTTCCTTTGCTCAGACCTTTTAGTATCACCAAATAAGTTGTTTATTTAAATACTTTTGTGCCAGGCACAAGACCTGTTACATTCATCAGCAAACTCTTCAATAAGAATTAGATTTTGAAATTATATTGATGGCAAGTCTACTAGATAGTTCCAACCACCAGTCTAAAGAACCCAAAGCAACATTTTCAGCCAAGAAAGTTATCTTTAGTAATACATACATATTACCATAACCAATGTATTTGCCTGCCCAAACTCATTTTATTGGTTACACTCCAAAGTGGAAGTTGAATAAACTGTATCCAGGCGTTAGAGCTCTTCATCTCTTAGCAGTTTTTCATGTGGGCTAGAACTGGGTATGTTCATTAATTATCCTGAAAAAAACCTGCATTCTAATTAGCAGCAAATACCTGTGCACCTGCAGTCTTCCAGCCAGCAGCTTTCCCTTGCCCGAAAGGAAGGTAAATAAAGGAAATGAAAACCTCCCACCAAAACCAGGCACTTCTAAAAGCCCAACACGACACTGCTGACGGAGGCAGCAGGCACACACAAAGCCGTCGTCTCTGGCTTGAGCTCCAACCACATTTTCATGGACAAAAAACACCCCTTCTCAAGTGCCACTTCCCCAATAAAGAAGGGGAGGAGGGCAGAGGACGCTGTGTGTGTGCAACACAGAGTCAGCATCCACCCTCCCACCCGCAAAGCCCCCCTGCCAGCACGTGGCTGCATCCCCAAACAAGGCCAGACAGGATGCCCTGACTGGCAACAGTGGCTTGGCCCGTAGGTGCCACTGCTGGCATCTTGAGGCTCCTGGGGTGGAGATGAGATTGGGATGGTGGGGAGGAGTGATGCCAAACATGGTACCAGCGATGAGAGGCCACCCAACACCAGCAAGCAGGGATGGACCCAGCAGTGGGATGTGGATGGTGTCTTCCCTCATGCGATGCAGAGCACTCTTAATTTGGTCAGCAGCAGTGATTAAATTATATATATAGGTATGTTTTAGTCTAGTTATTAGCATAATATAAGTCTGCATCCTTAATTTCTATCTCCATGTCAAGAAATCGGCTTGGGTGCAGGAAGGAACATTAATCTTTTCTCTGTGCAAACCACGGACAGAGATGTCTGCAATGAAGAAAAGAAAGCCCAAAAGTCCTTTTTATGAGTTAAATGCTAATCTGACTAGTAACTCCCTACATCTAATTAGATATTAATTCTCCCCTTCACGGAAATGAGCTGATTAGCAAACACCAATGTAACCCAGCATTAACCTTGCCACCACAAGAAGAAAAATGGCAGGTTCCTCTCTTACGTCTTGACTGTTTGCTGGGTAAAATAAATGACCACCTTTCATTTGTATTAGAAGTTGACTTGTTCTCAAACAAAGCAAACACACAAAGGCCTCGGTTGCTTATTTTACAGCACTGTAAAAGCACGTTTTACAGCTGTGTTGCAGGCAATCTGTACTCATTAAATTATCACTCTGACAGGCTTCCTGTGAAAAGCTGTCAAACGCAAACATTTTTCACAGACGACAAATCATACTTTGCCAGTGCTCTCTGAGACACTGCTATCTGGAGGGATGGCAGGCTCTCTTTTCCCTCCAGTTATCTTGTTTAAACTCCCCGAACAAGGGCTGGCCCCTCTGTCGACAAACAGGCACAAGCACACACACGGCTGGGAAGGGCTTCACAAACTGACCACGGGAGCAGAACATGGCTCAAAGGGCTCCCTGGTTCTCCTGGCTGAGAGCAGAGTGGGGAAAGATAGCTGGGTTACACAGAGAGGACGGACCACAGGCAAAGCATTGGGCTACCATGGCACAGTCAGCTCTGGTCCAACCTGACACAGGAGCAAGTCCACACTGTACTGCTTCAACACATCTCTGCTTAGTCCCGCTGACACAAAGTCACCTTCTCGCTCAGGACAAAGGCAGGGGTGAGGGTAGCAGTGCTGCTGAGCTGCCTGGTGGGGCCAGAGCCACAAAACCTTTCCTAACACCAAGAAACAAGTTTAAAATTTGTCTGTATTGTAAAATAAATCCTGTGGATGCCACCAGCTTTGATGCTCAAAGGAAGACGACATTTCCAATGCAATTAACTTTTAGAGACAGAAAAGGCAGTAATCTGCAATCGGGCAATCCACAGCTCTGGGCTCTGTTTATTCTTTTAACATGTTTGAATTTCAAGGTAGAATTTCAATTCCCAACATTCAGCGAGAGCCTAGAGATGTCATGAAATGGTAAGAAAGACTAAATGTGACATATCTGGTATCTCTGCAATAAAAATCCCAGGGAAAAAAAGTCTCTGCTTTTAAACAAATCCTTGTATAAAGGAGCACAGTGGGAAACATAACCATAGCTACTTGGCAATTTCCTTTTTTTCAGGTAATAAGATGTATTACCTGTTTGCAGCTGGAGGGCAGACCAGCCCTGCCAGTAACCCAGCACAGGAGAGCACTGCATCTCCCCAAGGTACTTCCACATGACATCAGATTCCACTGCCAGAATAATTCAAAACAATCTTTCTTCCAAATTGCAGATACATGAGCTAATTGAAGAAACACAGTCACTCCACCTACTGTGAGACCGAGCAAATCCCACCTCCAGACAACACATCCACCTCCTTTGACTTTTGAACCCAGTATTTTTTTTGATCCTGGATTCATGTCTCATCTGAAAAAATCCTCTTTTTTTTTTTTTTTTTAAGTAAGAAGGGAGACAACATTTTCCTATTCCTTGTGCTAACATTTTCAGGTATGTTAAGAGCGGGATTTTCATACAAGAGGGCTTTTGTTGAGGAGAGCCTGGTGCTGTAGGGCACAGTCCTACCTAAATCAAAGGCAGCTCCTGGAAATGAGATGAACACATCAAAGGGGCACATCCCCCTCTACCCACAGGCAGGTTTGGTATTTCCCTATGAACGGTGACAAAGGAAGAAGCAGCAAAACTGCCTGGTCTGAGCTGCCTCTTGCCACTGTATGCCCTGTGTCAGAACCAGAGCACCAGTGTCCTCTGCCTCTCCAGCCCTGCCCCAGGCAAAGTCCACAGGGCTGAATCTGTAGCCGACCATTGCAGGAGTGCAAAGTTTTGCTTTGAATTTCTTGATCTGCAAGAATGAAACACATTTATTTTAGAGAATAGTTTCACACAGAGAACCACATTACTCCATGGCACCCTGATTGCTCCTCTTCCAGCCACGGCAAAGAGTTAAACCATCAGTGACCCAGCACCTGAAAACTCTACATTTTATAGAACAAAGGAAACCTTAACTGAGGTGCAAAAAAAGTAGAGTCTTATCCAAGGGCCATTTAGCCAACATGCTCACTACAGGCACTCATCTGTTGGCCATGTTCAGGTGTGCTGCTGCCCTTCCAAAAGGAGACCAGGGCTGCCACACACCTTTCTGCTCCCAAAAGCCACCAGGCATGCTGCATTTCCCATATACCAGCTTTCCTTAGCTTAGAGCTGAGTTTTCAACTGTCCTTATTCTGTTTGAGGTCTGCAAATGAACTACACAAACATAGCCCAGGTAGACATGCAATTACTCAACACACGTTAAAAAACAAATAAAACCAGGTTCAAGCATGCAGATGGAACATGCTGAATTTTTATAGGCACAATTAATTAGTTTCAGATAATTTGCCACCCAGTGTTTCAGGCATACTCTTAATATGTTGTCCAGATTATGATTAATTAAGGACCGTCTGTCTTACCAAAACCTTTAATTTGCTTGTCTGTACAGACAATTATGCTTTCTAGTGCGTACAGGAGAACACTGCCACAAAGAGATTAATTATATTTTCTCCTTAAATGGTTTACTCATAAAATGTCCACAACAGCAAGATGGATTCCCAGACGAATGCTCCTGCCCAAGCCACGGCCCCTCGGGCTGTGCCGCGGAGGGGTCGGCGCCGGCACCGTCCCAGCGCCTTCTCAGAGGTGCATCTGCGGACACAAACTCCACCCTGCAGCTGCTCCTACCATGCAAAGCAAAATTCAATCCAGACAGATAAAAGGAATTTGGAAGAAGAGAGACGAGTGTTTCACAGCTCTCTCTTCACCTGGAGGCTGAAGCCATGCACAGCCATGCCACCTAGTCCAACGCGAGAAGAGGGATTATTTTTTTTTCTAAATGTGCTTCATTATTTTTAATATGCCTTCACTTCCTTTATTGCATATACCGCATTTGTAATTTCCACCAGGGAAAAACAAACTGTAGCTTAACAACCTTTTTCCAGAAGTGTCGAGAAACCGATGAACACATAGTGTTAACACATTTATGGAATATGAACTCAGGAAGGGCAGGGCAGATCCACAAGCTGTTTCTGTGTCCTGTTTTCAAACATGTGTTAGCACTTATTGACATGGGAAGAACTCTTTTCACAGAGCTTGAAGAAGTACAGGCTTAAATCTTGCCAGTGCCACAGCAACAGCCCCAACATATGAACCCCGGAGAGCTGAGAGGAACATCATCATCTCCCCTAACTTTGCTTGATTAGTGAAAAGTCAAGATAATAACAAGAACTGAGCTGCAGCCTCATAGGTTAAAAAAAACAAACAAACCACCAAAACCCAGGATTTTTAGAAGTTCTTGTTTCTAAAGCACCATGGGGCTGGTGGGAGCTCAGAAGAGCAGGGCAGAAGAAAACACACAGTGCCAGATACCACCATCACACTGAGACTGAGCTTGTTGGAGAATAAGAAGCAATGAAGGAGAAGGAAAAACAATGTGGAGACTGCTGCCTGTGATTCAAGAAACAAATAGCAGCACATCGCATCCTGATGCACACACCAGTCATCCCACCAAGAGAAATGCCCTTGGTCCCCTCTTAGTCCATTCTGCTCTGCCACATCCCATGCAGCAGGATGAGCCCAGTCTCTGTAGCCTCCTCCTCCCTGTTTTCAGGGCCTCTCAGTGCTCATGCATCCTGTTCTGGGTCAGCTGTAGTGGGTTTCTCCCACTGCTCCCATGCTGCCTCCTCCTTGAGCTGGTCCATCATTCCCAGCTCTTCCATCTCCCTCCTCGTGACAACAACTCAACAGTACTCTTCCCCAAACCACCTCCCTTGCTACTGCTTCTTTTCCCTCCATTGTTTGCTCTTCCCTCCACTCTCCCCAATGTCTAATTTTCACTGCACACATTTCTCAGTCTCAACTGACCTTTCAGGCTCATCTATAATTTCTCAGCGGCTTTAGCCTGCTGATCCACATCCATCCAGTACCAACCCACCAACTTCCCACCTCAAACAGCAAACTCACATTCACCTGGAAGTGAGCTCCTTCAGGCTGCCTCCCACACCCCTTCTACTCAAAGGAGCTTTCTGGGACACTCACTAAGGTATTTCACACATATGTGTTTTCCCAAGCCTCCCTTTCCACTGTTGTCAAAGAGTGTGAGGAGGGCCTGTGCTGCTGAAGGGTGGGGATGGCTTTCTTGTTCCCATTACCTCAGTTGCCCTCATCTCGTTACACTTGCACTGAGAGTTCTTCCAGCTGGAGCCGCCTCTTATTTGTTCAGCCAGCACAAGAATGGCTGTACACTGAGACATTACAGTACATTAAACACTAACAAAATATCTCCAGCTCTGCACTGATGGGTTATTACACCCCCAAGTCCACCACAACATTCCAGAACAACACCACTTCAACAGGCATCCGGAGGAGCAGCTACCAGGACTGTGCACATAGGGTTGGTGGTTCCTTTGTGCAAGAAGGAGGAAGAGAGAGTTAATTTTAAACAGACAAACAATAGTTCATTGACTGGTTGACAGCAATTAGTAACCAGAGAGCACCAGGCACGTTTCCTGTAGCCAAGTACAAAGCCTGCTGCCTGCATCTTGGCTTTTGGGAAAAAAAAACCCAAATGGGTAAGAGCAGTTTACCTGTGACCTTAACAGCTGAACTGCTTGGACCTGAGATCACAGAAGAGCGTTTGAACCCTCCAAGCCCATACACAAAGGGCTTTTGCCCATTGCTAAAGTCTTTGCTCAATTACAAGATCTAGTCTCTTCCCCCTCCCCTCACAACCTACTGGGCAGGAGCTTCTCCTCCCTTTGAGATTTCCTCCTTCTGAGTTAACTTCACTTCAGGATCTTTCCAAGCCTCTCAAAGAGAGGTCTAGTTCCTGCCACTTTCAGATAAGCATCACCTCTCCTCAATGAACAGGACTAAAAATCATAGTGGCGTATGTACCTCCTTAAAAACCTCCAGATGGAGAGGAGCCAGTTGAACAAAAACAAAGAATAAACAAACTTCCAAGGCACAGACAGCAGACAATTTGTTTCATTGCTGTTGCAGTGAGTGGGAAAGCAAAAACAAAAGCCCACAAGTGGGATTTTCTAAAGGAAGTGCGTTGGTGGTTGCTACCATCACCCTGCGTATGCACTGGTCTGAAACCAAGTCTGAAGGAGCCTCTCTGCAAATGGTTCTTCCACAAAATTTGAGGGATCTTTACACTGTTTTCTGCTCTGGTTGGTATAGGTTTGGTGCCACCCCTTTCTGGAGAGGGAAGAACAAGGCAGTGCCTTTATCTAGACATGAGCAGCAGCAGATAGACCAAACCACTCTACTGCTTGTACATTAACAATGCAGTCGTCATCAGTGCACTTGCCTGAGGGTGGGTTGCAATGGGAGAGTTCTCTCCACTATACAGGTTTATTCAGAAGCTGGAATACCATGCAGCTCTGGCTCAGCAAAGGTCCAACAGGTCTCTATTCAGTGCTCCTGCTGTGCCACACACCTGGAGATGCCTCCTGCAGAGATGAACATGCTGGCAGCCAGTATTAACCCCATGGTCCTGGGTGCCATGGACATGGGGGAACCCTGACAAAGGAGCAGGATGAGGCCCTGGGTCTCTGCCCTTGCAGGCAGTTTCCAATAAAAGGGTTAATGTGAGATGAAGGTCCCCAAAGGGCAGTTATTTTGGTAAGGCAGAGTGCCCCGATGGTCTGCCAAATTCTAACTATAGGAGCAGCAGGCTGGGCACCTGCAGGGCTCGTCTTTCACCGTTTGCCTCCACACTGCCTGAAGCAGCAGAAAGAAGACCACCAAAAGCTCTCCCTCCTCTCTTCTGCCTCCTTCCCAGTTACTAACATATCCCAGCCATGTGCCTCGCTGCACCAGAACACCTCCCTGTTAACTCCTACCTGGAGACAGAAGCTGGAAGCCTAGGGTTATCTGAACAACAAAAACTAAATTCAGAAACAAGATTACAGGCTTTTTTTCTCCAGCTTCAGCACAGTTTGGAAGGTATTTGGCCAATGTTCCCCCGACCAGTCCCTCAAACTCGGCCACATGCCAGTTTTTGGAAGTAATTCACGCACCCAGGACTAACACTGGGCTCACACTAGAAGGTCAAGGGCACCCTGAGATGCTTCAAAGATGCACATCATGATCACACTTTGTACCTGTAGCTACCCTGCCCAACACAAACATGGAGCCCACAAACAGGAATGCCTCTCCAGCCCCTCTGCCCTCTACCTGTGCAGTAGAAGGGCTGTGTGCACCACAGACTCGGGGACCCCTGGCCAACCCTTCTTCCTGGATTTGGTTTCTTTCCGCTCGTTGTCCCAAAGGGGTTTCCTTTTACATTTCTGTACTTGTTTTATCTTAAATGCTAATGGAAAAGTCAGGGGGAGTGTATCAGAAACAAGACTCTCAGCATTTAACAGCTTCCCAGATGCTGGGTTGGGCTGTACCGTTTTGTACAAATCCTTCTGACACCTGTTCATTGGGAATACCAAACCTACTGCCAGCCCAGCCCATCAAAGGACCATCTCTCATTCACCTCTTCATTCCCATACAACAAAGGCTGCAGTAGTTTGCTGCCTTCCCTAAATCTAGAGCACACATGAGAAAGGAACAAGACTTGATTTTAAGTGCAACAGCAAAAGTGCTTGTGAAATGCAGTGACAGGAGAAACAAGGACCCAGCAGTGCCTCTGTGCATGGGGGATTGGGGCTCTGCCTGCCCAGTCACTCTGCAACCAGCCTATACAAAATAATTTCTCTCCCCAGAAAAGGGCTTGGCACAAGTTACATCTTCTAAGAGATTCAGGAAGTGTCTTTAATAAGAAAAAAGTAAGAACATCTTATCTAGGAAGAAACCGAATAGCGGAAACACTGCAGAAGAATTATGGGCTATGTCCTGTCCCAGCTCCAATTCCTCAAAACAGCTGAGCAATTTCCCCAAAGCACTGCTTGGCTAGCACAGACCCCAGCATGGAAAACTTCAGCCTCAAAGGGCAAAAGAGGTGAAAATTTGAATTTAATAAATGGGATTGAACATTTATGCAGTCTTAATGTCACTATTAATTCTATTAATGTTATTAATCCCTGAAAGAGGGAAGGGGAGGGCACTAACATGTGAAGATAAGGCACAGGAAATTTTATTTTAAAAAACGGGGGGTGGGATCTTTAAAGCCCTGACTGCTATAACTGCTTCTGTGGCATGAGATGTCATCACAGTGGCTTTCCCATGACTGTCACTGTCAGAGAGGGAGACACTCACTTGGCCAGAGAACCTCGCCTAATAATTCCTCAATGAATCCCATAAATGTATCGGAGATGATACTGGAAAAAACAGCAAATCTTCACCTCTAAAATCATTCAGCAACAGTGAATCCAACAAGTCACAAAGTGGTTTTTACTTTATCAGAAAATCATTTCCCTTACTGCTGAAAATACATACCTTACTGCTGCGCTGGGATCAGGCTAGTGGTTTAAATTACAGCAGGAGAGACCTCCAGGAGCATACGTAGCTGTACTGTAAGCAAATATTTAGACAGGATATATAAGATATGGGACTCCAAAGCTCCCAAGTTCTCCCAGTGCCTGCAAACCAAACACATGCAGGAGGATCTGACGCTGTCACATTACGCATTAGGAGCCGAAATGACTCCTGGTCAGCCCTCTGGGGATGGATAATCAGCAGCTTGTTCCATGCTCCCGATTAAGAGGAGATAATCCATTTCTGTACGGCTTTGGTGTCAGATCAGAGCAATTCTGGCAACAGTTCCAACAGCACACAGCGCTCCAGCAACAGCTGATGCAAACACTCCAGAAGCCACAGGGCATCCCAGCCTCCATCCAAAGGACATGCCGCCACTTCGACTGTCCTTCTGCAGCAACAACTGCTTCAAAGGTCAAGCACATAACGGAGGCAGTACAGGTTTGCCTCTCAGACCTGAATGTCAAGGCTGAGAGATTAGCAGCCAAAGAACCCACAACAAAGACTTCCAAAAGGCTGGAGGACAGGGTTTGCTGCTTGGGCTGCATCCTGGAGTGGCCATTGCAGCACTCTGCAAATTTGTGTCACTCTGCAAGAGAAGCGTCCATTCCACTTGGTGGAGTGAATTTGGTCTCTGTGATAACTCATCTTGCCTGTTCAGTCACTGTGCACAGCTGTAGCACAGAGGATTTCATGTGAAACAGAGGAAGGTGCACAGCTCCTATTTGTCGGCTTCATTTTCATTTGAAAGGATTTAACTATGAGTAATGAGGAAGCCCTGAAGAGCTTCAAATGGTAAAATCAGAGCATGGGTCCATGCAGAGGAAGAGCTCTGGAAGGGATTGTGTCCTTTTCCAGTCTCATTCCTAGAGATCAGGACAAATATATGGGTCTCAATTGCCTCTCCTTCCTGTAGTAGTTTGGGCACGTAACATCAACAAGTGTGCAATGAACTATGTTAGACAAGGAGAACTCAAATGTGCAAGGCAGAACTGACCACAGCTGACCTGATGACCAAGCGCTGGGACAAAAGGAAGGAAACAGCACCCCACAAGCAGCCGAACACTCAACAGCAGGCTCTTAAACAAACAAAACACAGCAGTCTAGGGTATGGAACTTCAAAATTTTTGCAGAAGAGTCTGAGAACCTCAGAGGGGAGACTCTTCAACCTGCCCCAGCCACCAGCAGGAGCACTGCTGAAGGTATGCCTCCAGGTGACTGGGCTGGAGGGAGAGAAGCAGTCATGATTAAAAGTCTTCCAAGAGGTAAATGATGGAGGGCGGTAATCAGTTCATCTCTGCTTCCACTCCAGGTAAGATTAAAAAAATCCCTAAATCAGCTTTGTCTGCAGCAAATGAAGATTTAGATCTGATATTAGCAAACACTCAAAGACAGAGCCATTAGGCTTTGGGACAGGCTGAGGAGATTGCTAATTCTCCTTCATTAGTTTTGTACGAGGCAGAGAAACACCCTTCAGAGACAGGTTGGGCACAGTAAATCCAGCTTTCAGGAATAGATGAACACCACCATCCCCTTCCAGACTTGCCAGTCAAGGACTCTGCAGGCTAAAATGGGAGTGAGACCAGCACAGGGGACACTGCAAGTGTCTGACAGGAGAAACACAGCACAAACAGAACAAGCTTGTACAGGGCTCCCTCCCAAAGCTCACCTATTTTGAAGCCTTGTGCTTTAACAGGTATCCAGCCCAGCTTAGCTTAATATCCCCCTGCCCTCATACAGCCCTGAAGCCATTTCTCATCCCACAAACAGGCAGATGCACCTTGCAGTATGTCTGCTCCATGTCAGGGATGCTAATGCAGGGAACTGTGCATGCTCTTTGTTTTCAATGCAGCATTTCAAAAAGCTTCGTCGTTCATTTAAGGTGAAGCAGATGCTGTTCCTCTGGTCTCTTTGAAAGGGCTTATCTATGGGCTGGATTTCATTAAGTGTCTTGTTCTGCATTTAATAAGCTTGCAAGTCTAGACACTTTGGTTCTCCCTCTATCACCCCTTGGTGTACCAGCAGGTAGAGACAACAGAGGTTAAGAGGGAAATATTTAGCTAGCAGATTTAGATGCTATCAAGATGACTGCGTAATTCCACTTTGACTCACTGCAATTTCATACCCAGGGATTTTTTCCCTCACCCCAGTGCCAATCCCTTTTGAAAGAAAGAGGCTGCTACCTGCTGCAGAAGCATAGGGGAGGTTGCTAAGAGGTTTAGGGCACAAAGTTTGGGATATTCATAGAAAACTCACGTGGAACCACTGATTAAACAAGGAAGAAAAAGGTCCAGAGGAGCTGCGTGGTAGAATCACCCTCTACTAACAGATGGTGATATACAAGCAGAACAACTATCTGAGCAACCCAGTCCACTCGACTCATCATACATTTCCATGTGCAACTGGCTGTCATCTCATTGCCCCAGCCAACAAGAACAACCCAAGCAGCAGCCTGATACCTTGCTCCTCCCTCCAGGGGATGCCCAGGCGCAGGGGCTGCAGCGTCCAGGAGCACTGAGGCGCCTGCAGGGTCCTGCAGGAACTGACCAAGAGCTCAGCAGCAAACCAAGAGACGCTGCTTGGATCTCAGATGGGTGCTGTGTCTGATGACTGGGCATCGACTGCAGCTGTTTGCAAGAGGTGGTCTCAAAAGAAAGGCACTGGGCTGCAAGGCGGGCAGTGCTGGAAGGCTGTGTGCAGCTGCCTGCTAAGGGAGCTTCTTCCTGCAGCTCCCATGAGCCAGTCATGCCCTATGGAGGCCCAGTCTGACAGGACACACTGTGCACCCGAGGGCAATGCCGAGACCAGTCATTTGCTTATCTGTCAGCAGTTCACATCACTGCAGTGATGGGAACTCAGCCGAGACTTGTTCATTTTGGTTCTGACCCTGCATCACACTTGAACCCTCGGCCTCCACACAAAACCAGCTCTGTGTTTATCTGTTGCTCTGCTTAGCCCCAAAGGCTAGAAGTAAGACGGATACAAATCCTGTGGGTTCACAACATGCTGGGAAATATCAGCATTGTTGTGTATCGGGGCTGCAAGATGTGCACATTACAATTACACGCGCTGTGGGGATGTACCAACAAAACCAACTGCAATCTTACATTAGAGCAAAATGGCTTTTCGAAAGATTAATCAGAAAGAAAGATCTCTCTCTTTGAGAAACAAGCAGCCATAATCAGCAAATATTTCTCTCTCACGGGATTGCAAAACAAGGCATGCTCTGCCCTCTGAGCCACGAGTCATGAACTTTCCCAGCAAAGGGGGAGATAGAGCAGAACGACTGCACACAAAACAACAGGATGGGGATTTTTTATATTTTTATCCCAAGGAGAGCAAGTTCAAGGTCTCTGCACTCACCATCAAACTTCTTGTATCGAGAACTAAACATGGTTTGTAGGTGATTGCTAAGCTCTACAACAGCATTTCTGAAGTCATGTTTACTCTGCTGACTGTACTTCTCCTCCATTTCTTGAGAGCAGCATGTGTAGCCTTGCGAGCAGACTTTCAAGTGGTCACCTGAAAAACAGAGAAGAAAATATCCCAAGTTAAAAGGATTCTCTACACACGGGCAAAGAGGTCGGCTCGCAAGGCAGGGGGTGCAAGGACCTGTAGCACCATCTCTCCCAGGGAAACCCCAGCTGCAAGTGCTGGACCAGGCATATCAAAATTTGATTCTGTAGAGGAAATTTATAGCAACACATGGAAAAGCCTTGTCTTTCTGCAAGAACATTAAAAAGTGTCCTCTTACTTATTCAGTTAATAAACAGCATTAAAAAGTGTCCTCTTATTTATTCAGGTAATAAACATAATAAACAGATACTCATCCTGTACAGTAGAATTTGAAGAACCAGAAAACTGACCTGTATATACTATGATAACTTCCATAAAGTTTTTGCTGAGTATTTTAATTACTTTCCATTCATTCAGTTAATACACAACATCAGTGGCAACGACCCTTTTTGTACAGGTAAGTGCTGTTTTCTTCACCCTTCTCCTGTCCAGTTTTCAGAGGAGATCCCTCTCAGCAGCCCAATTACCACTTGATATTAAAATATACTTGTTTTATGGAATGGCCCAGGAAAATGCTTTATATTTCCCACCTCCTAATTTTACAGTTTTCTGTTATCATCTGGGGTGAAACTGGGGGGTTGGTTTTGGAAACTTAAATCAGATTTTTTTTTCTTCAATCTGAAAGATAATTCTTTCCTAGGAGTCATCTGGCTCAAGCTGGCTTAGTCAGAGGGATCATCAAATGCTTCAGTATCTTCCACAGGTCCGTTTCAAAATCTCTCAGAAAATCTGGATACGGGATCTGGTCCCATATACTTTGGTTTTAGATGCCTCACAGCAGTGCAAGATGAAGTTGTCCCTTTCCAGCATCACCCATAAAATGCTGCTCTCAAGTTTTGTGGGCCAAGATAAACCCTTGGCACAGCAATCCTCAGATCCAGTTTTCTGACAAGCCCCACAATGTAGCACCACCACAGGCAGGTGGGCTGATGCTAAAGTGGTTCAAATTTGGGCAAATTGTGCAAATCTTTGTCAACATGGAGATACGATCAAAACAAGCAGTTAGGATGAGAAACTCATCCTTCCAAGTCAGATGGTATTTTAAAAGACACATCCTACATGTAAGCTGCTGCCTTCTCTCCCATTTCACACTCTGCTGACAAACCTTATCCTTCATTCTGAGGAAGCAGATGGAGACAAGAAGGCTCTTCCCTACCTGCTCACACACTGGAAGCTACCAACGACCTCCAACTATCATGGAGGTTCAGAGACTCCCTGCCAGAGCTGCAAAGCACTTGTCAGCCCCCATGCAGAAAATAACCTCTTCTTGACAGGCTGCACACCACTCACTTACCCAGGAGCCATCCATCCCACCTGCTAGAGTATCAGAAGTGGGTTTAAAGAAACAAAAGCAGTTTTTGCACAGTGCAAAACAAAGCCTGCCCATGGCTAATGTGAGTGGTTGATGCTCTGCCTGCCTTGTACGAGATTTCTGAACATCTTTTGCCCACATATTGAACCTCTGTATCACTTTGCATAACTTTCTAGCCCAGAAAAGTTAGTGTCTCTCCTTACAGGCACTTAAGGACCATCTTAAAATAAGATATAAATATTTTTATACCTATCTATATACATATATAAGAACCTCTCCTCCTGAATCTACTTCCCTGTTGCACTACAGGGTTTGTTTGTTTTCTGTGGCATTACAGAGAGACCTTGACCAGCAGATAATTCCATCACATCTAATTTATTGCACAAGACCATCCACTACTCTTCAATTACGGAAAGCTCAAAGTCTGCTACGGGAAGCAGCACTGCTTAGGTAGCCTTCAGAAAACACAGAAAAATCTTGTTGTCTCCTTACAGATATATTTTTCTTCCATGGACAATTTCACTCTATCTCAGAGGAGCACTTCCAGCAGCAAATACACAGCACTAAGGGGTGCAGCACTAAGGGATGCAGCTCCAGTGAGGCTTCACAAGTCTTTTAAAAGAGAGGAACAGGCGCATCCAGATTTTCAGATCCTGCCCAGTAAATCCATCCTGGACACCCCTCTCTGAGCCTGTCTTACCAGAAAGCATTTTAAAAAAAATGGTGCCCAAGCACCACTGCTTTATTTCACTTTGAATCTCTTTGCTCCAATTCCAAGACAGGACTAAGGACTCCGACACAACAGGAACCATAAATAGCAGCAAAACAAATTCAAACCTACTGATAGTGGGATTTCTTTTCCTGCTTACACTTTGCAGACACTTCTGAAGTTGTCCACAGATGCCCTAGGATCCCTAAGACAGTGGCTTTAACAACTTCTCCAATTTATTCATGATTAAAAAAACCCTAAAAGCCCAATGTATTTTACGAATACGAGTTTTACATCTATTTTTACTATTAAACTAAAGTTACCATTCCACCTAATGTCACAAAGCAAAATCATTTTCTGACCCCCCTTGTCCCAGATTTGACGGTGCCTCCCCAGGACACGTGCAAAGCCAAGCAAGGAGAACACTACTGACAGTAAATCAAGCTTGCACAGATCCCACTTGGTTGATCATTAAGAAATTATGCTCCAAAATGCAATTCAGACATTCAAAAATGAATGACCAAGCAATCTAATTATGGAAGATATTTCTCAGTCATGTCAGCACTATGTGGTCTTGGCTTGTGATCAAGAATTAGCTCTGTCTGGAGCTGAGGAGCTCCGGCTACTCAGTGCTAATCATATGAGGATGCACTGTGTTACCCAGCATTAAAAAAACAGAAAGTTTAGGCCTGTGGGCTGCTTTTCTAGCAGTTTTCTTACAACACAGTGGGAGATGCCAATGGAAAGTCCCTAGAAGACACTGGGGGCCCCAGTTTTCCCACAGGGAGGTTTGTCCTTAGCGCTGCCACATCCCTGAGAATACATCCTCGCTTGAGCAAACTGACAGGCACTGACACAGTTGGTGAGAAATCTCATGTCTAGCCTTTTAAATCGCTAGCAGAGCTAATCCATTCAGGATCCATCCACAGGACTCATCCCATTCCCAAGTTTGTAAGGAGAACGACGCAACATCCCAATGTCCCATCACATGCTTGGGTGTTGGATCCATCACATGCCCCTTTGGTGAGTGGCTGCGGTGTCGGGAACTGCTCGCACCTCCATGGGCAGAGGACCAGGATATCATCAGGCAACAGCTTCCAAACACAACAGTGCTACAACCAGGGAAATGGAAGCAATGAAGCCTGGAGAGCCATTGCTGCCAATGGTCCACATGAGCATGGACCAGTCATGCACACACAAACACCGACCTAGAGTCAAGATCAAAGCCAACGCTCTTTGTCCAACTGGCAGTGAACTCCTCTAAGGAAAAGGAGTGAAAAATATGTGTATTTAGGCATACTTAACAGAGACCTAATGCTTAGGTATATTATGCAGAGAACACTCATGGTGTGTGCTCGCTGTCAAGGACACATTCAGCAATAATTATTTCCCGAGTTAAAACTCATCAAACAATGCCCATACAAGGCAACTCTTCATCTACTGTTGAGTGTGAAAAACTCGGCAGCTTTTGTAATTTATCACCATGTGAGCACAGCAAAAATATAACACTACCACAGCCTCCTTTCAAGTTGGGCTTTTTACTGAATTGTTTGGCAGGGTGTGCAATCATCACATCAGGGGCTGCATGGCAAAAGGAGCTTAAGTAGCAGAGACTGACTCCACATATCTACCACATATGCACACCATCACCACAGCTTGTCGTGGATTTGCAGCAGATCTTTCCCATGGCCTGTTGCAACAAGACTTTTTCCTCTATTTTACGATACTTATGAATACAGAGAGAGAAATGAGGGACCAAAAATTATGAAAGAAGCTTGCTCCTTGGCCAGTTAACAACACACCTCTGGCGAACGGAGGTGGTGGTTTAAAGATAGAAATGTGATGGTACATGATGTTACCATCTGTACATCCAAGGAAACGCGCTCAGAAAGGTAATCTTGCAAACTTATGATTTAAACCATTACAGAAACATCACATTTAGCAGATTCCAGGCACACAGAGTTTCTTCCAAATCAAGCAACTATTTTGCAATGTGATGGAAAACAAGTTTTCAGCAAACGAGTAAGTGAGCAGCACAAACTTAGGGGCTACACTATACTGAAAAGCAGTTCTCTTTACTGAACAATTTTCCAAGACCTTTCCAAAATGTTGTTTCTGAATGTCTAACATGCCTCCCCAGCCTGTTTCTCCTCACCTTGGCCAAGTTCATACTTTAAGTACAGCTAACTGCAAAAATAGATAAACTTTCAGGAGCAGTTTGCTGCGAGGTGGGGGGTGGGTATTTCTTTAAAAGACTCCAGTACACAGCCTAGCCCTTCACTGCAGCTCAGTAAGCAAGCCAGAAGTAGTTTATGGTCTGAGATGTTACTGTTGGAGTTGCTCCCATGTGAGAAATCGGGCTGGGGTAAGGTGGGGTGGTGGAGAAGCAGGAGGCAAACACTGCCAGTGTGCGGGGCCACCATTTCAGCCTTGTTCTCTGCCTGTTCCCTGGAGCACACATGGGCTTGTGTCATCTTTAAAGGAGTTTTATGACTTCCTCTGAACCAACTACCAACGGAATCCCAGACTGTAATGCCGAGCCCTAATCCGATTTCACACTAGACTTGCCTTCTAATTATCACAGAATATTAGGCTTCCACCCATCATATATAATTGACATGCTACTGAGGCTTTACAAAACCCCCAACAAAGATGACAAGAAACACTAGCATCACCCCTGAGCACAGCTCCACTGCTCCGGCCCCACATTAACAAGAGGCAAGAAGAAGAAAGAAAAGCGTGAGCTTGTGATCGACTCCAGTGGAGTCATTGAAACAGACATGGCTACCAAACTGTCCACTCAATCTGATCACCTTCAATTTACCCAGAATACAAAAAAATGCCCAGTTTTCCTGGCTACAGAATGATCTGGGGATGCTCAACACCCCTGAGAATGGACCATCTTCAGTGGTGCTGCTGTAATCCCTATGGGCTGTTTAGGTACCTGCTGACAAAGAGCACTACAAAAATGCAGAGAGCATCTCGGCATACAGATATTTCCAGGTGAAATGACACTAAGCTGTGAACACCAAAGGAAAGAAAAAAAATCCAGCTCTGGGGTACACCATGCACCCAAAGCAACCCTGCCACCTCCTCCCAGGCTGTCACACACCCACGCTGCTTCAGTGCATGCTTTCTGTTGAGCAGAAGCAGCAAACTTGAATTTTTAGTTGATGGCTCTAATCAGTGCTCTCCTTTTTCACTGGGCGGTCATTGTTCTCCACTTGCTTTAAAGCTGTGCTGCAGTCAGCCTCGTGTTTATTTTACTGGGGACAATAATCCTGTGGAGATGGTCGTGTGCCAGGAAGGAAGAGATGCAAAACAGCACTGAGGTCCTGCTAACAGCAGTGACACAACCACTAAGGGCAGCAGAGTTAGAATCCTAAGCTCACATCCTGCAAACGACACAGCATTGCTGGTACACTGATCAGAGCAGGGCAAACCAGGCTGGCACATTCAGAGCTGTGCTTCTCTCTGTGCTCCCAAGTGCACTGTGTTACATCCAACCCAAACCCTTATTTCAGCTGCACATTTCCAGGAGAAGCACTCTGTGGAAGATCTATCACCAGACACAAAATAACATACCCCATTTCCAATGAAAATCATTTCCTATTCTAAAAGCCACCACCACACAACCAGAGTCAGCCTTCCTTTCTTCCCTACTGAAAAGATTTGTAATTCCTATTGAGATCTCAAACCCAAAAAGCACCAAAAGAGAGAGCACACCCCCCGCACCCTAACCCAGGTCCTCACCGTGAAGGTCAGCAGCCAACATCACTCTCCACCCAGGCACAGGGGTCCAGTCCTTCCACAGTCACAGGTCTTGGTCCTAGATTCAACCATCATGGATTCTCATGTCCCCCCCAAACCTCTTTTTTCCAACCACCCAGGACTCTTTAAGCCAGAAGACATCCTCATGTGTAGTCAGCTCCCCAAAGCTGACTGGTAGGGTTATGAAGTACTGCAATCTGGCAGCACGTGCCAGTGTACAGTATATTTAACATCCCACTCAATTAGCAACCGTTTTATATAAATGGTTTATTTGCCTTATTAATGTTAAAGCCACTTGTTTCCCCTGCGCTTCCACTTAGGTTATTAATCAACGTGCATTTCAGTTTTTTGCTGATTACTCTAATGGCACAGAAAAATTCCCCAGACTCACTGAGAAAGCTTATAATATTGAAATGATTTTTTTTTTTTTGTAAACTTATCAAGCAGTCAAAATACACTCTTTGATATCCAAACCAAAGCCCTTTCACCTATGCTTAACAACAGTGAACTATTTTCAGTTGAGCTTTACTGCATCTGTTAACTCAGCTGCTAATCCATCTTGCAGGCACGGGAAACACCAGTGCACACAATACCTCGGTGACATACCTCCCTTCACACAACAAATAATCCTAATTATTTCCATAGCATGTACCTATGGTTACTTAAAATATTGTACACAACCAAGGTCTGTCTGGCTTTTATTTTTCCATTTTGCTTTGTTGACAGCTTTGGGTTCCTGAATTTACTGCCAAGAGGGTCAGGGACTGAAGAGAACAAGAGAGATTTATATCCATGTGTGTACATTAAGCCAAACACACATTAAGAACTTTAATTTTCTACTGGAAAGAGCAACTTAGGACACAAAGAGGGCTCTTGCCCTCCACCCACCCAAGTCCAAATCACCACCACAAAGCTCATCTTGGAGATGATGACAGAGCCAGGTCCCTGAAGGACCGAGTCTGAGTAAGCACTGCCCGCTGAGGGTCAACCTGAGTGATTTTCGGACATCCCTCCTGGACAAGGATAGACCAGGAGAGCCCTTCCCATGCTCTTAATGCAGCTCTTCAGCCCCAAATAAAAGATAAAGATCTGTCTCTGCTTCCCACACCAGCCCAGAGAGGCATCGCTGGTCAGCTGTGATCCTCTCCTGCCCAGCTCTCACGCTGAGGTTGCAGCAATGGAGAGGTTCAGGTGGAGATCCCCAAGGACCAAAAACTCTCTACAGCGCATCTGGGCTGGGGACTCTGCCCTTTGCTGCTGATGTCCAAGTGAGGAGGATGTAGGATCTCACCTTGAGCAGGGTTTTAAGAGTTCATTAAAAGCTAAAACCCTGCTCACCTGAGGAAAAATACCATCACTGCTTCATTTCCACAGCACAGCCAACAATTTCCTACCCGACAGGGTGGCCCGAATGCTGCAAGGTTTTACACCCTGGAAAAATATGCCATGATAGAGCTTGCTTTCATTCCAACAAACAGGATATTGAGTCAATTAGTGGCACACCAAACACAAACCAGACAGATGAAGATAATGCATTTCTGCAAACATCAAAAGAGAGAGAAACCACACAAAGACCTGAATATACAAATAAGGCAAGGGGGGGAAAAGTATTACAATATTACATAATTAAACTTATTATTTAAGCAAATTCAGAGAGGAAAATAGCTCTGGTTAACTGGAGGATTCTCCCTGGCTCTAGCTAAGACAGAAACCTTCAATGAAAACCAAGAGTTGTTTCTTAATTAAAAAAAACAAAACCAAAAAACCCTACTTGACATCGCTGAGTGAGAACTTAGGAAATGCAAATTCTCTTTATTACCACTGAATTCTTTAGGCATGAAATAGTTTTCATAACGTGTCTCTGCCTACATGCCCTAAGTGAGCAGTGTTACACAATGGACAAGGTATGCTCAAAATTATCCCTGGTTATTTTCCACTTCTCTGCTGAGAAGGATGGATACACAAGGCACACAATAGACCAACCCATCTCCAGGATGACTGAGACAGGTAATGCCCCCGCCCCTCCACCAGCCACCAGAGAACAGCTAGAAAGCCAAAACACCTGCAGTCAATATTCTTACCTTTACATAAAGATAAAAATAAAAGTCATGGGGGGGGGGGAAAAGTGTTGCATAGAGCCAGTGATGAGACTTCAAAATTCAACAGAACTTGTCCATCAGATTTTACAGGGGTAACCCAAGAAACCTCACCAAGTATAATTTCATGCAATTAAAAGGGGTAAAAGGGGCAGCAGGGAAGAGAATCCATTGGGAACAATAAATACACAGAATTACTGAAGCTTTAGACACAAGGAACAATAAATAGAAGAGATCTGGTTAGGAGAAAGTTACTTTCTTTGTGAGACTTCTCATTTTTTTCTTCAAATTCCCATTAAGAAGGCAAAACAAGGCCAAAAAACTGCCTGCTTGTTTTGCTATTTTTTGTTTCCATAAATCTTTGGGTTATTTGCCAAAAAAGCAGGCTTTAACCAAAACTGATTCCACCACAAACTCTGTCATTTCAACTGGAGTATTTTTCCTTCTTAACATTTTCTCCCTCCACTTTTGGCCCCTCTCCCTCTGCACGCCCCAGACCCTCCACCGAGCACCTCTGGGAATGTTCACCACTGCAGGGCGGCACCACACACGGGCAAGGCAGGAGAAGCAGGAATATGCTGCTGGCAACCACCTTTCCAGTAACTTCATGGTTTTTTTTTTTTTTCCTTTTCAAACACAGCTGATTCCACTGTCAGTGCACAAAAACACGTTTCAGAGCCACACAGTAGGTTCTTGTGAGATGTGCCCAGGCTCACCTATTTGTGCCAGCAGACTGGTCATCCACTGGCAAGCCCCAGATCTGGCAGTAGACGACTCCTGTGATTCCGAGGATCATGCTTTATTTGGAAAAAAACCCACCAAAATTACCAAAAAACCTCAGAAGGGGGTAAGATGTCCGTGGTTCTGTGGACACACTCTGTAAGACAGAGATCTCTGGTGGCACTGCCACATTTCAAGGCAAGGACCAGTGTCCCAAGGCACTAGTGCTGTGGCTGTGTGATCAATCCCCCTGAACATCCCACCTTTCTGATGTTACCAGCTACGCAGGGGCTCAACAGAAGTGAAGTTTTCCTGCTTGCAAAAGCAAAACCACACATGCACCACAACACAAAGCAGATCTCCCATTTCCACAAGTTCCACAGCAGTAAGAGCACTAAGGGCACACGAACTGGCAGCTATGACCCAAGCAAAAATTTTAAAAAAGCCCCAAAACCTAAAGATGTTTTTAATTCCTTAAATAAGAAACAAAGCTCATGGAATTCAGCCACAATTTCCTGTTTTCAACTTAAAATAAAATTAAAAAAAAAATCCTGGGCTTTATACAAACAATAATCTAATCTATAAATTGGAACGCAAGAGAGATGTTAATTAACTTCCAGAGAGATTGATTCTCTATTGCAGGATCCAAAATAGGCACTGTGGAACCTGCTGCAATTCTGAGACCGACTTTACACATAAGGGAAGGAAAAGGGGGAAAAAAAAAATAAACAAACAAAACTCAAAACAAAAACACAAGATCAACTGCAAACAACTACAATGAAGGGCAGTGTACAAATAAACACTGGGAAGTAGCAGGGCAAGGTTTTCCATACATAAAGGCATGTTCCTTCACCCTGCTTAGGCTAGTTTTGGGCAGAGAGAACAGTCAGCAGAATGCAGGAGCTCAGCAGAGAGTCAGGACCAGCCAGGGCCATCCAAAAGTCCCTAACTGACATGGACAGGAGGTCTGCTTTTTGCTCCCCCTGCTCAGATAGCAAAACCCACGTTAGTCCCTCGCTGCACACAGCTTCCATTGCAGGGCTCACTTCCCATCAGCACAGGCAGCCTGGACTTTGGACCAGAGCATCAACTCCTTATCTCCTTCCTCCTGACACCCTGCTTGCCAATGGCCACCACATACAGCACCCAGTGCCACTGATCCCAGGAATCCTTCTTGGGGAAAGAACAAAAGCAAGCCCCAAGCTCTGCTTCAAGAAGAAACATTTGATCTTGTCAATTTGCTTGCTTGCTTGGAGTTTGCTTGTTGCTTGTTTGGGGTTTTGGGGGGCAGGACTTACAACTTCTGGTAACCGAAAATATGAACAGAAAGATGGCAAGCTCTAAGGGTTCAGGAGTAGCAAAGTCCAGCTGTAACCTAACAGCTGGGAAACAGGGCACCGCCCCTGTCTCTGCACAGCCCGAACATCCCCAAAGGCACCTCTGTACATGACAGAAAACTGTGAGCTTTGGACTGCTTCCATCAGGAACACCTAAAACCCAAGGGCCAAGGAAGAACGAGTTCGCTCGGGCAGGTTGCCCATCCACACCTGCCGAGAGTCACAGGCCTGTGCTGCCCCCAGAGCCTGCCCAACAGACCCCAACACCACCACTGATCCTCTCCCTTGACACCAAGGCAAGTAACCAGGGGTTTGCCTGGAGGGTCCTCCTGGTACCCGCAGCATTGAAGGGCATAATCTTTCCATCCTCCGTCTGGGACACCTACAAACTTCTTTCTGCCAGGCAGGGAAAGCACAGAAATACAATGTGATTAATTCTTTCTTTGGTCTGGCTGCCCAGCTCCCTCGGGTCCTGCTTGATGGATGGTCAGCTCCAGCCAGCACTTCATGAACTCTGGCTCTCTGAGGACCAAGCCTGAGGGCTTCTGCTTTTCAAATCCCTCCTAATTCAAGCCTAGAGATACCCGTGGCCTTTCTGCAAGACCTGATAACCGTCCTGACCTACGAGGGGAGGGAAGGTCCCCTAAATACCTCCAACAGCATTAACACCGTTGCTCAAAACAAACTCAGTGGCATGCAAAGTCCTTCAGCAAGAGCCTCCTGCCAGCCCCAGGATGAGCAGTTGGGGGATGTCAGCTCCCTGCACAGAGCAACAGTTGTACAAAGCCAGCAAAAACAGAGCCCAGACACGGCGAGAATCGTCCATTTGGAGGATGCTTCCCACCAACTGCAGAAATATTTGCTCTAACAGCCTCAAAGTTTTAAAGGAAGAACTCAGTATTTTATTTTCCTTTCCAATCCACTATTTTCCATTTCTCCATACAGTGACTAAACCAACCAAAACCCACCTGGGCCCTCCACGAACAGAACCCTTTAACTACCAGACTTTTCCCCCTTGCAGAACAGAGCTGCTCCCCACACGGGCCACATCCTGCCGCCCCCTCGCCCCTCGCAGGACAATTAGCCTTAATCCTCGTTAGTTCTGTACGTTTCCTTTAAATCCTGTTACCGCATTCCTCCGTGCACTCGAGCGAGGCTCAGCCAGCCTCCTCCGCGGCGGTGACGGTGACCCCGCGGTGCCTCCCGGCTCCTGACCCGCCGGAGCTGCACGGGTCCCAAAGGGCTGCAATGCTCCCGGACTAATCTATCTTCACTGATTAGTTCTTAATCAGGAAGGCAGACGTGAACAAAGGGTGCAGATGAAAAGAGAAAGGGGGAGGGAGGGCTAAACAGGAAAAAAAAAACACCACAAAAACAAAAACAAAAAACCCCCAGATTTTCTTCAAGAAAAGGTTCCCCTTTGCTGCTTTAGGAGTCACCTCTGAAAACCTGGTCCAAAAGCAGCATTTGAAGTCTAGCTACTTTCATATTTATAACGTTTGAGTCACTCCAGAAAACCTACACCAAAGCAGGCTGAGTTGGACTACTACATTCATTTATTTTGGAAGTTTATCCAAGCCTTGGTTAAAGATAAACAACGTGCCTGGATGTGAAAGAACATCAGAGCCAGGCTGCCAGAGCGGCAGGGAGCTTCCACCCGCTTTGATAGCGCCAAGGCACAAGATGGTATCAGCACAACCCAAAATGTACTTACTCCTTCCTGCAGAGGCACGGGAAAAGCCTGGGAAGTTCTTGCTTGTCCTTGGGAGACATTCCTGCCATGCTAATGTTATGTAAAAGATTCAGCTTAGAAATCTCAGGCACAATCAAGGCATTTAGACCCGACTCATTAATGGCCAACAGTTAATAGGCTGGAGCAGTAATTCCTCTGTCTGGGGACTTGGGGGTGTTTAAGCCAAATCTGTAAAAATATATATATTACAGCTGCACTACTGATCTGTTACTGATGGTAGGAAGCACCTTTCAGGCCAAAACACTCTGAAAACCCAAAGAAAACCAGACCTTTTTCAGGTCTCCACTGATTCCCAAAGCCAGTAAGTCTATCAGTATTCCTAAACCTGTTTCCAATAGGACCACAGAAAAAAAGTTATCAGTAATACATCTTAATGCTTGGGACTCTTTTGCCTAAGGAAAATGCTCCACAAAACGAAAGTTTTACAGAATGTAATTCCCTCAAAAGCAGCACCTGCATGTCACGATTAAAAATCAGTCTTTGGAGCCTGACACCTTCCTTTCAATTTAAAGTTTAAGGCAACACCAACACAGCAAAATCCAGGGTCTTTCATGTGAAAAACTGATCTGCAAACACATGGTTAACATATTGCCAAATTGGAGAGACACCCCGAAAGAGCGACAATGCGAACTTTTGGGACTTCAAATAAACAAATTTGAACTAATCAATCTGGAAAGTCTGTTTTCTATTTGTGGCTTTGGGTTTGCTGTTTTATGTTTCTTTCTTTGTCTTAGCTGTTTGTTTGCTTTCAATTACGCAGGCTCCTCCTTATCCTAACCTCTAAATCTCCCTGTGCCGTGCAGGCCGGGAGGCAGGCAGCAAGACACCATACTCATGGAATATCAAATGTGAGCTAGAGGATGAGCTAGGAGAGGCTCCTTCTTCAAAAGCTGCTGGTTTTGCTCTCAAATCAACTTATTTTGGTGCCTCCCCTCCAGGACAAAGGTATGGCACCAGCAGTTTGGCATCCTCTCCTCCAGAGCGGGGACTATTTGCTGTTTCACAGGTCATCAAGAGGTAGCAAGCAAAGCTTACCAGATGTGGCTTTTATCACCTCAAGTGGAACTACTATTTTCTTTATGGGAACCCTGGTTTTTAAGGTTTTATCAGATCACTGCGATTACAAAAGCTTCACTAACATGCTCAAAAGCACCTATAAAACCACTAGTTCAAGGTTTATTTGATCTAGGTGGTTTTCAACTTGGAAGAATGACTTGCAGACACAAGTAATTCATCCTGTAAGCTTTGACTGACCAGTTGCAAAGCACACTCAAACTGCGCCTGCCTCCTGAGCAAAATTCCATCAACTCACTGACCAAAAGATGTTCTTTTAAGAATATTTTTAAAAAAGAGAGAAAAAAAAAAGGGGGGGAAAGGGCTTGCAGCAAAAAGGAAGTTTCAATTACTTTGTGAAATCAAGCAGAAAAATTAAGATCCAAGCAAACTTTATTAGCTCTGACAAGCAAATGCTGATGCCTTTGTTTCCAATGTGCGCAAAACTTTTACTAAGGAGGGGTGTGTGGTTTTTCGTTTGATTTTTCCTCTTTTTAAGCCACAGAAATATGCATCTTTTTTTTTTTTTTTTTTACAAAGTGCTTTACTACAACTGGGTTTCCTAACTATATTCAAACGAAGGAACTGGCACAGAGCTATCACAAAGCAGCTGATCCTTCTCTAAGCATCCAGCAACATTTCCATGTGTCAATAGTACTTCACAATCACATTTATCTATGTAAAAACTCACATTAATAAGCCATGCCCCTGTCTGCAGAGCATGCCAAGCAGAGTAACAGTGCAGATAATGCAAGAATTTAGAGGAGTTTAAGAGACCCCAGGAAAAAAAATACACAACAGGCCAGATTTTTCAAATGTATTTTGCATCCACAGGTTTTTCTAAGCAGTTTGGCTTCTATTAAGCATTTCATAGTCAGTTTGTAGTCTGCAGTCTGGGGGGTGACTGCAGGGGTCTGTATGGGCACACAAAGAAATACTAGTCTGAAGCTTGCAATATAGGGAGCCGTGGTCCCCCTGGAAATTAATTTTTTAGAGGGCTCACAAACTAAGACAGTTTGAGACAGCTATGGTACCCACTGCCCCACTCAGCCCCTACATGGCTCCTGCTGAACAAACCATCTCCTCTGACAAAACCCCCCACTGGCTCCCAGCCCCCCCAAGGGCAGGTGGGCTGCAAGTTGGTGGAGCAGTTATTTCCACCCCCTGAATAACCAAAAAGTCTCATTTGCTTAGAAAATAAAATTCAGTCCAAGACCAGGTCCTGGGCAGACATAAATGAGACTTCAGTTATAAGTGGAAAGTTTTCCACAAGAAGTTTTCATAGCAACACGAAGACGGGTTTGGCAGCAGAGGGAAGGCAGAGCACTTGTGCTGCTCCACACTTTTCAGCTCCCTGGTTGTCCCCCCAGTTTAGCTTAGTGCAGGATGACCTTCTCGGCCCTGTCATGGGCAATGCCCTTTCCATGACAAGCCAGTTTGGGGGCAAATATTCCAACTGAAAAATTTCACTGCAGAGCAGCTTTCCAAAATAGGAGTAAGAACTACTGCCATCGCCCCAGAGATGCTTCTCCAGAGCATCACAGCCACAGCTCAGTTTTGAGGAACCCATGTTACATCTCAGTACACAGCTGCACGCTACAAACACGCACTAAAGCAGCAAGTTTCTGGCATGCTGAATTTTCCAACCTTGCCCACAAAACTACGCAGAGGCTTTCCTTGCTTCCTGGAGGACCCCAGTAATGCTGCCAACCCCTTGCTCCAGCCTTGCCTTCCCAGGAAGAAAGGTGATGCTGCTCTGCCCCACGTCCTCACTTTGCTCAAGACTGGAGAAACAATTTCCCAATTTCAGCCGGACCAGAAAGATGCACCAGTTAAAGGGGTTTCAGAAATAATTAGCTGGCATCAATCTGATGAAAAGCAGGATTTGGGAAACAAGCCCAGACGAAGGGTTCTGGGAGGGATGGCCAGCAGAGCTTGATCTCGCAGCTCTTCCACTGCAGCTGGAGGACCAAGGCACAGATGTGTGCTTGCTTCCAAGCTCAATTCCTTACTCAGTCAGAGCTCCCACAGGCTACCAGGAAATGCAGTGGGGCTCTCTGTGGCTATCAGGTCTTGGCCTGCCAGAAGAAAGGCTACATGGGAAATAAAGGAGCAATATGTGTATATGATACTGTATCAGGAAAGAAAAATAATTTAAAAAAAATCATATGCTGCTGCCTTCAGCAGGACACCACAATTTGACAGGACTTTCCAATTTTAAAGGTTAAAAAACCCACACCAGGTTATTGCAAAAGGCAGGAAGAACACACTGCTCAAAGGAGATGCCAGAACTGAAAACAAGGAGGTGGGTCAGGTTTAAATCTAAACAGGTCCACCGCACATCCATCCTAGGGCCACTGTTTATAATCAGAGAAAGGCAACTTTATACACAAAGATCACACACTAGTGATTCCTGGCTGTTCCCAGGAAGAAAAGCTGCTTTTCAGCTGAACTTTCCGAGAACTGTTCGTGTAAATAAGACAAACCTCCAAAAACACACATGGCCAAAGCTGAAGCACCACATGGAGAAAGGCAAATAAGCAGCACAACAGGAGACAGGGGAAGTCCAGTGCCAAAATCCCAAAGTGTAACTTGCCAAAGACTTTTGAAATGCCCCTGAAGTTGGGCCACCATGCACAGGGAGGGAAGAGGGAAATGGTCAGCAAAATCCTCCCTCCAGCAAGAGGCACAGGTCCAGGTTCAGTCCTCCTGAAAAAAAGGGGGACAGACCCTTTTCAGGCCCCAGAGAGGCAAGAGGCATCAACTCCACCTCTGCCTTACCCATGGCACAGGGCAGGACATCCCCCAGAGATCCCAATGGCAAGGTCACTGACTTCACCCAGGGGCATTTATTGGGAGCAGCAGCACTGGGACAGGAGTGCAGCCCCCCAGCACCAGTGACATTCAGAACCAAACCCTACACCACCCCACTCTCAACTTTATCTTCCCTTGGACAAACCACCTCAGAGCTATGACTACAGCTGAGTTTGTAAGCAAGACTTTCTGACCTGAAAAATGTGCTTTTAAGCCCTTGCCTGCTACTCCCACCAAGTGTTACTTTCCCAACAGCAGGGTATCCATTGCAGAAGCCACCCAGCTCACACAAGCACTGCACTGTGCTCTGCCAGCACAACACGACCTACGTCCGAAAACCCATCCTGCTGCTGAAACAGACTCCCAATGTATTCCCAGGTCTGGAACCACCAGCTTGCCAATGTTTGTGGAAAAGGCAAGGCTGAGTAGCTTAACCTACCCTGGAAGAAGCAAGAAGGGGGGGTGGCAGAGAGGGGAGAAAGGATTAACTGAAAATTCCACCTTCTCCTCCTCTCCAGGATGCCCTACCTATCCCACTCTCCTTGGTGCAGCTGTGAACACCAGCCTTATCTGCCAGGAGCTTCACATGGGCACTCCTCCTCCTCCTCACCACGGCATAGAAAAATCCTAACATCTTTTCAACAATTCCCAAGCCAGTTTCTGCACTGCCACCTTTGTTTGAGCAAATCCCTCCCAGGAGGGAGAGCAGCATCCCAGATGAAGGCAACTGCCCTCGGGGAGGGCAGGAGAGCACACGAGACCACTTCAGCCTTTAAAAAGGAGACCTTCCTTTTGAATTCCCTGCCCCCCTACCAAACACATTTCACAGTGCAGGCACGTGCCTTCTCACTGCTGTTCCACATAGGAACGTGGCACAGGGTCACATTTTCTTAGGTATTTTGGAAAAAGCAAGTTTGGGAGACCTCAGCCCTGGTATGGCAGAGACTGCCCACCTGCAGACCCCACTTTTGATCCCTCCTCATGCGCAGCAGCTGGGCTTGTGCAAACAGCTTTGGTGGGGTGGGAAAACAACACACTGGGCTGAAAGTACCCAATTGTATGAGGAGACAATTGCACCGAGGTTTTGCTGGCAGGCATCGAAGGGATTTATTTTGTCTTCTTAAGCACAGCCCTGAGCAACCTGGGGGGAGGATGGAGTGCAAACAGGACCTTTGCCATCCACCTCCCAGGTGGTACCATCCAAAATCCACCAGGAGCAAAGTAAACAGCTCCAGCACACGATGAGCCCCAGGGAAGGGATGGCTGATTAGAAGGATGGGATGGATTTACCAGTTGTGTTAGTCCTTCCCAAGCAGGGAGAGGGGCTCCCACCCTCCCCATAGCCACTGCTGTGCTGTCCCAGCACTCTTTGTCAGCAAAACCACTCTATAAAAAGTTTGCAACTAAAAAAAGCACAGAGAAGCGATGGGCAGTCCCTGCAGAGGGGAGGCACTAAGTGATCCAGTGATACCAAGTGATGCTGGCAGGGCTGAGACAAGGCTTTGGCGTGAGGGCTGCTGTTGGTGCGAATCTGTGTGGGCTGGGTGTCTCCAGTGGATACTGTGCTGTGACCAGAGCAGCTTCCCACCATGGGGATGAACCCATCCTGGTTCTGTCCCGATGAAAAAGGCCAAGAAGCACCCGGACAAGTGCCTGCAGCAAAGTGGCAATGGGCCATGCTGGTTCAAATCAATGTGCCTGGGGCTCAGCCAAGGAGATGATGAGGGACAGGGCAGAAAGGACACAGAGGGCAGAAAACCAGGAGCCAGCAGCTATCCCATGAGAGATCAAGTACTGGCCACCAGCCCATCAGTGGGGTGGTGTCCGCAAGCCAAGACTTACTTTCTTTTTTAAACTCTACCCACTCTTAAAAAAAAAAAAAGCTTCCCATCCTTAATCATTAAAGGGAGAGGCAGGCATAGGACAAGTGTAGCCTTCCAGCCTGGACACCCTGGGACAAAAGTCCAAGCTAACACTTAAGCCTTGAAGTTTCACTCGAGCCCCCAGGCAAGAAGATTTCCAAGACTGTCACAAGCTTAGGGACAGCCCCCCTCCTGCTCTTGTGCTATTTTCAAACAATGACATTTTTTCCAAAACAAAGTGTTTTGCAATCATTGAGCAATCCTTTCCTTTTCCAATAAAAAGTGAAATTCTCTTCATTCTCAGCCGGTTGAGACGCACAACCACAGGCACAACCACCAGCTCCAAATCCATCCACCCTGCAGACGGCCACGTCAGAACCCTCACTCCAGGCTCCCACACTGGCCTGGCACCAGGCAGGTCTTGCTGCACCACTGCTTGCAGAAGACCAGGAAAGGTTAAATTTTAACTTGAAATTCCTTCCCTAAGCTGCCTGACTCCTCTTCTGAACCTTGCTCCTGTAATTGAGGGATTTCACTTAATCTATTTAACTTTCAAGTGTGCTCCTTTTGCCATAACTTGTTTCTCCAAAAAAGAAATTACTTAATGTCTTGGAATATTTATATATATATATATAAAACTGAAAAGCCATGGAGCTGAATATGACCTATTTCTCATAGTAATATTAAGTATTTCCAGGTCCTGACAAAGGCACAGTAAAAGTAGCTCTACAGCAAAATGAAACTGAAGCCAATAAAGAGATTTGCTCTGAAAGAAATTAATATGAATCAAATCCAAGGAAGCAGATTTCATGGCACAATCCACCTATGTTAACTGCCCAGTAGTCTCACAAACTGCCAGTCCAAAGGCAACATACAGTAAAATTTACATTCTGTGGTCACTCAGACAGACATCTGGTGCAAAGGCTTGCACTTTAAAATAAAAACCCATTGAAAGCACTTCTGAAAGAACTTTGCAGTTTAAAAACAACACCTAGGAACTAAGTGGGATTGAACAATTTAATCCCTGAAGACACACATGGGCAGCCCTGGGGCTCATCCCCAGACCCAGCTGGGAGAACATGAGGGGTTAAACTTGTGGTGGGCTCATGCAGCAGGAGCATGAAGGGCCTATTTAAAAAGAAGAATCAGAAATAAGGAATTTTGCCAGTTTTTACCCCTGATAAATCCGCATTCCAGTCTGTCAGCTATCTTGTTATCCCCAGAGCTGCTGAAGTGTCTTTGGCTGTAACTATGCATGACTCCGGCTTTGAGTAATGGAAATAAAGTATGTGCATTGTGACTGCAGCGTTCCTTTCCCAACCCCAGAAAAAGAAAGGCAGAGCAGGAGGAGATCCTAGAGCAGCTCAGGAATTTTCTGCAGAGAAGTTGGAAAGCTGTTCCCACCCTACATCGGCTGCCCACCCTAGCAAACCTGCCTGGGGAGGGATGCCTACATGTTGTAAAGGAGATGCCAAGTTTTAGCCTAACACAGCAGCTCTTACTGTCTGCAATAACAAACAAATAAATACTCTTCCAGATTCACAAGTCCAGTTTAGCTGGCAATTCATACCCGGCAAACATTTGGAAGCAGTATTGTAAAATTAAACAAAGCTATCATTTACAGGAAACCCTGCCTCGAGTACAAATTATAGAGTTGTTAAGTTTATCTGGGAATGCCTTGCCCCTGAGTGCTATATAATTATTCCTAAATCTTTCAGGAAAGAATGCAAATATTTTCAAGCCATAATTCATTGACAAGGAGGAAGTCTCGTTTAACCTTTTGTGCATATTTTGATACCTAGAAATTAACCCCTACTTTCCACAACTATTTTTCAGGATCCTACTGAGCTGGCTGGGCAGCGAGTAGACCCAACCCTTGTTTTGGCAAGGTTGGCCAGGAGCACCAGCCTTGCCTGGAATCCTTGCCTCCTCCCAGACTGCTTCCACAGCAGTTTTGGGGCTGGTTTGGAGCAGCATCATGCCAGCCAGGCTGCTCCCTGCATGGAACCTTCCCGGTAAGGAAGGTTTCAGGCTGCTGAAAAGGCTGGCTGTTCTCACAGGAGTTACGGCAAAAAGAGGTATAAAGGAGCCTTTAATAAAGTGGAGGGCTGAGCTATGTGGAGTTTTCACTAGCCTGGCGCCTGCCACCAGGATCTCTGCATCCCTTTGGTGGGCTGGATTCAACAGGGCTGATACAGCCCTGAGCCCCGTCTCTTCCAGCCTCCTCTGCCCACCAAGCCACAGCTTTCCAACCAGCCTCAATTAACTCATGTTAATAAGCAGAAGCCACGTGGCCAAGAGCAGTGCCACCTTTCCCAATCCCCCACAAAAGTGTTTTGTTTTGCACAGGCAAAGACAGTCAGCTCACCCTCTGCTCAGGCCCTCCTTCCAGGAGCAGAGCCTTAATCTACCACTGGCAGCAAACTCTTTGAGGTATATAGATAGAAACAGTCTCCTGCAGCCAAACGGGGGGAACATGCATTCCCCAGGACAGGTCAGTGGCATCTGCAAAGCCACATGCACAGCTCCCCATGCTCCTAACAGCACCCCTAAGCGAGCACCCACTGCCCCATGGGGGCCCATCCTGTTCCAGATCCATGCTGTGCCCAGGGTCAGCTATACCGGGCGTGCACTGTTGGCACTTGGCTCTGCCATCGGGGCTGCTCTGAAACCCCAACACACCTGCTACTAAGCTATAAAGGAAAAAAACCCATCCAACCAAACAACACCCAACCTTACCTCTTCAAAAGGTTGCACTCAGGCTATTGTATTCTCCTCGCAGTGGCATTATTTATTCAATAAGAGCTCTGTGGTGGGTGTTATCGCCCGGTGCTCCCGGCAGCTCCCTGGCACAGCAACTGGGTGCTGTGGGAGGCAGGCACTTGCAGCCTGTTCAGCAGCATCACCCCTGTTCACAATTAGTCAGACATGGAAAGCAAACAAGCACTACATCAAGGTTAGGCTGCAGCAGCTAATCCAGTAGCTTCGTACACACAAACGATATCCATGATGCACATCAACCGTCACTGATTAGTCCTGATATGGTAGAACTGGGAGGTGAAAGGAGCTGGCTTCTTCCTCCTGGTAGAAGCAGATCACTGGATTCCCTTCCTTGCAAATAGGTAAGCCCAAGAGTTTTCAGTACAAAGATGAGCACCGCACTGAGAAATCACGCAAGGTGGATTTAAACACAGCTCCGCTAAGATGCCATGATGCTCCAAACCGCTACAGTGATGCTCCAAACCACCATCCGTGTCTTTCAGAACTTGTCCCAGCAACACAAACCCCCTTCACCTCCGCTCCTTTGCAATGACAAGTTGTGAGCTTTCTTCCATGCCTGGAGCCAGAGAAGGGAGGCCAGGTCAGGCACAGAGCCCTTGTGCTGCCTCCTCACTCCGCTGCCATGCTCAGAGAGTGGGGAGGCAGAAGCGTGTAAAACCAAACCAGCATGCGACTGCACTGGAAGAAAGCAATCTCATTATGAGAGCTAATGAAAGTGAACCACAATTATTATGTAAACAGCACTGAATCATTAGCAGACACTATCAAAGCCATTTTTCCCCCCACCGAGAAGAAAAGAGTACGGCCCTATGGCACCCTCAGTTCTGTCTCTGAGCCGAGCCAAAACTCAGGAGGAAACCTGTTTGTTTTCCTCCAGTCCAAACCAAACCAGTGGTACCACTCTGACCCCTGATCTGCACGCCGAGCATCTGCCAGCTACCTGCTCTCAATGACTCTGCCCAGGCAAGGGGGCATGGCCACTAGTGCCTCACTGTCAGGCACCCTGTGCTCCCCCAAAAACTGCCAGCCAATGCATTTTGGAAACCCTAAGGTTGGCAGGTGAGCAAAACCAATCCACCCTGCACTGCTGAGAGCAAAGGCAAAGCCCGCCTGGGTGCCCACACGTACCTGGCAAGGGAATGATTTTCCATCAGGCTTACAATTGTGCTTGTTTCTTTGATCACATACGTGCCCCGTCCTCTCATGGGAATGGGCCAAGGAAAGCCAGGGAAGGTACAGGAGGTTATTTATCCCCCTTATTGCTATCATGCAAGTCTCTCCTATCACAGGTTTCTTTCCAATAGCACCACCCACCACAACTGGGTTAAGCTACTTGCTCTTTAATCTTCCGTGGGGCAAAGTTACCTTTAATACAAACAAACAAGCCAGTTAAGAGGACACTGTCCCTTGTAAAGAGGACACTGTCAGTCAGCTGGCTGTAAAGACATTCAAACAAGATCCTCATGTTTGTAGGAGAAGCAAAAAAACTGCATTTCAGCCCAGTAAAAATCCTGGCTCAGTCTTTATGTTCCAAGAATGCTGAATCAAAACAGGCTCCACTCTTTAAAAAGAAGAGAGTACAAAGAAGCAAAAAGTTTGTATTAAAACCCATGTAATCTTTTTAAAACACCATTATTAGAACCTGTAGCACCAGCCAAGAGTGATTTATCACCTCCTGTCATCACAGCCTGCAACACAGAGCTTTTTATACCAAACTGTCAATGCTACCAAGCTAAAGCCCCAGCTCATAATTTCTTAAAGCTGGCCCTTTGCTGCCAGCAAATCCCCTAAACCCTGGGATTTGGGGGTTCGGGCACTGCTGCTCCTCCATCAGAGCCACGCAGGGCAATGTGACCCATCACTGAGCATCCAGCACAGGTTCTGCACAGTGCTTGGAAGCAGGAGGATGTTTTAAGTCAGTGGAGGTAAACAAATTGCCCAGGGTTGTTTCGGCTTCTTTCAAAAGGAAAGTCAACGGGCCGTAAAGGCTTTAACTGCACTTTTCGATGTGAGCACATCCCTGGAAGGGACGTACCTCGAGGTGCCTGGTTTTCACAGGGCAAGTGGTCAGAGCTCTCCGAAAACCAGACACCCTGACATTTGGGGTTTTCCTGTGAAGTTGTTACGCTAACACACCCCAAATCACCAGTAATTTCTAGAATAGCACTACAAACCACAAGAGGTTAAACCGACTGCACATTACTTAAACTAACCTAAGGGTGACCCCTGGAAAGGAACAGCTATTGGATGTTGTGGTTCTGTAGAAACTCAATTACCAAAGCCAATTTCCTATGAGCATTTTTAAAAAAGGAAAAAGAAGGGGAAAAAAAAAAGCAGCAACAATGCTGACAATGTGTAAGGGCCACATATTTTCACCTCCTGAAAGCTGCAGCCTCGCCTGTACAAGAACAGTTCCTATTCCCACAAAAATGTTGAAACATATTTTAAACATTTCATCATTGTTTGCTCCCATCTGAATTTGCTTAAAATCCAGACAATTCCCAACTTCTAAATTGGAAACATTAAGAGAAATACTCCTTCAAAATCGTTTGCTCAGGGCAGGTCCGTTCCCACCATCCATGTACCTTTCCAAGACCAAAATCTGCAGAGAGAGAAGTCCCTCAAAGGGAACTCTCACAACTGCAAGTCAATCAGCCACTGGTTGTGTAAGCCACAGCAAATATGAGTAGAAAGACAGGAAATGAACAGATTTTATTTTTCTACTTAAAAGATGAACAACAAAAAAAGTATTTCTAAGAGGCTTTTTGGGGAGGGGGATCAGGCAAAGCTTTACACTGGGAAAGAGGCACTACAGTCCTAATTTCACATTAAAAGCAACATCAGGTAGCCCTTAACGAAGACCAATCCCATCAATAGGTACCCACACACACATTTTTTAAGCACCATCTCCATCCTTTCAAGCATTTTGCCAGGGAGGTGATGCACTGCTACCCTTGGGGACCACCACCCCTCACCCCTCTCCCAGGCCCCACAGAGACCTGAGGGGTGATGAACTAGAAGGCTCAAACTAGTGGGGAAGACAACTGTGCTGACCATGGCCATTTTCAAACAGAAGAAAACATTCCAAGAAAACCACCAAAGGCACATCTTCATGGGGCCGAAGCCTGCCCACAGCCCACATGGCTGCCACCAGTCCCATACACCTAGAGCCTCCAACATCTTCTCATCAGGACCCCTCTTCCCAACACACTGCTTTTATCCAAGCTCCTTTCCCAGACCAGAAAGATGTAAAGAAGCAGAAAATCCTCCAGCACAAACATGGTGCTTCAGCCACAGCCTTTGCAGGACTGCACGTATTCTGCACAGGCAAAGAAAAATAGAGACGGCCCAAAATCTCTGCTAGAAAAGCAAAACAGTTTCATGAAACACTAAGGAAAGCCGGGAAGCAGGTAAAACGAGCTTCAACAAAGTAGTAATCCCTTCTAATTAAAACACTTGGCAATTAAAAAAATACAGCAGCTTTCTTCCCAAGATAAACAAACCCATGCCCATGAAGAGCACAAACTGCACCGTTCAGGGGACCAGAGGGGTTTGCCATGGGGCATCTTGGAGCACATAAGGTAATTTAGGGAGCAAGGGAAAATTTAAGAGTTTTGCTGGGCCTTGCATTGCTTAGCAATGGGAGAAGGAAGTTATCTTCATAATCTCAAAAGAAAGAGAAAGCAGGAGGAATGTGAGGAATGCAAGGAGGTTATTGCCCCGGAGACCGGGACTGGCAGCTCACTGCTCTCAGCCGGGCCCGCCGGGCGAGGAGACACACATCCTGACCTCTCTGGCTAACAAGAATTTCCTTTCCCCCCTCTCTTCCCCCCCCACCCCGCCCCAAAAAAAGGCAGAACAAAAGCAAGTCATCAGGTCCCTGAGGGTTGTTCCTCTGCTGGGAAGAGGCAAAGAATTTTGTGGCAGGATAATTCTGATGCTCCATCCTAGTCCTGCCCAAACCTGTGCAAGATGTCAAGGACTGAGTCTGTGCAACTCAACACACGTGCACATCCACAGAATTCCATGGTGAACATGGAATTCTCCCTCTACTTATCAGGGGAATGGCTGTTCCCCTGACAGGAGGTGAGAACCACATGTCTGACACCTCTCGAGAAGCACTGGCAGACCTTCTCCATCCATGCAGGTTCTGGTCTGCACAAGCCACCAGCCAACATCACAGAGTGGGCTAAGTCCACAGACATCACTGCCTCAGATAACTGGGACCCACTCAGCCTCCTGAGAGAGGTCTCAGCCCTACTGGACAGATGCTACCTCCAAGTCAGAAGATGCTTATCTGGGACCTTCTCCTAACAGAGCCATCTTATACCATCTCACACACACAGCAGCGATGCTTCATCCTGAACTTCCTTGGCTCTACAGGTATCAGTGAAATACAACGGCAGAAGGGAGATCCAGAGACCCAAACCAATCCCAGTGCCTCACTGTCATGTCGGCCTTGCTCTGCTGCTGTTTCAGTGAGAATAAAAAGCCTGTTGACATACGAAAGCCACAGAAAATCTCCCTGAAACTACAAAACAGCACTGAAAACATTGTGCAGCTCTGGCCTCCTGCACAATGTACACACGCCTATTCAGCCTCTTAAAAAACAGCTACATGTCTAAGGAAACATCTGATAATTAAGGCAATTTTAACAATAGATAATAATTTGACTATGAATTGTATGGAATGTAATGACTGCTTATTCTGGCAGAAAAAACAGAACTTTCTATGAAGTGTCTGCCAAGGAAAACGATACTCCCACTCAGCCCGGACCACTGCAAGCAGTTGCTGTTAACCACATGCTTCGCGCTGCCGGCTGCTAGGACACGGCGCGCCGCTGCAGCCGAACAAAACCCCGCGCTGCAGATTTGCAGAGGGAAAGCAGCGTCCCAGGCGAGTGGCCGGAGCCATGACTCAGCCGGGAGCCGCCAGTGCCAGCTCTTGCCAACGCTCACCGAGCCGCACGGCCGCCAGTGCCGGACGCTGGGGCGCTTGTCGGTGGCCTGTGGGCAAGTTGCACGCTGCCAGCTCCCCCCCTCCCGCTGTTTCCAGTTGCTAAATGACATTAGAAGCAGCTAAAAATACTTCAAGTGATTCTCTCATTTACTTTTCCATGCCAGCACTTGTGTTTGCCACGGGGATGTTCTCCAATGGTCACCTCTCCACCCACAGGTGGCCAGGCGATCACTCCATTAATGCATGCCAGGCAGGAGAAAACCCCCTGCCCGCCAAGGACCACTGCCTTCACTGGACAGGAATCACGGCAAACAGGTACAACTGGTGGCCAGGTCGCCCTGCACCTTCAAATGGACAGCGAGGAAGACCAGGCATTATCTGGTACTTATAACGCAGAGAGTCCAGGAGCTGCCTTGTGCAAACCAACTGCAACAAGCTCAGCAGTGCCAGACGGTACAAGTAACACCGGTCTGGACAGGATCCAGAAACCGTTTCTCAGTTGGAAGAGGCCGCATGGATGAGAAGCATATGAAAAACTAAAGGAGCGTTTGCTGAACTTGACAGGTAAAACAATGGGCTCGTTTTGGCTGGAGGAGAGTTAATTTTCTTCACAGTGGCTAGTATGGGGCTGTGTTCTGGATTTCTGCTGAACACGGGGTTGATAATATAGAGATGTTTCTGTTGTTGCCGAGCAGGGCTTACGCAGAGCCAAGGCCTTTTCTGCTTCTCGCACTGCCTTGCTGGAGAGGAAGCTGGAGGTGCATGGGAGGTTGGGAGGAGACACAACTGGGACAGGTGACCAAACTGACCAAAGGGATATTCCAGACTATATGACATCACGCTCAGTACATTAAGTGGGAGGAAGAAGAAGGAAGAGGATTAGAGTGATGACATTTGTCTTCCCAAGTAATCATCAGGTGTGATGGGGCCCTGCTCTCCTGGAGATGGCTGAACACCTGCTTGTCCATGGGAAAAAGTGGATTAATTCCTTGTTTTGCTTTGCTTACATGCACAGCTTTTGCTTTCCCTATTAAAGTGTCTTTATCTCAACCCACAAGTTTTCTGGCTTTTACCCTTCCAGTTCTCTCCCAGATCCCACTGGTGGGGGAGTGAGTGAGCAGCTGCGTGGGGCTTGGTTGCTGGCTGGGGTTAAACCACAACAAACAGCAATGCCAAAAGCAGCCTTCCTGAGACCACTGGGACAATGCACCAGCACCCACTGACAGCCATAAACACACTGGAGACAAGTGAGCAGCAGGACACTGGGGCACCCCTGGCCAAAGTTACTTTGGGCACAGTCCCACAAGTCCAAAAATCAAGGGCCAACTGATTTCCTCTGTCACAGTGAAAGAACTGCTCTCCATGGCTCTTACAAATAAATGCAGCTATTCAATTAATTTGGTTCATTCAGTTTAAACAGAGATTATACCAAGCATCTTCACTAAGATTGAACAGTGCTGCTTTGTGCCTAGCTCCCTGCAAAGACAAGTTCCAGCTTCTCTCCATGCTCCCCAGCATGGCACCTTCCACACCATTCTGTTTCCCTGCCACCACGGAGCCAGTGCCAGCAAGGGAAAGGATTACACTGCTCCAGGAACTTTCAAGTTAACTGACTACACTTTCCACCATCGGGCAAGATGGTTTTTTTCCTTTTCAGTTCAGGAAAAGAAACATCTACTTCTTCCAATTAGCAGGAAAAGGGAAGGAATTTCCGTCTGTTTAACACCTGAGGGCAAGAAGGAGCCTCTTGAAAGAAAGGTTGGGGATTTGTTTTTTAAATCACAGACACCTCCTGTGGGTCTCCGGATGCCACCACACCAGCTCACTTTGCATTTCATTCTGCAGCCCCAACGGACCAACCAGGACAAACAGCCCCTGCAGATGGTCACTCCCGGGAGTTCTGCTCCATCACCGTGACAGCCCAGAGACACATGGGATCAATAAGGAGCGACACATTCTGGGTAGTGTTTGAACAAAGTGAGCAACTACAGCCTGAAGGACCCAGACCTTCCTGAGATGTGACCTGTCCTGGGGAAACTGCTAAAAAGTCATCTTAAAAGCAGTTACAGGCTGGTGCTCTCCCCACAGCACCTACTATCCACACACTATCAAGAGTCAGGTTTCACAAACTAACCATGTAGACATCAGGTCTACGCAAGCACTGACCTCTCCAGCAACACCAGCAAGATTGCATCTCACCGCTACCACAAGCTTTGCCACACATACATCACAGGGCTGTAAGTGCAGAAGCTACTGAAGATCACTCAGGTACAAGGCAACCAAAGGGCCATGAAATGCTTCCACACAGATTCACAGCAGTAGTCTGTCTTTATACCTCCAACACCAAGGCTACATAAAAGGAAACAAATTCTAGAAGTCCCACACTACAAATAACACATTTTACACCTCTTGTCAAGCTTGCAGTGAGTTGACCAGCTGCACACTTCTTTCAGAAATGCTTAGGTACTTCAGCGAGATATAACCTGCTATTTATGCATATTCTAATTAGGTCCTAAACCTGGTCTAAACAAATATTAAGGTGAACTTCTGGGTAATTATGGACAAGGAACATAGCCTTTTAATGCCACTGAAATAGCAATGGTACAGATAAAAAGCCTGCTGGATTGGGCACTTCCTTGAAAGAAAAAGAAGTTGTACATACCAACTGCTCCAGAAGAATGTAAATGTGGCAAAAAAATCCATGCAAGATACTGCTAAACCCCAAAAGACTTCCATGCCCATCCAGTGAAGATGAGTTTCACTTGCTGTCATGTAGCCCAGTGCAGGGGCACCATCCAGCTGCTTCACTGTGACAATTCAAGGCCAACATTTTGTAGGATCAGTAATCCCTGACAGAAAAGAAGTCACTACACTTACAGAAATGAATTTGCCACAGGTTTTAGGGCACCTTTTCAGAAAGGTGCTAGAAAATTTCTGTCTCTGCACTGTGATCTAAAGCAACTCTGTAAGAGAATGCAAGAATAAAGCATAATCCATCAAACCAGTACAAAAATCTAAGAAAGGACTTGATGGACTTCAGACATGAGTTCATGCCAGAAGCAGCCACGTGTCCGCACGTCATTCCATCAGCATCACAGCCCACTGAACCCTCCCCAGCCTGTCCTCCCCCACAGTTTAGTAAGCAGAGGTGTTACCAAGCAGAAATCCAGAATTTCCACCATGATCCCAATGGGATACTTGTCCAAGGACATGGCTCGTTCCCTCACAGGCATTTATCTTGTTCTCACCGATAGCCAGGCGCCCAGGTAACAGCCTTCCCAATTCACTTACCCTCCTGATGGAAAACACACCGCTTATCACCTGGAACACCAACTGAAATCAAAGGTTTGGCAAAGTGACTCATTTTTCGAGACACACCACAGACCTTTTGCCCTGATGTCTGACCTCAGTCTCCAGCGTTATCACGGGCAGTGTTTCCCACCCAGCACACCACTGCCCTGTGCTGATCCCACAAAGGCAATGGCAGGTGAAGCTCCCTGCTCTCAGAAACTTAAACACCAGCAATGGCACTGGTGGTTACAGTCTGCATACACCAGCTGCACAGCAAAAGGGAAGATCCAGAGCCTCTAAACACAAGCCATGCCAAAACCACATGAATTCACAGGGGGAACGTGAAACTGCAGCAGGTGTAGCACCCCACTCCAGGTTTAATTTTAAGTTCAGTCACACCTGAGGTACACCACACTTTAAAGCTCTACACAGCACACCTCCTCCACACATTTCCACCACCTTCTCTGAAACACCCCAGCAGGAGCAGGATAACATTTTAAATGTAACTTTGCAAGACCTGTTGCTTTCCAAGCGAGGCCGGACACAGACTCCCTGTGCCCCTGGAACAGTGACTTAACCCAGCCAATATTTTCAGTGTGTCATTGCAGAAAGCCCTTCTTTTGTCAAATAATCTTACCTTGCTCATCACATTTCTCTGGCCTCTTATTTCAAAAGCACAGGGTCAAACAGACAACAGCTTTAGAGCTTCAAATGGAAGCCCTGTCAGCATGATCTACTCCTGACATTCTCCAAAGCTCACCAAGTCATCTTAAACAATATATAAAATAAGGACTAGGTCAAACCTTCCCAATACTGGACTTATGAGGAAGCCTGCTCACGTCCTGATCCTACACCGATGAGAGCTGGACTCAAATCAAATTCAAGACTATTTATTAGAGACCATTTTACAAAGCAGGGAGGGTGGAGAGAGTATTTTAACTGCAACCAGTCAGACGTTTCTCATTAAAATATTTCTTGGAGAAGTAAACGGGCCTGCAATTTTATTCAAACAGATGTAGGCTAAAAGCATATCATTAGTCTGACAATATAAAAGCACAAGCGACTGAAATTATTTTAATTTTGTCAGTGAAAAGGATAATGTATGCATATCTGGAGGGCACACCAATGGTAAAGATTACCCCCAGCTTCTATCTGAGCCGTCTAAAGGTATTTACTTGAGGTCTGTCTGTGTTGTGACAGTGTCCCAGACCGAAATGAATGCCTCCAACACTCCACATTTTTGAGCCATTCAGTCATGCATTTTTGTTATTGTTGAAAGTAGTGCGAAATTGCAGTGCATGAGCTGGAGTCCTTGGTGGTCTCCGAGGATTCCAGCTAAAAAGGCACTTCCTTTGTTCCGCGGAGAATGCGGTCCAGTAGGTCATTCAGAAGGGGAAATAAAAGCAGCGGCCCTGGGAGGGAGATGAAGGATGAAACAAAAAGAATAAAATGTTTTGGGTGTGAGCACATTAGCTACCATTTCCTACTGCTGCCGGCTGCGATCACTCCCGTCCCCGGGATGTGCGAGTACCTCGGGACGAAGGTGGAGGGAAGGAAGAAAGAAAGAAAAAGAAAGGAAGAAAAAAAAAACCAAACAAACAAAAAAAGGGAGCCATGTCTCGGTCCCTCCGTCAGCAGCCGCCGGGCACCGGGGCGGGACGGGCCGCCCGCTCCCCGCCGGGGCGAACAGCGGCCCAAGGGCAGGAGCGCCCGCCCCGCCGCCGCCGAGCCGGGAGCGGGGCCGGCAACAGGCGCGGTCCCGCCGCGCTCCGGCACGGCCCGGCCGGGGGGCGCCGGGACCCACCGCGCGGGATGGGCGCCGAGCTCCGGGCAGCCGAGCCGAGCCGAGCGGGGCAGCACGCCCCGAGCCGAGCTCCGGGCCCCGCGCTGGAGGGGGAGCCGGGCCGGGGGGAGCCGCGCCGAGGGTTGCCCGGCGCTCACCCCGCGCTCCGCGGGGCCGGGCCGGGCGCGCACAAAGGCGGCAGCAACGATCGAGACTCACCGCTGATCTCGTGGCTGGGCGCCTCGCTCTGGCTGAAGCCCTTGGCGGCGTAGAGCCTCCGCACTTCGGAGCAACTTTTGGCGCGGGGCTCGGCGGCCAGCAGCAGCGGCAGGCTGAGGGCGGCCAGCGCGCACAGGACGGGCGGCAGGCAGCCGCGCCGCCCCGGCATCGTGCGGGCGGGCAGGGGCCGCCGGGGCCGGGCGAGCGCGCCCCGAGGCTGCAGCCGGCGCTCCGCCGAGCCTGCCCCGCCGCGCCGCGCAGCAGCCGCGCCCGCTGCCCCGCGCCCCGCTCCGCTGCGGCTCCGCTCCGCTGGCCCGACGTGCGGCGGCGCTCCGCGAACTTGGCCCGGCAGGAAGCACATGGGGTGGTGGTGGTGGTGGAGGAGGAGGTGGAGGAGGAGGAGGTGGAGGGAGGCGGGGAGGGCGGCAGCCAAGCAGGATCGCGCAGGGCCGGGACAAGCCTCTGCAGCCCCCGGGAAAATCAGGAGCTGGGATCCGCCCGCCCAGCGAGGCGGAGCGGAGCCTGGGGCTGCCCGCCCTCCCGCGGACAGGGCGGGCTGTGCCCGCAGCCCCGGACGGGGGACCCCGAGCACCCCCATCCCGGCCGCCTCCCGGAGCCGGGGCTGAGCTCCTCCGCCTCGGGAGTTCCCACCTGGCACCCACGCTCCCACTCACCCCAGCTCCGAAGTGCCCCGCCAGGGGAAAGAAAGATTTCCCGGAGTGGCTGGAAGGGCTGGCTTGGCTGTGCCTCCTGGACTGGAGCTGTAGATGGTTCAGCTCTGCCCCAGGTTTAATAGGTTCACTAAGCTGATGAATTTTGACATCGTTGTGACAGGTTTGAACTATGTGCGCAAAAGACTTGTCAAAACCAACTTTTTTTTCACCAATCTTCTATTTCCAAGACTTTAGCAGGACAGAGGCCTCACAAGCACATACACCAAAGTCCTCCAGTCACTCTGCTTTGTACCCCAGGCCCTGTACACAGACATGTGCATAGATGTAAACAAGCCCTGCTGAACCCTTGAACCCTTGGACCAGAGTCCAACAATTGCTCCTTGCTTCTGTTTACTGAAAATCACATAAATCATACTGCAAGAATGACAAGCACCATCATAATTTCAGGGGCTGCGATGTCACTTAGAGGGGCTTTCTCCTTGTTTGGCATGGTCAGGTCTCGGTGTCCTTGTCCCCTGGGTGCGGGTGGTGTGCAGGGAGCTCTGCCCTGCTGCAGCATCCATGTCTGTGCCCAGTGCTGTGTCTCAACCCAGAGCCATTTGCCCCAGGACAATGTAGTGGCCTGGTGATAGCATCATTTAAGAAACAGAAATGTGCAGTGGTTTACGATACAATACGCTCCTTTGTTGTCCTCATTTCTCTCATTGCTGCACTGGGGAAGGACAGGCTGAAACAAGAGCAAAGGAAGTTGCCAGCTTCATCCCCTTGCTCCCAGGCTTTTGCCACCGAAACTCCAGGTGGGTCGAGAGGAAAAGCCCCTTTGTTCAATTCCCCAGTGAGAGCAAAGCACAGCCATGCTGTCCTGCCAAGCACTTCTCCTGGGAACAAGATGCTCATCCAGTTCTGAGCTTTCCAGCGGTGACGCTGGCAGCTCACCACAGCCCTAGGGCAGCACAGGCTGCTGCAGTTGAGGAATCACACCAAAAGCAGGGGAAAACCACATTACCACAGCCTGGCCTGCGCCAGCCATGATGGAAAGGCTGCTGCTGTGGCAGGACTTCCCTCTGCAGGGAGCATCCCCTGACTGCACAGCAAATGGGCCACACCATCCCCATGGCAAAAAAATTGAGTTTGCCTTATCATGGTTTAAAATGTCTCCAAAAACAAATCCAGCCATCCCAGTGGAAAGGGGTGTAGGGACCTCAGTCACCTTGCCATCCGCTGGGGCCACTCACACTAAGCTGGTGAGACAAGCCAGGCCAGAAGTTCTCATGAAGTTATAAAGTGTCCTGAGAGAGAATAATCCTCTAGGATCTGGCCCTGCAATGTATGACTGAGTTCTGGTTTTCAAAGCACTACCTCACCCTCCCAGCCTTTATTTGAAGAGACAATGTGAATTTTAAAGAGAACTCAGCAGGGAGCACTGCATTTTTTATTCCAAAGTGAGAGAGAAAACGAGAGTGAGAATGTCTGTGGGGTTAGAGACAGCTTGCCATTTGTTGTTTCTCATAATCCCATACCTCGGCGGGATTTAAGAAACCTCCTGAAAAACACGAAGGGTTTTGTCAAATACTTGCTCAAGTAGTTAAATCAAAGGCTGCAGCAAAACAATGGAACTGCCTGAAATTTTTCATGAAAAACTCTTTTTCTTTTTTCTTTTTTTTTTTTAGGAACAGAAAAGTAGCCTCTCTCAAAAGAGAAATTTTTCTCTGAGTTTTTTGCTTTCTCCAGCATTTTTGCACATCTGGCAGACCCTCCCCAGCCTCCTCATCCCAAACCGCTCGAGCGATTTCCCTTCTCCACTTCTCTCTGTTTCCCAGGAGAGAAAGACAGAGAAAAGCAAAGGGAAAAACTTGTCATTTAGTTTTAAAAAGACTGAAAACTTCTGACTTCCCACGACCCCCAAACCCCTCTTTTCTCTCCTTTAGTTTCTGCCCCCAGACTGTGTTTCTTTTCCAGCCCCAGAAGATATTTCAAGGCCTGCTGTGGTGATGCAGGATGCTCCTCGATCCTAGGGATCATGTCCCCATTCCTACCTGGCAGAGGGCCCTTCTCATGCTGCCTTCAAGGCTCTCAGAGCCATTTTGGGTGTGCCCACTCACAATCAGCTCTGAGTCTCCTCTGTTGTTTGGTGGATCCCAATGTGTCACTAAGAGCAGTGTGGGCACCCCTGGCTGGGCAGAGCAGCAGCAGCGAGGACCTGCTGGCACAGCCATCACTGGCCCTGGCACAGGAGACGGAGACAAGGTGACATCACCCGCATTGCGTCTGCCCAGAGCCTCTTCCAGCGTATGCCACGGGCCTTGCACAACTTGGCATTTCAAATTTCCGCCATCTCATTCAGTGGAAAAGTTGCAGTGCTGCCAGCTTTTCGGAGAGAAGGAAGGGCAGAGAAGGAGAAGCCAGAGGAGACACATTTCTCCACAGTTGCTCTTCACTTTTCTCTGATGTGCTGCCTCTCCTCTGCAGCTCAGACCTCCAGTGGTACTGCTGCTGCCTGAACCTTCATCCACACAGCAAAGTTGTGTTGGTTTAATTAAGACTACTTTGAATCTGCTCTAGAGGGATCAGCACAAACCCTTCCTGGGGGGTGTGGTTAAAACACTACAAATCTAATTGGTATCAACTGATACCAATTATATCACATCAGTGATATACCAGCTTGCATTAAAAACTAATACAAATAATTGCCATCTGCACAGGATTCCCTGGATCAATTGTAACTTAAAGTTGGTGGGAATGGAGCAGTCCTCTAGCACTGGCAAATCTTGGCAGCAGAAAGGAATCCCAAGCCCAGCCACAGGACCAATTACATTCAAAAATCCCTCTGAGGTCCTATGAGTGCTTAAGCTTTTGGGTTGATTTAATTCTGGTCCTGGCCAGAGGTCTGCCACAGCCCTGCAGTGTTTCCAGTTGTCTGTCAGGGAGTTTACTAGGGGGTTGTACTTGGATAAAGATTTCAGATGTAGCCCTTTAGGAAAACCTGGCTGAATGCTATCCGTGGCCTGGCTATCATTAAGGATGATTAAGTCCTACTCTCTGGTAGGAAAGTCTGAGCCACAAGAAGGTTAGAAAGTGTTGAAAGGGAACTGGACAGGCACGTCTTCCCAGCTCAATCTCATCAGCAGGAGATGGCTCGTTGTAAACCCGAACCAGGCGCGTTTCTGCAGTGGAGCAGCCAGGCTGGAATGAGGGACGCTCGAGTGGAAACAGTCTCCTTTGATAAAACCCCAGATACCACAAATTTGGGGGTGTTTAATCCAGGGCATCTGTCACGAGGATAGGGGATTCCACTAGTTGCAAACTGAATCTGATTTTTGAATGTCAACAGCCAGATATTTTAGGGTGAGCAGATCCAGTGTTTCAGCATGGACTGATGTCTCCATTTATTTTTATCACTTATTTTTATCCAAGGGCTCCTTGACCCCATCCAGTGAACAGAAACCTCCCACAGTAACTGCTTGGCTCTGGGGTAAGGGGTGGGTTAGCTCCTTATTGCCTTCTGCAGGTGGGCCAATGCCAGCAGAGTTCAAGGTGCTGTGCACACTGAGGTGAGATGGAAAAGTGCTAAAAGGACATGGAGGATCAGGCCAGGCATGCAGTGAGGCTGCTGCCAGGGTGTCACTCACCTTCCCGTGTCCAAACCAGCATGCAGTGCACTGGGCTTGCTGTGCAGAGTTCAACACCACCTCCATTTTACGGAACGCAAGAGTTTGTCTCTCCCCTAGCAGGACAAGAAGTCATCCCAGCTCTGTCCCCAGGCACCACAGGAGGAGACCTGGGGACGTACAGCTCTGAAGGGCACAGGAATGCACACACTTTCACAGATTTTCATGCCTGCACTTCCTAGCTCTCCCAAAAATGAATGTGTGGCAGATGGCTCTGACGTGTAGCACACTCACACCCAGCAGATAAAAATATTCCCCAACAGATTCCTGGCAAATGAATGTCAATCACCATTGCTCCAGAGCCGGCCATGGCTTTCTCTCCTCCCCATTCCCCCATTTGGGGGTGCAGACGGGGTCCCCAGGCCAGTGTCTCCCCAGTGGCCACCACACGGCTCACTAGACTGATGCTGACAGCTGGGCTGGCATCCTGGATCCACACTGACTCACCTGCACCCCTTCCACAGCCCAGCATTCCTGGGGACACATCCCCATCCTACCTGACCCTGGTGGCCTTATGTCTGGCTGCCGCCAAGGAGTATGGGAGGTGAGATGGGACCTTGTGTCTGCCTTACCCAGGCCTTTCTCAACGTGAATTACAGCCATGATGTTTAATTCTCCACCCACATCTTCCTATGGACATGAAGTGGGGTGGAAGTGGGGAGTGCATGGAGTGCAGGGGCGAGGGTGGAGGGGAAGCAGTGGTTCAGGGCAGGGGAGAAGATGAATAGCACAATTCAAGGATGACAGGAAAAAAGCCCACAGCTCATTCTTGCATTTCCATCCAGTCCAAACAGCATCCCATCCCTGCTCAGCCCTCCCTTGGACACTTTAGCTATATTTACAGCAGGTATCACTGCCTGGGCTGATTTTTTTTGCTTTTATTCCCCTTTTAAGAGTTGGTTCAATGCCAGTGTCAGCCTGAGACAGGGTGGGTGCTGGCAGAGCAGGGGCAGAGCAAGGTTTGTGGGTGCTGTGAGCAGTGGCAGGGCCAGCCCACATGCTCCAGAATGTGCAGCCTCCTGGTCCACAGATAAGCTTGTCACCCAGCTGGGGGGGTCACAAAACCCCAGAGCTGCAGAGATTAGGACTGGAAAAAGCTTCAGACAACTGATGCCTCCCTCCCTGGCCCAACAGGACCGACCTCAAGCTGTCCTCTCC
>NW_016690182.1:6013224-6044685 GCF_001604755.1 Lepidothrix coronata
TAAAAATCCCTCCTCAATCAAGACTGCACAGTCTGTCCTAGCTACCAACACAGGATCTTATTGCACAAAAGCATTTCTTAATGGCTAACCTAAACCTCCCTGGCCACAATTCAAGCCAGCTATCTTTTTCCTCCTATCTCCTGTACATGGAGAAAACATACCCTCCTCTCATCAGAGCCCAGAGCTCTTGGCACGTGCAGCTGGCACAGCATGGCATGGCTGGAGATGGCCCCCTGTTGCTGTTGTTGGCCCTGCTGGCTGTGTGGCCTCAGTCCCTGCAGACCTGGGACAGAGGGAACAACCCCAAACACTGTTTGGACCAGGAGGAAGTACTCTCCAACATGGAAAGGAGAGAGAGGGAGAGAGGCATGTTCAGAGCAGCAGATAACCCAGCCAGTTGGCACTACTTAAAAATGAGTAATAGCTGTGTATCACCTGAGCTCCCTTGTGCCAGCCAAAACACCATGGAGCCAAGCCAGGAGGAGAGGGAGCTGGTTGCTCCACAGTTGTCAGCAAGACTGTCCTGGTCCCCTCTGACACCAGGCATCACCACTCATGGCAGCTGCTACCTCTGGGCAGGAGGGTGGTTTCCACCAGCAGTGCTGGTTTCTGTGATGCTCCAGGTCAAGCTGTGCCTGTCCAGGGATGGAGCTGCACCGTGATGGTCAGCAGGGAGGTCAGAGTTTGTGTCTGAGAACTTGAAAAATCAGTGTGAGCTTGCCAGGGGGAGCTCCAGAGATCCTAATTACTGCAGCCAGCACTTCATCTGGGGCCTTTCATTCCTCTCAAAGCGCTTCCACCTGGGCACTGGTCCAGCAAGCTCTTCGTTTGTAGACATCTGCCTCGTTCCAGCAGGGATGCACGTCACTGGCTTTGAGGTTTTTGTTAGTGGAGGGGAACAGAAGTGGCCAACCCCTTTAATATCACCTGGGACATGGGAGGCAAAACAGGTCAAAAGAGAGCAAGGGGAGCACCAGCTCTGAGCAGGACACATCCCATTCGGCACCAGGCTTCAGTATCAATAAAATAATTATATATAAAAATAAATAATGATTAAACAAATATTTTTTTTACCCCCAGGCACTCTTAATTCTGTTTAAAGGCTATTTCAAAAGAATCTGTAAACACAGAGTGGAAAATGGATATGTTTACAAAGGTGAAAGGAAACAAAACTTCCTTAAAATGCAGAAGGTACTGGCAGCACACACCCTGCTTGCCCTCCAGATCACCGGGCTGGCTGGCCAATGTGAAGTGGCTCCTCTCCCAACAATGCCGTGCTGAAAGCAAAACCCATGAAGGAGTAGCCCTGGGGGACAGGATGCAGGGTGAGTGTCAGCTCAAGTCCCATTGCTTGAGGAGGATTGACCAGATTTTGCCTTGGACCAAAGTGGTCACAGCTTGTGTCCCCATTCCAGGTTTGATGCCAGGGTGCAATGAGGTTTCTAGAGGGTACAACCTTCCCCACCTTCCCACCCTAAAATGGATCAAGTACCATCCATACCACAGCAGGAATGTGCATCCCTTGCCTGTGTCCCCCCTAAATGGCAAATGCTTTGCCTTTAGCTCCTTCCTCCTTGTCCAGCAGGGCTGGGGCAGAACATGGGCTGCCAGACATTCATGGTTGTACTATTGCTCCTTGAAATCCTTCTTTTTAAATCTTTTTTCATTCCCCTCCACTCTTGCCTCTCACCCCCCATGGTTCAAAGTTTTCAAATGAAAATATGCGAGTTGTGACTTGCGGTAGTAAGTTGGGGCTTGCAAAGAAAGCAGGAGGGAGGAGGGAGGAAAAGAAAGAGTGATCTGCTCAGAGTGCCAGCAATTGTTTTTATCCTTTCCAGATGAAGGAAAAAGATCATGTTATTTGTTCAGCATAAAGTTCCAGATTTTCAGGAATGAAATCTGAGAGCAACATGTCAACAGTCTGTCTTGAGAGCTGGGGTGGATGGCGGCCTTTGTGCTCCCAAACACCAGCGGGGCCAGTACCTCTGCTGCGGAAAAAAAAGGCTCCATTCTCACACTCTGAAGTGGTGGCATTAGATATCAGCAAGATAATGGGCCCAGGGCCTGGCCCTATTTCTTCTCCCAACCCAACGGCCCCGGGCTGCTGGCTTTGATGTGCTCATTTATTTGCCTTTTCCTCTCACAGATGATATTTTTAACTGATATTGCGGTTTGGGCACAGATTGTGCAGAAAGAAGGGGGAAAAAATGAAAGTCATTTTATTGCACTAGCTGATCAGGAGGGAAGAAAGAAAAGGAAAAAAAAAAAAAAGAAAAAATATCAGCCCGCAGGTCGATGTTTCCTGCTGTAAATCAGCCAGGACATGGTGGTCTCGCAGCTGGAGGGAGATCCCACATCAGCCCGGGCAGACCTTGAGGGCCGAGGACAGTGGTAGGGGCTGTACAGCCCATGGCCTGAGGCATTTGCACTTGAATCCCAGGGGAAAAGGAGGGAGATAGTGGGGTCAGGGAGGTGGCCAGTGGCGGGATTCAGCCAGGGCTGATTGATGTGCAGGCGGTGTGGGTGGTCCCGCTCCACGGGGCCAGGAGCGTGTGCCCCACACGGGATGGGGATGGTGGGAGCACCACTGTCCCTTTGATGTGCTGCCCTGGCTATCCTGCCATGGAGGTGTGGAGGGCTGCCTGGCAAGACTGCCCCTCCTGTGCCCTCCCATTCCCTGGAAATCTGGCAGGTGGGTTGGGAGAGCCCTTGGCCTCCAGACAAATCCAGGGCAAGATGGGGGAAGAAAAAAGAGAGGGAGAGAGAAAAAAAAATAAAGGAGAAGAAGAAAGGATTTTTCTTGCTACCTTTTCCACTTCCCAGAGCCCACATGGAAGCAGTGCTCAATATCCCCAGGTGTGGAGGAACCTCCCAGGATGACCAGTGCAAGGCTGCGCACAGCCCCACAACTCCTTCCTGAGGGGAAGGGTGACTTAAAGGAGGTGATGGGTCTGCAAAACACCAACTTCACTGGGGGACCTGGTGTCCTGCTGGCTGTTACATCCACAATTTGTAGCCTCTTGGCTCCACCTTGGTCTGAAACAGCAGCTCCAGAGATGTCCCCTCTGTGGCATACTCATGTCTCACTTCCAAAACTGCCTGCGTACAAAATTGCCATCTCTCCTCTTTGCAGCACCCTCACCACCCTGTCCCCCCCCAAACAACCCCCAAAACAACCATCCCCCGTGGAGCCCGTGTTGCAGATTCTCACCACAGAATCACGGACATGGGGGGGAAAAAAGCCAGTCAGCAGTTTTTTGTAGTAACAGACAAAAAAAGTGTTCCTTGTGGAAAATTTCATTGTGACTCACATCTCTGTTTCGGTTGAGAAAGCAAACCATCAGGTAGCTGTGTGCCTGCTCCTCTTCTGTGACACGGGTCTGAAAGTAACCGTAAGCAATGCTGAGCTCCTGCAATTTAAGTTTCACAATACTTGGTGTAAGTGCCCGGCACTTGAAAGTGTTGTCTCAGCTCTTTAAAGAGATTGCTTTTTTTTTTTCCCAAGTCCCATGGCTGCAGTGGGAAAACTGAAAACTCACACCCAAATCATGCAAAACCAGATGGCAGGAATGGAAATCCAAATTAATTATTTCTTAATTTAAAAATTCCTTTAAATTTAATTTGGTTTCTAAGGCAGGCCTGGCTCATTCACCAGCTTGAACACTGCTGGGATGACATTTACGATGACACCAGCTCCTATGTGTGTTTTTTTCCAGAGCCTATAAGCTGGCACACATGTCCCAGAAGCACAGACACGCTCCCAAGTCACTTAAGCCACATCTCAACTGCAGGACTAGCACAGGATGAGCTCCTCCATTGCTGGGACGTGGTGCAGCTGCTGTCTGTGTCTTGCCAGAGGTGGGTTGTGCAGACAAGAGGCTTGGCTTGGACCATATGGGCAAGTTGCCAGCCCCCACTGTGTCCGCCTCTCCCTCTGGTTGTGTTCCTTCATCTCCATCCCTGGCCCCACAAGCTGTCCCTTCTCTCCAGAGCATGTCCACCTTGCAGCTGGACGAGCAGAGGGTGTGGGAAGCCAGCCTTGTCCCAAAATAGGCTCACCGAAGGTGCATGAGCTGCAGCCCACATGAGCCCCTGCCACCAAAGGGCCAGGGAGCTCTGGCAGAGCCTTCACTGGCCACCCCTCACAGAGGGCAGCTTCACCAACCTCCCCTCCTGCCTCAGCACCCTCCTGTTGTTTGGAGCAATGACCCATTTACCCAGGTAAGGTGCCCTCCTGCGATAGCAACGCTGGGGTTGGGGATGTTCTCAGCCCCCAAAAGAAGTGTGCTTCTAAAGCAAGAGCATCTGGCCTCTCTCAGAGGGACACTTTCAAGTAGAAAAAATATAAAACAAAGGGCTTAATTAGCCTGGACATCAGTGTTGGTGTGTACCTGCCCAGGACCCCATGGAAGGGAGGAGGCAGACAGGAAAAAGAGCATGGGAACATGATGGAAGTTGAAGCATCAGCACCTTTCCACACTGAACACCTCAGGGCTCATCACACAGTAACATCGAGCAAATTATTGTTTACTTAACACTTTGTCTAATTGTGACTGCTTTGGGATGGAGCACCACAAACTGCTCAAATCCCTTGGCCAAACATTACCCGGGGAGAAACCACTTTGGTGGAGACCCCTTGAAAGGGGCAGAGCAAGTTTGGCCAGACTGACCTGCACAGCGTCCCCTTATGCCTCCTGCGTGTTCCAGACACTCTCTGAAAAACATGCTGGCCGTGCCTTGCTCTGACCTTCCTTTGCACCTCCGGCAGCAGTGATTTTATTGCCTGAGCCGTGGCTGCCCCTGCTCACGCAGCCAGCTCTTCCCTTGGGTTTCACAGCAGTAATGGGAACAAGCCAGGGGGGGCTCAGGATCCCAGAGCCTATCCAGGCACTCCCAGCAGCCCTGCAAACCATCCCCACGCCCATCCCACGCTGTCAGGAACAAGATCAAGAACCAAAATACCATGTGAGGCTGTGTAAAAGAGGTGGTAAAAGCCCTCTAAACAGCGGTCAGGGAATCCACTTATCCCACTGTCAGCAGACAGGAACATCAGGACGTTGAGTTACTACTTTAGGAATTGGATTAGCAGGTCAAGACCACAATGACCAGGAGCTTCTGCCAGACAGTCGCCAGAGCTGGAGTCTGGCAGCCCATCAGGCAGTGGGATCAATCAGTCTCCTTAAAAATAATTAAATGATCTGTCTATATCTTGCTTAAAATGATCATTCTTCAAAGGCTGTAAAAAAAGTTTTAGGCAAGAAGCATGGAAACCACACAGAGGTTTGAGTAAGCATGCAGGATGAGCTAGGGAGCACTGGTGGTTGTTATTATTATTACCATTGTTATTATTATGGTTATTATTCCTGTTATGCTTATTATTATCACATACAAGGGGTCTCCCTAGGGGTGAGTGACTGTTTTGGAGGTTTCTGCAGAGGGATGTGACACCAAGACAGTCCAACAGCCACATACAGAGCAGTTCGGGGTCCCCTCCTTCCCTCAGTGCTCACACCCTATCTGCACCCTGTTCTGAGACCTCTCAGTGCTCCTGCCTCTCCTTCACCCCTTGCTTGGCCCTCCAAAACTGAGGACATTGGCTCATACCACCTTTGGCAGCTGCTGCCATCTCCCCCTGTGCCTGTTACCTCCACCCCACTAAGCAGTGGCCCTGCAGAGGGACAACTTAGTCCCCAACTTCAGTGGGCTTGTTTGTCTGTCCTGGGAAAAGACATAAATTATCAGTAGTGAAATCCTTCAACCTCGTCACGCAGCAACAGCATGAGGGGAAGCAATAGCTTCGCCTTGAGCAATGCCCCAGAGAGCAGGATGGGGCACTGGTGATGAGAGTTTTTTCTCCACTTCTCTGCTTTTTTTTTAAACTTTTTTTTGGTTTTTTTTTTGTGGTCACACATTTGGTGTCTGCAGGGTGGTTTCCATAAGCGCGGCACAGCTTTTATAATACTAAATAAAGCAGCATGCAAATCCCATCTCCGCTTTCGCAGTCCGCAGACTTGGAGTGTTTAAAAGGTGCAAGACCCATGTCTCTAGTTATTCTTTCACCAGCAAATATGCTGCTGCTAAACATTTGCCTCCAAGCTGTGGGATGCAGCCACCCTGTGCAGCCCAGCTCATTTCCCTGTCCGACCTTTCTGCTGGATCACCCCTAGTTTGAAGGCAATCCCTGTTATGCTGATGGAATTTCTCCCTCCCAGAGCAGCCTTGCATTAGGGACCCCTGGACTTGTCCAGGCCCCAGCAGCATCGCTACAGGCCAGAGCACAGCCTGGAGCCATGGCTTTCCTTCCTGTTGTGCCTCTCAGAAAGGTGCTATCTCTGCCATGGTTGAAAAGGGGGTCACCATTTCCTAGCCCAGGCCTTGGTCTCCCTTGCTCTCTGCAGGAGCATCCTAAGGTAGTAAGAGGGCAAAAACCCAAGTCCACACAGCAGCTGTTGCCCCTCACCCCAGTGCCATGGGGAAGCAAGACAGGGCTGCCCTGTACCCCAGCCTTCGGCACTGAAATGCATCTAGTTCAGAGCAAAGCACCCACTGGCTCCCTGAAACCAGGCAGGCTGGCTTGTGGGAGCTCAGGACAGCACCACCCCAAATCCTTTTGGAGCTGTGCCTTGTTAAGAGGCAGCAATTAAGGAAAGAACTGCTGGTTACAGGCACAGAGCAGCCCCCTTGCTGCCATCGGTCCTTCATTAACAAACCAGTGTCCACCTGCAGACCTGATCTGACCCTCTCTGCAATTACCCAGGCCAATTAGCACCTCTGCTCCTCCATGACACAGCAACTCCCAGCTCTGTGGTGCCCAGCCTGGCCCCTCCAAGCCACCAGCATTTGCTGGAAGTGCTGACAAAGGCAACAGTATCCCTGTCCTCTGATATGGTCACAGGAAGCCAAGCACAGCAAAGCCATCCCTGATGCCTCTGTGGCACCAGCACGGCAAAGTGTCTGCGCTGACTACCACACCCAGGACGTGTTTATCCCACACACACTGACAGGCAATAGCAGTAACTTATGCCACGGGTCTGGCACCTTGGGCCAAATCCTGGATCATTCCACAAGTTTCAGCTCAACATCATGAGTCACTAATGCCACCATCCTCCCTTTACTTGTTTTTTTTCCATAAAACTTTGTTTTTCCATCAAATGGGAACAAATACACCCAATACCAGGAATTTTGCTAGATAGAGTCCAGATGACAAGTTCTCAGAAAATGCTGTCAGCTGCTGAGATTCAGATTCAAGAGACATCATCCAACATTAACCATAAACAACAGGGGCAACAAAATGTCTGGCAGATCTTGAACTGACATGAGATGCCTGTGCTCCACAACAAACCCGTTTCACACCACGGGAAAGGTCACCACTTTAATCCACTTCTGGATGGAATGTACACAAACGTCATTCTTCTTCACATCTGTAATTAAACAGCCTCTTGCTTTGCTATCCATCCCATGTTTATTTTCCCATTTGCTAACATGGTGGATGGTAATATAATATGACACTGAAGGGATACAGGCTGCTACAGGCAGGCTTTTCGACTTCTTTATGGTGATTTCCCTGCAGAGAGCTGGGTGCGAAGGGTGGTTGTGCTGCTTGGATCCAGCAGTGATTTCCTTTCTGGATGTGCAGCATCTTTGCATGCTGAAATAATAACAGCAAAGAAGACATGAAAGCAAACAAAAACCACTGGCAGAGATCCCCAAATGTGTTGACTCGTTGCAAGAAGTTGTTGAGGTCTCTGCTGGGCTCCTACAAGGGAGGAGACAGCCACTAAACTGGGAGGTTGAGGCTAAATCTGTACTTCTGCTATGAAAAATCTGGTTTTCAACACTGGTAATGTCCTGGATCATTTGGGAGAAGTCTTCTGTGTCCCTGTGGCCTCCAAGGAACATCTGAAATAACCCTGAATAGTCCCTAACGGGGCCCTTCCTTCCCCACAAAGTGCTCCTGGGTACTAGCGCCAGCTCCCACCACACCACACGGCGCCCAGCAGGAAAAACCCCACAGCAACAAGCATGTTTTCTCCTTTCCAAACCTTTTGGGCTGGAGGGCTGGCACATGCTCCATTGGGAGCCTCTCCAGGAGCCGGACACAACAGCTTTCAGGGGAATGGCATTAGCCATTGGGAAGGACTGTGGCACACTTAGCTTTGCAGCCCCAAGGCATGGATGTGTACTTCAAATCCTAGCATGCTCTCAGCAAAACAACACCAAGATGTTTATTTTCAAAAGGATGCAGTGTTTGACAAAATAAACTATATTTGATTAATACCGACTGCTTTTCTGTTTGGTTTTTTCCTTTTTTTTTTTTTTTTTTTTTTTTTTGACAGCAGTAAATTTGCTGGCTCTATAAACAGCCCATGGCTGCTTCATCTGCCTATACCAAAATTTTAGTTACCTCATTTCCAGGGAATGTCCTTAGTAACATTTTGACAAGCTTATTTAGGGGGTTGTTTGTGGGTTTAGGTTGTTTTCTTCTTCTACTTCTTAGGGAGGTCTCCCATGAGCAAGCCACAGAATGGAGCTGAACAAAACCCACTGCTTCTCTCCATATGAAGAGTTTTACCACATCTCACACCATAACAGAAAAACCAAATTCCCATGCTGAAGACCAGCGAGCATCCTCCAGCAAGATGATTTCACTTCATTCTCCTCCAGCTGCAGATTCCATCCTCCTGATACCTCCATACCTAGCTCCTCGCTAAGGGAACAAATAACATACCGGGAGGATGACCAGCCAAGTCACCCCCAGCTGTGGAGCTCAAACTGAAAAATCCCTGGGTTTCTGGGAATAGACACCTGCTTCTAAGGTGTGTGATCTGGTAAAGCTTTAGCAGCATTTGTCAATCATTAAGCTGCAGTGCTGCTGGAAAGGTCAAGGAAATTCCCACCAAGGCACCCAAATGTTTGGGAACCAAATGATATTTCTGGGCTGCTTTAGTTCAGGTGAGCTGGAGTGCCTGCAGGTCAGGACTAGTCCGGTGGGCTTGGCCAGTCCCACCTCTGAGCTATGTGCTCCAACACTGGAAGGAGGTGTCTCAGCAGCATACTTGGCTGTTTTGAGCCTTTTGTGGCCTTTGTGTGGTTTCATATATTTTACTTTAGACACTTACACAACATCCCGCATGTGGTCCCCGAGAGCAGCCTGCTCATCTCCCTGCTCCCTGTGCTCTTGGTGGGAACTGCCCACCAGCACCATCTCCTGTGAGGCTGTGAGGATCTCACCATGGACCAGCAGCTGTGAGAAAGCAGAGCAGGAGGCAGTGCAAGGCAGTCATCTCCTCCCCTCCCAGTACAACAGTCCCCAGCATGCCACCCCACCAGGACCTGACCTGTGCACTAACTGAGCACCCTTCAAGGCTGGGGAATCATCTGGAAACTGTCCCCCCCTATGCAGACCCACAGGAACACCCCCGTGTCCAGCTGCCCTGTTTGCAGGCATGGCTGGTGCTCTCTGCATCCGCCTTGCAAGGGGGATTTTGTTTCCGTTGGAAGCCCCAGTGAATCCAGTCCCACATCCACGCTGGGTCCGTGCTCCAGAGTGCTTGAAGGCTTTGCTCAGGGAGATGAACGAGAAATTCTGAAAATTGTCCTGAAAAACGAAACTGAGACACTCTAGATTTCACTTCCCCAAACAGCATGAGCCGTAAGCACCAGCTGTTTCTAGCAGCTGTTCAGTGAGTTAGATTTTGCCATTCCAGCACTAAACTATTAGTCAATTGATTAATGAACTAGGACTTCCCATCCAACAAAAATATTTTGGTTTTAAATTATAATTTGATGCATGGTTAGTGCAGAAATACGTTACACATGCTAAGCACATGTTTGCATCTCATCCTCACTCTCAGACACAGGGAAAGGTGCCGGCTTCACCACCTTTCCAAGGCTGTTTGCAACCCCCCCTAGGGTTGCAGTGCCTTCACGTGCAGCATGATGCTGCTCACTCCTGTCTGCACATGTGATGTGCACAGGGCTGCAGGCTCCTGCCACCCCACTGCTGCCACCAGAACTTAGCAGGAGCTGCAGAACTGGCTGGGAAGCATTAAGGTTAACTGGCAGGGGTGACAGCTCAATCACCTGAGACTGGAAACCTTCCCAAGGTTGCTGGGCCTTTAGCCGGCATCAGCACAGGGTGCTGAGTCCATGATGCACCACTGGGACACAGTGCTGGCAGACAGAGGGCAGGTGCAGAGCACAAGGAGCCCCTGGTTCTGCACAGGGAGTCTGACTGGCTCTGGATTTCACTGCAGAGCTAGAAATTATCTACAAAAGGACATTTTCCATTGTTTTGGTTTGTTTTTGTTTTTTTTTTTTTTTGCAAAAGCATCTCCATGCCATAAACTCCTCTGTTCAGTTATGTTTCCCACTGGCAGAAAAACAGGTATTTACTCTGGTGACACACCTTGCTGGCCAGATGCAGCTACTGCCACTGCTGATCACTGTGTTATCACGGTGCTGCGAGCACAGCTGAGCTGCTGCCCTGGCACCTGCCATCAGCTCAAGCCCCGCACCTCCTTGACTTAGATAAATATATTAACCTATCTATGACATGTATACTCGTTAATAATATATAATAATAAATATAAAAATAAAAATTGAAATAATCTCAACTGTGTATTAGCAGTTAAACCTGTGATCCCTGGGACAAGGTGTGAAGGTCCAGGTACACATGCACAGGGGGAGGCGACAGTGCCCATCTCCTGATGCAGGGGTCCCATTCCATGGCAACACAGGTCACAGTACACAGAACTGGTGTGGAGAAAAAAGCAGGGAACAATTGTTCCTTATTTCTCATGACACGGGAATGAAACACTGCCTGATATTAAACACCAGCTTTAGTCCCCTTGGTGGCCATGGCATCCCTTGCAAACCCCTGGTTAAAACATGCACAAACCTACAGCAGGGAAAAATTCAACAGCTGCTTTTTCAAGTTATAATCTGTTCTTTTATAAACTTGGCAGGTAGTGGGCTCAAAGGCTGGGTTTTGTGATCTCTGATCATAACAACATCTCCAAGAAGCACAGGTTTGCTAAATAGCATGTCTGTGCAATGGGAAACCAGGCTCAGCATGCCTCAGAGGGGTCTTCTGCTGAGAAGCATCAGCATCATGCTGTGGTGATGTAGAGTGTGAGAACCCATCAGGCTTTGTGAGACACACAGCAAGGCACAGCCTGTGCCAGCTCACTCAGAGAGAAAATACGCTGGACTTGTACCGAAAAGCTGGTGCCATCATCCCATCCTGCTGCTTATCTAAGGAAGTAGCAGCACACAGAATATTTCTGACACAATATTAGAGGAGAGGATGTCCCTGTGCTGGTACCAGCGATACCTGGCAAGGCAGAGGCAGCACATCACCTCTGAATAAACCCAGCAGCCTGCTCCCACCCCCAGCACTCCCAGGGGATGAAAGGAAAAGGATCAGAAGGGAAGAAGCGATGGAAATTCAAGTGGCGCTAATAAAATATTCCCTTTGGTGGAGCAGAGGCTCATGGGCTCAGCCAGCTGCGGCACAGAGAGCTGGGGTGATGGGGAGGGCTGGGCCAGAATGAGAGCAAAGCAGCAGGAGGGTGAAGAAATGCCTCTGCCAGCACTGCCAATGGCTGTCCCCTGTGTCACCCTGTGCACTGGGACCCCTTCGACCTGAGGGCTCCCCAGCAAGTGTGATCCCAAGAGATGGTGAGGATTGCAGTTTGGTTTGTGAACATGTAAAATACAAAACCTCATCACACCGCCTGCAGGTAGAAATTCAGCCCTTACAGGAATACTGCGTGTCACCAGCACTGCCCAAACATCCCCAGCACTTACCCCAATGCAGATGGGACACGAGGATTCTGAAACCCACTAACCAGCAGGTCATGCTGAGGCTTAGCCAAGATCTGCTCCTTTCCATCAGGAGCGGTGAATTGGGACTTAACACCTTCAGGCAGAGGAGTGGGTGAGCAACCTTTTCTTCCTCTGCCACAATCCCAAAGCACTTCATGCAGTCCCAAGGCTTCAAATCAGCGTCAGCCAGATAAGCCCCACCACTCAGACTGAGCAAAGTTTCCATTCTCCAAAGCATATGACTGCATGGTTCAGATTTATCTACTTTCTCCTAAACACAAAGTTGCTGTAAAAAGAGGTCTGAGGCACACAAATATTCAGAGCATTCGCATGCGTGTGAGGGTGTGCGTGCACACGTACATGCACACACTGAGGCTTAAGATACTGTGGATATAATCACTCTAGTAAAGGCAGCCTGTTAAACAGAAATATGTAACCATCCTGGCCAGGAACCAAACCAAACCAAACACTCCCTGGCCCCAGCCCTTCCATTTAATCAGACCAAGCCAAGTCTTTCCATGGTGGCCCTGAGCCGGGCACAGTTGGCCTTCCCAGGTTGCCCACTCCAGTTACAAGACTGAGTATCATCTCGAACACATGCGAGACGACTTCCACTGCACCACTTATAGAGCAACCAATCTTTATTTTAGAGATAGCTTACGTAAAGTAACATGCAAAGAAACACATGAGTAAGAGTCTCATCTGCCTCAGGCTCTTACAAATCCTTTTCTTTTCCTCCTTCATAGCACAACACGTTGGACGCCCGTTATTCATCCCTGTAAAGCACAGCGTGTACATCCATGCCGTCTGTCCTTTGGCTGGAGCTGTGTTAGCAGATTTCCCGTGGGAAAGGAGGTGCTTCACTTCTGAAGAATAAAACCAGGGCATTGCATGGGCCACAAGGATGCTGGTAGGGACCAGCCACCTGAACTGACAGGCTTCAGGACCCTGCTGGGATGTGAGCAGCAAAGTCACCTACAACTTGCCACAATGCAAGAGGGTTTTGTGCCCAGGGAAGCATGTCTCCATGATAATCCCAGTGCATGGCAACTTCTCATCCATAGCATCTTTCCTCCTGCTGTGTGTCTGATCTTCTCTCTTCCTTGTCTTCACATGCCCTCAGTATTATGTCCTGGCCAGATTCCTAGGGGTGAGACTCAAATTTGGACTAAGTACAAAAACCGCTTGAACTACAGAAAAAATCTGTATTAAGTCACGTAGGATCAGGGGTCTGATATTTGCTGAGAGTATTTCATAAACCGTAGGTGTTCTGTACCCCATGCATGTTCGAACAACTCAAGATGAAATATGGTCTTCACCTTAACAGCAAGAGAGAATTCAGTCTTCAAAAACTGCAAGGAACACAGTTTAATACGAACCCACTCAGAGTAAATAGGATTATCTTTAAAAAGCACTGTTACCTATTTCATAGTTTGCCATGAAGCAACACTTTTTTAGTTTGTTTTTTTTTTTGTGTGAAGATACCATATTCTCATATAGAAGCGACTCAGGTCATTTGTCCTGTCTTCGGAAATGTGCATATATTTCAGAAGAAGTTCCAAATGTCTTCCTCATTAAAAAAAAGGCATGGAGAGACACGGAGCGATGCCTCCAGCACCGCTCATGGCCAGTGGCCCAGCAGTAGCAGCGGGACCAGAGCAATGGCAGCGGCAGGACTGGGGCAGGTGGCTGCACTCCCAGGGTCACTGCTGGGCACTGTGGCACCGTCTTTGTTTTGCTGATTCAGAAGCTGCTTATTTGCAGAGATGTCGTCCATATCCAGGTCATACGCCAGCTCTGAAAGCAGGAGGAGAGGGGTGGTTAGTAACAGGTGGTGTGTGTTAACATTCTGACACATGGCACCTCCAGCCTCCCCCAAAACTGGGGTCCTGGGGGCAGCCCATGACACAGCTGAGGACAGCTGGGTCCAAGTGCAGTCAAAGACATCATAGCAGGGCTGGATGGGCCAGAAGAGCTTAGCAAACATCTTGTCAGTCCTGCACCCACTGGTCCCAGAGTACCTCCCAGTATCCTATGTTTGGAGAGACCAAAACGTCATAACTGTGCCCCTGTAAGAAAACAAAAGAGATAAGGGGATCTAGCTTACTGGAGAGCTACTCCTAAAGAAAACCAGCTGAGCTTTGGAGCAGGTGTTTAGCAATGCAAATCATGTCTGCTCCCCAGGCACCACAAGAATGTGTGCAGGAGTGAGGAAATCCTGGCGAGCACAAACAGTTCCCCAAACCCAGAGTCAGCAGAAGGCTTTGCTCACCAAAACCTCCTGGTTGTAGGACCTGAGGAGCTCTGCATTTCTGCAATCTTACGTAAGAGTGTGTAAAATATGCTCCTTATAGCACTAAGAACACATCCCATTCCAGTTCCACCTCATCAAAGCACTGGAGAGGAAGGAATGTGAATGGATCATGCACTCTGGGCATTCTGGTGTTGCAACATGTGGACTTTGAGATGAAGCACATGTGGGTTCCAACCCAAGAAAATGTCCAGTATGAAAGTTTTGATAGTCCTGATAGAGGAGTGTGACATTAATGGGGGAAAAGCTTGTGGCAACCCATCACTGGCTGTGAGGGACCTGCTGAGCAGTAAGTCACAGTCACCCTTGTCTTCCTGGGACAGGGAAGAATAAAGTCCAAATAAACAATGTGGAAAGACTAACATCAGCAATTCTCAGGGCCAAGAACAAAAAGGAAAAGTTGTTTTAAGATGCCATTAGCCAGATCCACCTGGGGCGATTGTCCCTGTCAATCAGCTGGACTGAGTGGGTGCACCCATGCTTGACTCAGGGCAATAGGTCCCTTGCTCCCCTGCTTGTGGGAGGGAGCTGTTATCTCCTTCTGGGCTCCAGGTTTCTCACCCAGACGGGAACCACTTAAGCCTTTTCATCTTTTCTCCAGACCCTGGCCTTTGGAAGTGGAGGAAACTGTTGGTTTCCATCAGAAGAGACCCTGGCTCAAGCCTTTTACAAGTCTCCTGGATCACCAGCATGTTGACAGGTTTGGATCATCCCACCGCACCCCTGAGAAAGAATCCAAGAGGCTGAATAAACACTCTATCTAAAAAATGCCACATCAATCCAATGAACACCACTGCCAAGGCAAACAGGGAGGATTTCTTAATCAAAAAATACCCAAACATTGCAAAACAAAAGCAGAACTATATTAGCATGACAAGTGAGTCAGCCCAGGCCATAAAAGGGGGTCAGAAATGGCTCAAAGGAAGTAGTTTTCCATGCACACTAAGGGCCAGGTGCGAGCAAAACCCATTTGGTAAAAAGAAAGGTGCCACCTGCAAAGGAATGTCCTGGGAGGCCATCTCTGCCCATATTAGGCTGCTTTCCAAGCACAGACAGAACAAGTCCCTCTGGCACGAGGGATGCTCAGGCTTCAGGGCAGTTTGGGAGCAGCCTGGCTGCACCACCTTATTTTCCCAAGCTCATTTCTGCAAAATAAGTGAAGAGATTTGGAATTAATAAAATCCCAGCAGATTATTTCACAGTCTGTTGTTTTACACAAGACTCCTCAGCTGCCACAATGTTGGATCAGGGCAATGACGACCTGCCCTGGTGTGTTTTGGAAAGTATTTCCCCACACTCCAAAGGCTCCTAAAACCTAAAAGATGCTCTGTGGGGTCACAGTACCATCAGGCACCCACATGGCTCCAGGCCAGTGATCATAAGAGCTTTTGAGGCAGAATATTCTCATTGGACATCCTAGCAAAACTAAAAAAAGATCCCCAGGAACTGAGTAACTACTCTTGCCTTCCATTTAGAAAAGAAATTTGAAACAAAAGAGTGTTTCAGCAAGGTCCTTAACAGCACAATGCATTTTGACATCCCCATTTACAGTCTCATTCTGGGATGTAATTTATGAGATGAGAGTTCCTGCAGCAGCTGAATTGTGTTGGAAATGTTCAGCCAGAATGTACCAAAATGAACATTTCAGACATATTCTTCTCTGTGGGAAAATTTCAAATTCTGGGATTTCACCTCAGTTTGAGCAAGGGTAGTTTTTTTAAATCATAGCATTTCACCCAAATGGAGATGATGATTCTCTCACTCATCCATTTTGACCAAATTAAAGAGAACAGAACAGAAACCCTTTTGTCATCAGAGATTAGAGTGCTACTTTCTTTGTCTTGTTTAAATGCTTCAGCAGTTTAGCACCTGGGTGTGCCATTTGTTTTCACTGTTCCTTCCATTGTTTCCTACTCTGGGCTTATTTGTGCCCAACTGTATTTTTAGGCTTGATGGATTTAGCCAAACATCTTTTATTTTGTATTAATAATGGATCTGTAACTCTTGCAAATCCCTTTCACTTAACTTCTAATGACCTTTGGTACATCAGAGTAGAAGAAAGTAAAAAGTATGAGGCTCTAACAGACCTCAGGGAGCTGATAACCAGGTCCAGGCAATAATGACACCGAAAATACACGTCACAGAATCACAGAATGAGTACAGTCAGAAGGGACCACAGTGGGTCATCTGGTCCAACCTCCCTGCTCAAGTAGGGTCGTCCTAGAGCACATTGCACAGGATTGTGTCCAGACAGTTCTTGAGTATCTCCAGTGAGGGAGACTCTACATGCTCTCTGGGCATAACCTGTTCCAGTGCAGTCACCAGCACAGTAAAGCAGTTCTTCCTCATATTCAGGTGGAACTTCCTGTGCATCAGTTTCTGCCTGTTGCCTCTGGTCTTATTGCTTATATTACTGATAATAATCATATTTCAAATCCTGGAATCCAAATATTCCTAACCTGGTACTTCTTGAGAGGTCTCCATTACAATTTCCAGCCTTTGCTAGGATCTCCAGTTAGTCCAGGTCACCACCACATCTCTGCACCTCCTCCTCCCACAGCTGCTGGGAGCAAAGGACCCCGGCAGCAGGGATGGGGCTGCAGGATGGCTGGTGGGGTAACAGAAACTAACCTTCCACATATTGTTCTGGTCACTTCCACCCAAAACTCTGCCCTTACACTGCAAAATAAGCCAAGAGAAGTTGATCCTCTGTCTCCCCTCTTGCCCAGCCACTTTCTGCATTAAACATCTCCACAGCCCCAGCTCTGATCACCCAATTCAATGGCATCAGTTTCTTAGTTTCTTTGGCCTGCAAAGACTTTTTGTGGGGGGCAGGAAACTAGAAAAATCTGTTTCTGTTTATAATCAGTTGGAGTCCAGGGGGTATTACCAACAATCTGCGCTAATTACAAATTCAGTCTTCACTCATTTTGCCCCCTCTTGTCCTCTGGACCGCAGATTAGATAATCCCCTTAAAATAATAGTCAATCATTAGCTCTGCTTTTTTATTCCCCCCTCACGCAAGCCGAGCGTGCTGTGCCGTTTCCCGGAATCCTCACACAGCTGGTGAAAGGTCTCCAGCCGCACACAAGCCAGTCCCTCCGGAAGCATCCTTTGTAACCAAAGCCCCTCTAACACAAAGCTGCTGCGCTGTGCTCCCAGGACTGCAACAGCTTCAATGGTCTCGCAGCGTGGATGACAAAACCTGGCGCCAGCTCTACAACACGCACTTTCCGCATCCACAGAATAAAGCGGCAGCATTTTTCCATGGATTAGGAATAGAATTGGGCATACTGACTCTGCACAAGCTTATTGGGCAGGAATCATTAAAAAGCTCTTCTTGCTGAACCACACCAGCTTTGGAGACAGCTACAAAAGATGGCTGTTTTGAGTTGGGATAATAAGTCCCATGGCAGCTGGCACAGAAGGAGCCGGGAGGATGAGTGGCACACAGGCCACTTACAGCAGGCTTTCCTCTGCCAAATTCACTGCTGCCTACCAAAACACCCCTTTCCCCCCAAAAAAAGGACAACACACAGCCTTTAGCAAAGAACCACTAGCAAATGCCACTCTGGCAAATGACCTCCAAGAGAACAGTCCCGCAGGCTGGTCTTGGCTGCTGCCCAGAGCCAGGGAATGTCATCTCGCAGGCAGGCATCTGGGCTGCCCGCCTGCCAAGCCTGCCCCGGCACATGGTTCCAGTGATGGCCCTAATATAGTAACAGAGCCATGATGGATGGCCATGCATGAAAACCCCCTCGCCGTGTCATCTGATAGCTCTGCCAGCACCCTGTGCAGCCGTGATGGGTGTGAGGGGATCCCATCACAGGAGAAACCATCGTGCCCAACGCAGCATGTTCACCAAACAGGGCTGCTGAGTGGGCCAAAGCACCTGTGGGGACGTGGTGATGGCCCTTGTTTGCAGATGATGGAAACTTGTGGCAGGAAGGGAATGGATTGTGGCCATGTGTTTCCAGTGAGCGCAAAACACATCAAGTAGAAATGTCAGTTTGGCAAGCTGCTGCATCTGCCAACGTCTGCCTGCATCTTTCCTTCAGGACTGGTTTAGGAAGTACATGCTACCATTGCAATGAGAATGACACTCTCTAGGGTGCACTGCTTGGTTTAATTTTTTTAAGCAGCAAGCATCTTCATTGTGGGCAACAGTTTGCCAATAGATACATTAGACTTGCTGTCTCCAAAACAGGACTGGACTTCTCAAAGGGAGAGATGTTTGAGTCAAGCCCAAACTGTTGAATCATTACAAGGTGAAGCATAAAACCCTGTGATTCCACAGACCAGGCTGCCTGACCCTGGCTCCCAACTCTTTCCGTCTCTACAGTACCAACTGCTTCACTCTCACAGGTGTTTGCACCTGAAATTCAGAAGAACATTCCAATTTCATCTCAAACTCTTCCTGTTGGAACACCAAAAGCTCTGCTCACCTCAGCCTCCAATTATCTGGCTTTCTCATGCAAACAGTTCATACTACAAACGCACCTCTGCCTCTACAAAGGCAACACCTGAACCCATCCGTGGGGTTACATGGCACAAACAGCTGCAACTGCACAGATACAGCTGAGATCCCCAACCCTCTGCTTCTCCAAAATACTTTAAACTCTTCCAAACACCTAGCCAAGCATGGTTTCATCTTAACAGGGAGGTTTTGCCCTCTGGCTTATTACCACTAAAATCCTGGAGCACCAACAGGTTTGCCAGTTGTCTTCTTGCACAACGAGCTGCAACAGCCCAGCCATAGGTGCGGCCGTGCCGGGGTGTAATTAAAGCGCTGAGCCAGGGCTGGATGTGGTGCTTGTGTTGGCACAGCCACGAGATCACCGAGATGGATGTGCAGCATGTGCATGGTCTTGTGCCTCTGCTTTTCCACCTCCTCCACAGCAATTTAAGAGGTGCGGCTCTTGGCAATACAGATTTGGGGAAAAAAAAGAAGAAAAAAAGCTCAACACTATCCTGCTGCAACATGGCTGAGAGAGCTTGGCGCGGCTCAGCAGCAAGTGGTAACCCAAGGGAACTGAGTTTGGGATTGCTGATTTGCAAACTAAGACTTTTCTCCCTCACCTTGCCTCTTTGACAGCTCTTGGCTCCTGGTGTGCCACCAACGGCCCCCAGCCTGCAGCACGTGTTCCCCAGTGACCCAGAGACTGCAGGCACCACCACAAAACCAGCACTGATTGGGGGTGAAGTTCCTCTAGGATCAAAGCTCCCTAGGAGGCAGTAACTAAATTGACTTGGGGAGATGAAGAGGTGAGGAAGGTCCATCTCAGTCCCACACCAGGTGTGCAATCAGGTGCTGTTCGGGGTACACCAGGCAATGAGCTCTGCAAGGCAACCAGTATGCACGTCCTGGCTCCCTAACATCCAGTACTACTACAAAAGTCTCTCCACAGACATCCTCAGGCTTTTGATGGGGTGAAGGGGCAAAACATCCTCAAAAACCCCAATACATCATATGGTATGGGCAGAGGGGCTGCACCATGACCTCAATTCAAGCAATTGCTCCTCCACCCCACCTTGGCCAGAGGCTTGGGGTGAGGAAGGGCTATCATTTATGACCTGGGCCTATGTTTACTTCGAAAACATACTCATTAAATTCCTCTTTGCTCCTTGGTTTGTTCTAGATTTACCCTGAAGAGAATCTGGCGTCTGCAATTGCATTAATCATTTTCCCTTTGGCAGAGTGTGAAAGAGTTTCTGAACTACACTCGCGGAGAGGAGCCACAAAAACGTGTTTAGCAAAATGTGCTCATGTAATCTATTAAAAATTAACAAATCTCATTAGCATTATTAATTGAAAGTGCCAGACTCCTTGTGTTTTGCTGATGAGGCAGTATGCCCTGGTCTCATATCCTATAAGATCCAGAAGAAGACTTGCTACCTAAAGGAACCGAGGAGAGAAGCACTGAAAAATACGGAGCTAAACATGTACAGCCAAAAACATTGACAAAGGCAGGAGTCAAGAAAGAAAAAGACAAATATCTGGAAACAGAAGAGTATGAATGGAAGTGAAGTGATTTATGTGGCAGCAATATAGGATTGGGTCAAGCAATGCTCCTGCAGATCTCCCATGTACATCAGCCCAGCCAGATGTGGAGTCATCTTCTTCCTCTTTGTAGACCTTCAAGATCTAAACCACAAAGCGATCCCTTCTGATCACTCTGCTATCACCTGAGACATCTCAGGAACAGTCTTGATTTTGGGAGGTATGGTTTCCAGTGATAGAAGAGCAAAATGAAATGTTTCATATTCTAATAACTGAAAACAATATAATCACATCAAACTGAAATTTTCTCCTTCATCTTTTATCTCTCAAGAGCTCTTTGGATATGACCAGGACAGGTGGTTCTTGCTTGCTGCATGCTGGCCTTCAGCTCTTCAAGCTCAGGACACTTAGTGACATTCAAGTGCTGGCTAAATGCAGTTCTAAGGGGAATGTCAATGGTTCCTGCCTTCCAGATGCTATCCACTAAAACTAGCCACTAAAACTAGCCCTCAAGGCAGAAGGGTATTTCTCAATGCTTGATTAGAAAAGTCATGGTGGTGTTACAGCACCCAGGAACATCTGACATTGTCCTTTGTGACTCACTGCATGCAGAAATCAGACATGAACAGTGCCCAGGCCATGGAGACCAGGGGTTCATGGCATTCATGCTCCAAGTGGGAATCCAGGAATGTGCCTCTTCAGTCAAAAAGGACCAGGACTTTGTGCAACGTCTACATTCAGTCAAAAATCCCTGGACATCCATCAGGCCTTACTTACCTTTTAAGGAAAAAGAAAAAAAATCAAAGGCAGATGGTGTTTTGCTCCTTGAACACACATGTAAAGAAAGTGCTGAGCAGCACACTCAGCCTGGGGATCAAACTGGCAGACTCCAACAGGCTCATGATGCCAAGGGAAATATCTGGAGTGAGATTTCAGGTCATAACCCTAGAATCTGGGTTGTGCATGGACAGACCTGCTCAGCACACAGGTAGAGCTGGCAGGTAGGCTCAGGCATGGTGGTACACCGTGCTCTTCTGCTCAGCCTGACTCTGTTACTGGAGAAACTCCCTGAGGTCCTGTGCTCTGACACTGCTTGGGATCACTGGCATGGATGGAGAGCAAGCTCCCCCTGTCCATGCCGGGAGAATGTTTGCATAGAGCATAGGCTCAGGTAAGAGAGCTGCCAAGGAAAGGGAGCCAAGAGGCTACAGCATCTCCTGGCTTTTCTAATTGTGTTAAGCTGCTAAAATAAATAAATAAATAAATAACAAACAAACAAACAAACAAACAAATAAATAAATAAATAAATAAATAAATAAAACCCTGGACCTGCATTAAAACAACATAAAAGTGACTTCAGTCTATAAAAATGGGGTAATGCAGATGGCCCTGGGAAACATCACCATACCCAACTTTCCTACTTTATATAGAAGAAGGTTTGGGTTCATAGGCTGGAACTCTTTAACAGCTTCAGGTCACATTCCCTGCGCTGGAAGAAGCCCCAGGAACAGCCAGTGTAGTCTGAAAACAGGACCTGGCTTTGCACTGCCTTCTGCATGGCTGCAGAGAAAGACCCAAATTAAACCCAGCTGCTTACTCTGTTTGTGTAACATCTGATACAAATCCAGGCTGAGTCCTGCTCCCTACCTCTGTCCCAGGCCAAGAGCAAACCGTAGTCCCAAAACACAAGTGGAATGATGGTGCTGAAAGCTGGATCTGGATGGTGGTTGCAGTTCCAATTGGAAACCCAGTGTCATCCCTGCTGAGCACCAGGACACTGTGGCAGCAGAGCTTGGGCTGTGTTGGACCCATGCCATGACACTTGCTCTTTCTGGGGGCCAAGGGTCTCCCTGTTATGCTTGGGGACCTGTGGCTGGGAACATGTTGGAGCTCAAGGAGACCACCTTGACTGCCCCCACTCCAGCAGGAGGGAGCAAGGGACAGAGGGGATTGGCCCTGGCCTTTTATCCTGGTCAGTCTGTACAGTGCAGCCACAAGAAGGTACTAGGGACAAGGACTCACTGCTCATGTGGTGGGAGCATCCAAATTGTTCTGGAGACACCTCTATTGACCCAGCAAGCAGTCTAAGAAGGAGGTGACAACTCAGTAGGGCTCCAAGGTCCACAAATGCCTCCTTCTCCATGCTATCTGTAGCAATCATGGCTCACTCTCAGGAATGTCACAATCGCAGTGGAAAATCAACATAAAAAGGCTACATAATCCAGTTTGAAAATCCCTTCAAAAACCACAAAATCTTCTCTAAAATGGATTACAGAGATTAGAGATAAGAGTTTCCTGGAAATCAAGAATTGCATTTCAGCCTCCCCCCTCCACCCTCTCAGAAAAAAGAATCAGGCTCATGCCCCCCAACACCTCACCACACTCCTCCCCAGCCATCACTCCGGCCTTGGGGAGCAATGGCAGCTGCCTCCAGCCCCTAAAAACAGCAGAGCTGTGTCTACCTGATTTTGCCCTAAGCACTATTTTGGGGCACAATCTGATGCATGTACCTGAGCCAATGGACAACATGCATCAGTGGGAAGAAATCTGCCTGCACAGGGAGAGGAGAGGATGACTGCCAGCCTCCTGCAAGCTTTTTGGTCCATCCCTTCTCCAAACAGGCTCCATGGGACTGTATAATGTGCTGCCATGGTTTTGTGAGCTGCAGGAGGCTGCACCCAACCCTGTGGGTGCCCAGCAGAAAAACATCCTCTTAAATCAAGGTGGTCTTGTAAAAATCACTGATGTGCCAACGGTGACAACGATAGCAAGAGGAGAAAGGTCAAACACTCTTGAACCAATGATATAAAAATATTTAGCAGCCACACCATTATTATTCTGGTAGATTAAAACCAGCTTTTTGTTTAATATTTTGACTCAAGCATCTACAGTTGATGGTGGCAGGATAATCTTCTGTTGGGAATTTTTATTTTGTGAGAGTATTTGTGCGTGCTTTCTTATTTGGAACAACAACAACAAAAAAGGATTGCAATATTAGCATTCCCGGCAGAGCACACATTCGAGTTCCCGACCTGTTATTGCTCAAGGACTTCTGCAGCTGCAGATGCCTGTTTGGAGCTACAGTTAGGTCACTTTGAATGATGCTCACAGAATAAGGATCAAAACACTCACAGCTTGATCAAAAGGACATTTTATGAACATTGCAGCCCAAGTGCTGATGTGAATACTTACGTTCGCCCTTATATTACCTCAGCTCAGTTCTAATAAAATTAACACCCTTCTAAATAATGCACTCAATTTTTATATGTTTCATGTTTTTCTGCCTTATGGCTTTGAAAGCATGTTCTCAAAACCTTTACATCACTCTGGGTATGTTCAGTTGTGTTGGGATCTGAAAATCAACTTCTTGTCTAGAGGAATAACGGGGGTTGCAGCTTTGCATCATTGTTCCACCTGCTCTAACCTGAATTTAAACACTAAAGGCTGGGGGTTTTTCCCTCACAAAAGAGGGTAAGACAGTCAGACTCTTTCTTTTACCAGTAGGAATTACCACCTGTAAATAAACAACCAAAAACTGAACTACAACCTCCAGCAGCATAAATGCTCCTTTGAAAAGAGACAACAGAAAAAACAAAGCAGGGAAAAATCCAGTCTCTTTTCTGCATTTCCCTTGCCCATTACAGGCAAAATGAACTTACCAGTCCAGGACAGGGGATGTCTTATTGGTGCAATACAGCTGCTTAACTGTTCTTTAGAGATATTCATCTCAAAAGCCAGAACAGAAAGAGCATTTTTCCCCCCTTTTATTTATTTATCTTTTTTTGTGCCAACTCACCTTAGCTGAAAAGCGCATTGAGATTGTAATTGTGGGAAGGCCTCATCTAGTAGATTTGTAAACTCAGCTATCGGCTTGAATTACTGGAATTAGCAAGGCTAATTTAATGTCACTGTTCAAAATAGCTCAGATTTGGAATTTCTTAATGGCCTTAGGAAAAGGAGTCTTTATGCATACTGCAATCTAGGCTTCATTCTTAGACTAAATTCCTTCTCATAGATTTTGTGAATGCCCTGTTTTGTAGCCAACACAAACTCTGTCCAGTAAAATAATGTAAGGACTCAGAATGAAAAGAGATTAGCTGTTCCCTGCTCCTGTTATTTTAAAGCAGAAATAACTTTGGCTTCTACTGATTCATAGACAAAGCTTGAAATGCAAAGCATGCTCAACTCCAGATTCAGCATGAAAAGGACCTTAAAATATTCCCGAGTGCAAGTAATGGACTTATTAGAGGGATGAAAAGAGGCACTTTTCACAGAATCCCAAGCCCTTTAGTCCTGTCATATCAATAATCTTGCTTAAGAATTTCATTCTATTTACATTTCTTTCCCTTCCAAATATCCTGCCTGACTCCTATGAAATACAACGTTTACGCTTTTAAAGCGTTAATTTATTTCTGTTAATGCTTGGTGGTGAGTGGTGTAAAATGTCTGTGGATCACCCAGAGCGGGAGCCACGGCGTCACAATGGGGTGCGACAGGGAACAGTTCTGTCCAACATGCAGTTTTACACCTGACAACTGATAAATGGGGAGGGAATTTTAAAGACTTGGTTAAAAGCATCTTCTTTAAATAGTGGCCGTCGATGGAGCTAGAACTCGATATACCTGCAGTCTGTTATCCTCTCCTTCATGTTTAACACCCACAAAAACAATGCTAACAGTAAGAAAAAAAAAAGCTTTATAGGTATCAGGAAGGAAATTCACCTGGCTGTTCTTAAGCTGCCAAAATATATCAAATTTTTAACCCAGTTAGCTTAGTCTTTGCAAGATGGTTTAATCTAAAACCAGTACTAAGCAATTAGTGACAATTTTCCCCCTTTGTTTGAGGAAATGGCTGAAAAACAAAGGGATTTAAGGAACAAATCACAAAAGCCTGTGTGGGAATACCAGTAAAGCAGATGGAGATGTCCCCTTTTTTAAGAAGTGAGGGGAAGTTTTTTCTCCATTGGGCTCCATGTCCCCAGGACAATTAGCACTGACTGGGGAGCATCATAGCATGGAGGGGATGGAAGATATTTTGGGCTACATTTGCCCATGGCCCTCCCTGAGACAGCACCAGCAGGGACCAAAAGATCCCCAAACACTGTGATAGGATGAGTGGGTGAGTGGCCACACTGGGATGGCCGTGCACAGCACGTGGTACCAGCCAGTGATGATTTCCACAGACCAAACCAGATTTCACGCTGCCTTTCACCTAAGGGTCTCAAAGCTCAGCACAGGCATTAATTATGCCCTCTGCTTCACAGAGATTAATTAAGCACTGAAGCCTCACAGTCCCTGAGAGCCAAGCACAAACCTCCATTCACCAACAGCTAAAATTGAGCCGAGGTTGTGATGAGGCTTCAGGAGCACTGATGGAAGAGCTGATAAAAGCACCTCTGAGTGCCCCAAGCTGCTCTGAAGTGGCAGCATCCTCTTCCCAGGATACTTCTAATTCCTCTGGACACATCCCAGCAAGTCCCCCTGAGAAAGCAGCCTTTTGAGGTTTGGCTCTGAAAACACTCTTTATGGCAAGGCATGAAAAGCTGACACACCAGGGAGCCAGGAGGGCAGGGAGCAGTCCCATCCCACAGCCATCCTTCTGTGCATCCCCTCAGTCCCTATTCCTAAGGACACTTCTACAGTCTCTGATGTTAGCGGTCATTTTTCCTAATGATGAACTGGACAGCCCTGATAAGACATCCCATATCCACATGCCAAGAAGAAACAGCAGCTCCTCACATCATCCTTGTTGCCTCCTCCTGTGCCGCTGGCTGCTGGGCTGCTGGGCTGCTGTGTCACCCCTCCCTGGGTGGGACAGGCTGCAGAAGATGAGCAGGCTGCCTTTTCCTGCCCCATCCTCCCAGCTCCTCCAGCTGCAAGAGGCATCTGACAGCAGAGCCATGGGAAGGCACCACAACATGCCCAGGTGCTCTGAGATGCTCCAGAAACCACCCTGACTGCAACACATGCAGAGCCATTATCCCTCACTGGGAAAAAACAACACAGATCACACAGGACTTGTGCAGCCTTGGTCACTCTGGAGGCAATGCTCTAGCAAAGAAACAAAATCCTCTCTGCCTCCTGATCCCTGTTTTGCTCCATTCAGGCTTGCTGGATGCCTCCCTGTCTTTCCATCTGCCTGGATGACTTCATGTCCTCTCAGATGTTGATCGAGCCGTTTGCCCAGGGCACACACAAGGGATTCAGATGAGCAGTCTGCCAACCCACAAACATCTGCTATCACTGTTTCTTTAGCAACAAATGCCTGGATGAAATAGGTGACAAGTGCATTAAAAAAATATGATACCTGTGCTGCAAAGAGCTGGAAGGCAAAGGGGGATTGCCAGCCCCTGCAGCTAACAAAAAGTGGTGGCTGTGCTGTAGCTGCAGCATGGGAAACCCATTAAGACCACATGGGGTGTCAAATTGTATGGAACGTGAGCGCTGGCCTTGCAGGGCAAGCAACGGAACCGGGTGGGAAGCGGGTCCAAAGAGACCAGAGGTAACATGAGCTTCTAAGAACACACCTGCCTTTGCCTCCCAAAAACTGAGAGGAACAGGTGAACAGGCGCAGCCTGAGCTGCCGGTCAAGACAGAGGTAGACAAAGCATCCCTTGTGCATCCCATCCTGCTGTGGGATGTAGCAGGGGAGATGCTCATGGAGGGACCCCTGGGAGAAGGGCTTGCTGTAGGAACTGCATCTTTTTGCTCTGCTTTAGGGGTTAGTGCCATCCTGCAGCCATCCAGTTCCCCAGTGTAGGTTTCGGTGGGATGAAAGGGATTTAGGAACCTCCAGGTAATCCCACACAGTGATCCCGGTTACTCTGTATCCTACATAACAGGAGCTGGTTAAGTATTTTTACAGACAGGTTTCTGCTCCTTAATGCATGCAGCTGGTCAGGTGAACCTTACTGTTAATAGCAACCGAAATCACGCTCTAACCTCTTGCTTTCCAACCCAAGCACAGCAGTTCTTTTCATTCAGTGAGTAGCAATACCTCCTTGCTAAGTCCTTATTTTTGGATTTTTTCCTTTGGTACGCAGAACCATTTTTCTTTTTTCCACATTTTTAATGAGTTCTGGCAGTAGGAAGTTGTTTGTAAATCACACAAGTATTTGTTTTACTGGAAACATCTGCTTTAACACATTTGTCTTTTAAAAAAACATTTTTTTTTAAACAAAGGTATTAAGCTGCAATGTAAATTGGGCACATCTGTTTATGAGTCACTGCAATAGCACTGCCTCTAATGCACCAGATCACATAGATCTCCAGGGGCCTGATCCAGCAGAAATTGGAAACTCACAGCTCGTTCTGCTCCCTTTTCCAGCACTCCTCTTCCAACAGCACTTCTGCCTGATTTAATAAATTAAGGCCACTAAATAAGAAAGACCTATTTAGCATCTGCTAATAACATTAGGTGTCTGGCCCAGTAGTCACTTAAGTATCAACAAGATACTCAAGCTGGTGCCCAAGTCCACAGACAACTGAGGACCAAGTTCAGTGGAATTATTTTTACATGAGGGACACTCGTAGCTGTGAACTCCAGGCTGCACCAGACCCACCTCTGCCCACGGTGCCATACTATCTCTGCTGCCTTCAGATATTCAGGGCTGCCATAAAAAAAAACGTTTAGAGAAGCAAAGTAGAGGGAAAGACATCAGCTGAACCTCCAAGATCAAAACCTGACTCACCAGCTGGCATTTGTTCACTGGAAATGCAAGGGTTAGCAGACCTGCAGCACTGGTCTGGGGCCCAGGACAAACCATTCAGCTTTTTTTACTGCAGTGGCTGGCAAGCATCCTTAATGCCTCTTGGGTAAATAGAGCCAATGAGGGGTGTGAAGAGGGAATCAAAACCAGCAAGGAGATGCTTGGAGTGGGCAGATTCAGGACCTCCATGTCCACAAGAGCTGCCAGACTCCAACTGTCCCAGGCACATGCACCTCACCCCACCAGGGCAAAGCTTTTTTACTGCCACCAAAGCCCACAGCCAGGCAGGAACATCCCACCAGAGCCCAGGAGGGGAATGCAGTGCGTGCAAAACCTTTGCTCCCTGCACCTGGCCACGGTCCACCCATCCGGGACAAATGCGTACCCAAAACCATCAGACTGCTGCTGTGACCCCCACACACCTGATATCTGCCACTGGCACCATATTTGGAAAAACTGGTCCATTGGTGAAAGCACTCATAGACAAATAGCACAGCAGTCATGGTGGCTGTGCACCGCCTCATCTTAGCTACAAGGTGCTGGGCACAGCTGATAGAATCATAGAATGATTTGGAATTATTTTGGGTTGGAAGGGACCTTGAAGCTCATTTTGTTCCAAACCCCCTGCCATGGGCAGGGACACCTTCCAGGGACACCAGGTTGCTCAAAGCCCCATCCAGCCTGGCCTTGAACACTTCCAGAGATGGGGCAGCCACAACTTCTCAGGGCAACCTGTGCCAGTGCCTCACCACCCTCACAGTAAAAAATTTCTTCCTAACATCGAATCTGTCAGTTTAAAGCCATTCCCCCTCGTCCTGTCACTCCATACCCTTGCCAAAAGTCCCTCTCCAGCTCTCTTGTAGCCCCTTTAGGTACTGGAAGGCTGCAATAAGGTCTCCCTGAAGCCTTCTCTTCTCCAGGCTGAACAATCCCAACTTTCTCAGCCTGCCTCCACAGCAGAGGTGTTCCAGCCCTTGGAGCATCTTTGTGGCCTCCTCTGGACCTTGACCCTCTCTTAGTCTTTGCAATGGCAGAAATAAAGCTACAAGTGTCAGGAAGGGACATGGAAGGCAACAGTGAATCGGACGCTCCCTGACAACAGACAATGGAGCACGAGTGGGGAAGTTTGCCTTTAGAAGGAAGGGGAGAGGAGAGCATTTTGTGTATAAACACATTCTTTCACATTCTCTGCACGTGCCTTAGCAGATTATTTATGTGGACAAAGGAAGAGGAAGAGATATTGCAGGCTGTGTTCTGCGATGACTTTGGGGAGCACACAAGTTTTTTTTTAATTTACTTTTTACTGGAATGATCTACACAGAACCAGAAAAGGACAGCAAATGTACCGAAGCTGCAGAGCAGCCGGTGGAGAGTTATCAAGGAGGCAGAGGATATTAGTCAGATTCTGATAATAACCACCATCTCCCACCTGCCAACTGCAGTCTGCCTGACACAAAAAACTCTGAAAACAGGCTGCAGCAGATGTCTGCCTCCCCATGCAGGAAGCGTCTCCAGTATCCATGAGACACAAGCAGCTCCAAAATAGCTTCGAGTCAAACAATTTTACAGAGACTCAAGACACTAAATTCAAACAGGAAGGAGGGAGGAAAAAAAAAGTAAAGAAAAAGGATGTGTATCACATTGCAGTTGTAATTTACATTTTAGAAATCCTGCTGGGACTCCTGTGCTGGACTGAGGCAGTGACAGATGCCCCGGCAGTCTGTCCAGCTGCCAAACCTGATGCTCAGCAGCCAGCAGTACCTGCCACCACAAAACATCCCTCCCCACACATCACAGCACAGAACCACCAAGGGAGTTGCCAGCCAAGGGATGCAGCAGCATCCTGGGCGCACAGGGACCCTCAGCATCCAGCAAAGAGTCTGCCCCAAGGCAGCACTTCGGGCACCAGCTCCTGGCTGCTTGGAGATGGGATATGCAGAAAGGGCCCTCCAAGGAAGGAAGGTGTGAGAAAGGAAAGGCGCTGCTGGGTTGGCATTCAAGATCCCTGCCGGGCACAGACCCAGCCTCCTGCAGGAGGGAAGGGTAGAACATCGTCCCAGATCCCACGGGTAGCAAAGAGAGAACGAAAAGCAGGAACAGACAGCAAGATGTCATCAAGAGCCCCAAATACCACTGAAGACATTTTCTGAAACAACAGAAGCTGGTCAAAATGCCAGATTTCCATTCCCATAGAAAAGGGAGAATGTGCTACTGCTTTAAAGCAGAACAAAGGCAAAATGCGTCCAAATTTTCTGTTGTTTAAATAAAAAAAATTCTAAAAAGGCAAGTTTACATACCACTCCAACAAAGTCCAATCAATTCATTTTAATTTCATTTTTTTTCTGTGTATAATTATAAACATAATCTCAAGCAGACTTTTAGACAAGAAGCTGCTCTGGAGTGAAACCTGACAGGATTACCTTGCAGTACAGGCAAGCAGGCTGCTGCTGCTTCATTTCCCTGCTGCAAGAGCTGAGAAAGATGTTTCAGTTTATTCCAAAACAAGAAAATCCCATCCAAAACTCCAGCATGCTTCACTGGAGAGGCAGTTTGCAACACAGTCTCCCAGTCAGAAAGCTTCTGACCTGCCCTAAAAGCAACACAAGGGGAGGTAAATTTTGAAGCCAGGGCACTTTTGCCCCAAGGAAGTTGCACCACAGACCTAGAAAAGCTGGCAAAGTCAGGAAACTTCAAAAGCACTCGGCTGCCTGAAATTTGTTCCTACAGAAAAAACCCATCTGGGCTCACTTTCAAGCTGTGAGACCCCAAGGGCCAGGAATGGAGGGAGAAGGCAGAGCACAGTCCGTGGCAGCCACTGCGTGGGAAGGAGGACATCTCTCCTCCAGTTCACAGCTCATCCATCCCAGCACGAGAGGGGTCGGGATCTGCTGGAAATACACCTGGGAATGAGGGGAGCCTGCGCTCTGGCAAACACACCTGGTTCAGTTCATGTTACTCCTGGTGTCAGCCCCGGCAGATGTGTGTGCACAGCTTGGGGCTAATGCACAACAGTCGAGGAGAGCTCCCGCCTGACGGATGATGGATCCCCCGTTTCTGGAGTGCACGGAGCAGTGTTGACTCAGTAATTGATCGTGTCCTGGTTATGCACAAACTGATGAGTGATTTGCAGGCCAGACCCAAATGCACGCTATTTTCACTTGCAAAGCAAGGCGTGAGAAGAGAGAAAGAAATCAGGATTAAAACCCTGGAATCCTAGGAGGTTTCTCTGGAGGAGCATCCTTCTTCCCCTTTCCAATATCTTTCTGGCAAGGACTTAAAAAACAGGCTGCTTTCAGGGAAGGTCTGTGCTTCCTTCTGCTGGAGACCAACAGCCACCAGCAACAGGCTCCATGATCAGGCCGGTGCACAAGTCCAGCATGGGCTGTCCATTGATTTAATCTCAAGCAACGCCTCTTCCTCCATCCAGGCTACATCCAGACATCTTCCAGATATTTTAAGTCACAGCTTCATTTAATGAGGCTTGATTACTTCATGGATACATACATTTATATTTATGGAAAGATGTAAAAACTAATTTTCAAGAATGCAATGCTGCTGTCTGCAGCAAGTAGGAACCTGTTGGATCCCAGAGATCGATGCCATGTGGACTCT
>NW_016690182.1:6044695-6069480 GCF_001604755.1 Lepidothrix coronata
AAGCAAACACCAGCTCCAGAGAGCCATTGATTACTGACACAATGCGATGCCGCAACTCTCACTGCCAGGTCATTGTCACAAAAACCTGCATAAAAACAAACACATTTGTTCAAATTTGAAAGAGCGGAACTGAGAGGTCAAGCTTTTTAAGGCAGTCTGGAGAATTCCAGCATTTCCCATCTTCTTCCCTTTAGGGCTCAAAACTGCTCTGAAAGTTGCACCCACAAGGTTTCCAGTAAGTAGTGGCTTCCATGGTCCACCTGAAACATCATCTGTTCTCTTGGACACCTCCTTCAGGGTAAGAAGATGGACAGCAAAATGTAGCAGCCACAGCTGAGAGCCCAGGGCCCTCTCCCAGACACTTCCAATGAGACATGGCCACCTGTCTCAATATTAACTGTGTCTCCAGTTATTGACATAGTTGTATTACCCCAAGACACCTTTTGGGCAGACACGCGTCAAGCTTATCCCGAGCCAAGCCGTGTTTTATAGTTCCTGATGGACGCTAGTTGTGTGAATTTGTCTAATTGTGCCTTTGACTGCACACAACCTTTGGGTGTCCCCACTGTGTGACACCCCTCCTGTTCATCCCTGTGATGTTTTACAGCTGAGTGCTGGTACACAAACACGAGTGCCAGGCACACACATCATCCCGTATGGCTGGGACACACTCCAGGGCTGGAGCCCTCTCCCACAGTGCCGAGCAGAGCTGTGCCCTACAGCATCATTTATTACATCCCCATAATCACTCTTATCAGCTTACCTGCAGTAAGGCATTAGTAAAAGTCAAGCCACTCATGAAAGGGGCACCCTCTCCTATGTGAAAAGTCAATCAACATGTTATATTGTTATCGGGCTGGCAGAAAAACCTCCCTTTGTATGACAAACTGTGCAGATATGATGCCCTGACTATCAGTGTAAGGTTATCTTGTCGGTCCTTTAGCAAGTAGCACCTGATCTGCTCCTGTCTGAAATATGCCTTTAGTGTTGTCCTTTAAAAAGAAAACCAGTTAAACTATTTTGTCTCTCCAAAACAAAAAATGACAAAAAAGGAAAAGCAGGTTTGTATCCAAGTCAGGAATTGTGTTTCCCAACTTCATCAGCATTCATATGTTTCAGCCACAAAAAACAGATTCATCATCCTTTAAAGATAAATATGGCCATCACTATTGCAACTGGGCAGATTTTTGCATACTTGAAATTGTTTTGATGTGTTCAGTCATGTAAAATGCTGCACTCAGTAACAATTTAAAGATACATTAGCTCCCAAATTACACTGCTGAAAAGCATCTCCTTACACACCCTGGCATAATACAAACTGTTATTCAAACTTGCAGCCTAACTAGAGGGTAAGCCTTTTGCCAGCAGACTGGCATTATAAACATCTGGGACTGATGAGCAATCATAGATTTCCAAAGACTTCTGTGCATTTGTACGTGTAACAGCGGAAGCATCATCTCATCTGACCATCAGTGTGTCTCCAGCCCTTCAGCCTCACCAAGTCACCTTATGCTGAGCCCATGGACCAGCCCCATCTGCACTGATCTGGACTTCCAAAAGAAGGATTCAGACCAATGTCTGCTCACATTGGGAATGCAATGCATCGTGTGATTTATGATGCATCCACTGATTCTGCCTTAAAAAAACTGGTACATCATTCTTTGCTTTGAATCAGAACGGACTGAGGCAGTGGAAGTCAGGTCATAAAAATACAAGATACAAATTGCTCAGATGGACTTGAATCTGTAAGCACAACACTGAAAAAGTTAAAGAACATTTGAAAATCAAAGTAAAATTGAAACCAGAAAAATAGGAGCATGGGATTAATATATCCAGTGGATTTACTTGTTGATTTCACAGATGTTTTTTGCAGATATGTGGCTTTTCTCAAAGTACAAATTCTGATAGATGACTTATTGGTTCTTCAGTGGCAGAACTTAGTGTTTCTTTGGAAGAACTCACAGCACAGAGGTTACAAGAACTCTTCAAAACATACACACTGTATACAGTGTGAGACCTGGAAGAGTCCCAGCAGCAGAAACAGTTTATAGGACGCTATAAACAAACTCATCTCTGAACACCACCAATAATTTTCCCAGTCTGTCAATAAAAAAAAATCATTTTTTGCTGACGTCAGAAGTTAATGAACTTGCCACTCAATTAGAGAATGAGCCAACTGCTACATGTGACTCCCATCTTTCAGCTTGTATTTGGACAGTGACAAAGAATTCTTGACTTTCAACCAAATCTTCATTAAAAGAAAAACTCAACAAACACAAACACTTGAAATATAAAAGCAATAATCAAGCTATTGCACTGTTTTAGTTGGTACAATTCCAGCTCTTCCATCAGGATAATCTAGCTGACACTCGGCCTTGTCATTTTTTCACCCTGTGACAGGATGTCTTGTAAAACAGCATGTTTCTGTTATCCTTGTTTCAGTTGAGCATTCAACAGCACCCTCCTTGGAAAAAAAAAGAAGTCAAAAAAAAATAAAGTAAGTTGCTGCTACAAAAAATTATAGTTAAAAGTCTTAAAGCTTTTAGCAGAATAGAAAAACCCATCAGAAGGATGCTGTGTCAATCTGACCCAGCTCACCCCACTGCCTGAGCCAAGAACAGGGCACCTCTGCTGAAGGCTGAGCAGAACCACGCACAGTAAATATTGATACTGTACACATGATATTTGTCAGTAGGACAATCCAAGCCTTCAGGCTGTACAGCAGGAAGGGACAACAGCCACGTGGCCCTCCACTGTCAGCAAAACCCACACAGATGGAGACATCTCTCACCTGTGGAAGGAGTATTTTTAGAAGTCAATTGGGTATTTCAAAACGTCTGTCTCAGCAGAGGGGTGAACATCCCAAGACCCAGCACTAAAGGGAGCAGAGCAGCAGATACAGGTGCTGGGATAAGGACACACTGGAGGCATTGGCAAAGCAGCAATCACTATGATAAAGGATGGGAATACATAATCTTGTAAATATTTTAATGAATGTTGGTCTGTCTCTCAGCACATGCATGGTGTGAGCCCCAGCAGACTCTCATCACTCCTCCCAGGTTGGGAGTGTCCCCTTTTTCAACACAAATACTCACTTCTAAGGAACCTTTCCCACAGGAACAAGCTGCAGAAACCAGGAGGGCAGCACCCAAAGAGACCCTGTCTAGCCTCACCCACTGCCATACACAGCCACCACCTCAGCAAAGAAACCCCTGCTTGATCCCCAAAATGAGCAGGCTTTTGCACCCCATGAAAAAGCAACTTAAATGTCACTGTAGCAGAGACATCTGCTGTTCCCTGCTCAGGGAGGGAGCTCGGATTGACAGCACCCTCCTAAAATAACAAACCTATGAGAAAACGGGGTGAGGAGAGGAATGACATCTCAGCACTGAGACCCCTAAAACATGAAATGCTTCTTGGGACATTTGGAGACATTTAAAAGCAGAATAGGATGAAAGTTGCAACTCATGGTGTTCAGAGCAGCTTCCAAAAACACGGTGTGAGGCAGAAAACATGGGGGTCCAACTCTGCCCACACAGGTCACAGCCAGCGCACAAACACAGCAGCCCCTTCTCTCTGGAAAGGTGGTTGCTGAAGAGTTCACCTGCTCTACAAGGTGCCTATATTCCCATTTGGAAGCATCAACACCTTTGTAACATATATGAAGGGTTACAAACAAACAGCTTTTCCACCTAGGGAAGAGGCCATGCTCGGCCAGCCCAGAGGTGATACTCAAGCCAGCCATTTGATGAGAGCACTCGAAAAAGCCCTGCCAAGAGGATAAATCAGAGGCAAAGCAAGCCAGAACTTACTAGAGAGTTACAGATCTGGGTAAATCAAGGGGGACACCGTGCTGATCTTTCACAAAGCACCTGGGTGCTGTGTGAATCGCTGCAAACCCACATAGGAGTCCTGCCCAGCCAGTGGGTCTGGCAGCAAACGGGCAGGGTGCAGGAAAACTCAGGGCTTCCTTCAACCCCTTAGGAATAGCCAAGGGAGAGCAGAGAGGAAAAACTACCTGCACGTTATGCAGCAGGAGCAGCCAGGCAGGGGAGCTGTTTTACACACACAGACTTCCAGAGCCATCTTTATATATCTTTATTGCACACATCTATCCTTACATATCTCATGGGATGGGGCCAACTTCCCTTCCCAGGACAAACTATTTCTACTTAATTCTGCCAAATCCATCTGTTCCCAAGACAACTTTTGTTACTGCCTAACACAGATATTTTGGAAGGGTAAATCTTCCCCTCAGCCTCCCAAACCCTTCCCCCACAGTTGCTGGTTTGCTCAGAACATTCCCTGGGTGCTTCAGCTACTAAAAGAGATATTTTCCTCCCAGAAAATCTTGTGAGATGCCCAGGGCACAGCCTACATGAATAGCTGAGCTGGACCACACCAGCTTAGTAAACCCCCCAAAAAGCCTGCACCTTCTCTCCCCCAGCACTTGATAAAGCTGCCCAAATGGCACAGGAGCCTCTCCAGCACCCACATTTTATATCCAGGCTTCCTGGCAACGACCTTGTTGGTTGTAAGTGGCATCTGGAGTGAGCACACCAGAGGTGAGCTGATTAATGGGTGGCTGGCTGGAGCATCAGCAAAGCACCAGCCACCCTGGGCTCTGTTTGCTTTGGGTGCCCCAAAGGATGTAGGATGACTGATCCTAGTGGGCTTTGAGCACATGTTTGTGTCGTAGAGCCTGGAAGACATTTGCACTGACTCATAATTTGGGGGAAAATACTATAATTAATTCGCAGACATGATCTGCCATTGGTGTGGCAAAAATACATGTGTGTGTATGTACACAGCTCTATTTTTATAGCTGCATGGCCAGGGTGCCAGCTCCATCGGTACTCCATTGACAAACAGGATGCACTCTTCTCTGAGCTGGGAGGTTTTCAGTCCTCCCCCTTATTGTAAACATCATCTGCCTTCAAAACCCTTAATGTGTTGCAGATGTGACAAACAATAAAAGACCTATCATAAAAAAAAGCCTGCCATCTCTGTGTTTCCCACTGGGGCAACATAATAATGAATTTATTAGCATATAGGGCTCACCAACATATGTTTATAGTCACTCACAAAGTTTTGACTTGACAGTTTACAAGTATGTTTAAATCATTAAAGTTCAAGTTGACTGTCCAGTTATTACAGGCTCATTATAAATAGGAAACAAAGGTTACATTTTATACAACAGGCGATAAATCAAAACTAGTCTGTATTTGAGACTGACTCTTTTTTTTTCCTTTTGCTCTTTTTTTCATCTCCTTATTTCCAAGACCTTCTGAGGGGACATCTCAGTGAGGCCAGGACTCAGCAGATGTTTGTAGTTAGCTGGCAGGACCAGCGGCACCCACACTGGGGAGCAGGAGAAATTCCCACTGCATCCAAGAGATGCAAAGACCTGAGAGCTTTGCTAATGTTTTCACTCAACCGACAGCCAAACTCGGTGCCAGCCCAAGGCATTCACCTCTCCTCCTCCCCAAGGCATCACCAAGTCCATCTGCAAGGCTTAGGAAACCCTTTGGAAGGCAGGAGTTCTCCACTGCCCTCATGGGGCCAAGGAAATTTCCTCCTAAGCTGAACAAAGCATCTAAGAAAAGGAAAGCAAAACCCCAGACTGCATTCCCTGACTGCAAACCTCTGAGGGTCAGCAGAGGCACTCAAACATGCCCAGAGACGGGGTTTGGGTTTGACCACTGCACTGACACAGACTCCCCCAGCCAGCCAGCCACGTTCCTGCCTTAGCACTGCAGAGCATCCAGCATGGGATAAAACCAGGGACTAAGTAACACAACCACAGCCACTCCCAGTTCTTTCAGCCTCTATTACAGGGTAACTACCTTGGGAAGGAGAGAGATAAAGCCACATTAAATGTAAAAGTTCATTTTGCAAACTATTTCCAGATTTAAAGCCTGGCATCATTTCAAATAGGCATGCTACCCTAAAATTTAGAAATTGTGGAAAGGGGGGGAATGTGGAATGGTTTCTAGTCCCTTTTATTTCTTGCTATGTACATGTGATATGATGGGAAAAAAATTTAATTGAAAAATATTCTTTCAAAGTAAAAAGAAATATCATTCTCAAAAATGTTGAAAGTGAGTATTTCCACACCATCAGCAACTTTTCCTGGGCTGGTTTCCAACATAAAACTTGAACAGAGTCACAGTTTATATCCAATACCAAGCAAATAGGATTCTGTCACTGTCAGATCAGCTTCACCTTTCTGCTCTAAAGCAAAACACAAAAAAAGAGGATTATGGCATGGGCAAGCAAGAAAGAACCAGAAGGTCTCCCTGATGGCACAGCTCATGCCCTCTGAGCTCAGTCAGTGCCTTCAAGCTGTGCTGGACAAACCTCACACTCAGCAACCTGAAAGACTTGCCAGGAACACCATGCCCCAAAGACACTGCTGCCCTAAAGTTAATATTTACCCATCCTGTGGCAAAGGCAGCAACAAACACTCTCCAGCAGAGCAGCGCAGGGAAGAAGGGAGTACAAGTCCTCTTTTCCTACTACATGTTCATGCACCACAGTGACAAAGAGGGAGGGGTCTAAGTTGCCAGACAGGCAAGTTGTCAGGGAGATCAATACAGTGATTAAACTAGCCTAGAGAGACAGAAAAAGGCAGAAAGGATTATATATCCGGCTTCAGAGATCACTGATGATATTATGGGGAAGGTTTTAAGAGGAAATTAGAAACACATTAAAAAATAGCATCAAGGTGTGACACAAAGATCACGGAAAATGAAACACGTATCTCTGCTCTCGACACAGGACACTGTGAATCACCTGTATTTCTTTAACCTACACTTTGATATTTAGTTCTTGGATGAAATAAAGTATATTTTATTCTTCTCTGAATTCTGTATTTCTCTTTCAGACTTGGACTGGAGGACTTAAAAAGTCTTTTATTTCCCTTAGTCGATATTTGAATATATGTATTTTATGCACTTTACATAATGTGTCAATAATCTTTGATATAAGACTGGCATTTAATATTTCAGCTCTCACTTCATTAAGGATATTTTAATTATCCCAGACGAATGGAAGGGAATTTATAAACATCTGTGCTTCGTTTAGGAGCCCAAATTTGCCTCTTAAACTTCAAAGCTGTAAAGCTGATTTTATCCAGGTTCAGTTGTCTGGTCTCTCGAAGTGCACCACATAGCACTGAAACCAGCATTAATTGGGCCAAGCCTCCAGCCCACAGACCCATGTCCAGCACAGTCATCCACCTTGGACACAGCCTCTATCAGCCTGGTTTTGCTCACACAACCAAACCAGATGATGCTGCTGAGCTCCACAGAGCCAGGAGCAGGATGACAGTGGTTAGTGGCTTGAGGTGAAGGCACACACCAACAAGCACGTGTGACTGCCCAAGTCTCAGCTGGTCCTTTGCTTTCTCCTCCCGATGTGTGACCAGGGACTACTCATTAATAACACAGCCTCAAAGCACCAGGAGTGCCTCAGGGCCATTTTCAAAGCAACCAAAGACATGACTCATATTGGCAAGCAATGCAATTTCAGGCTCCTGAGTACCGAAATCACTTCTCCAAAATGAGCCTGAGTTATTTGCAAGAAATTACCACAGTTTTCTAAAGCCTAGATCAGAAATACCCATCATTTGCTGCAGTCAAGCAAGCCTTCCCAACTTTCTGATGCTCTCCAGAAAGCTGAAAGGCTCATCTCAAAGCTCATGACTGCAGGCTTGCATGAAGGAGAGAAGAAGGTGAGACTGGGACCTACATCAAGTTTGCAACTTGCCTCAAATCCTCTCCGATGAGTTGCCTGCAACACCAACCTGGAAAAGCAGCAGCATTTCTTCTCCAGCTGCTCCCACCGAGGTCAGCTGGCACAATGCTGGGAATCATCAGCCTCTGGGCCGTGGCTGTGGAGGGCATCGGGGGTGTCTGCAGCAAGCAGACCTGCGCAGACCCCAGGGAGCAGCTCCCCACACCATGACCAAAACCTACAGCACACAGAGGGGCAGCTGCTGTGGTACCACCATCCCCATCACCTGCTAAGAACCGGAGCTGGTTCCTCACTCGCAGCTCTCCATCCCCAGAGCCTCTGCCACAGTCATCTTCGTCGTCGCAGTCTCCGCTCTCCTCCTCCTCCTCCGGGGTTTTGCCTGGAGTTTTTCGGCGGGGCAAAGCCATCCCTCTGAGCAACTGAAAGACACGAGGTGCCACAGTCATTCAGCTGCTTCCCTCCACCCTTCTTGCTGCTCCATCCTATGCTTGTAGGGGGACGGAGTGACAATAGGGGCACAGGGCTCAGTGGAGTCAGGACAGTGGGACAAGACCCCAGTGCACTCCTTGTGCCAAAGCACTGATGAGCTCAGGTTCATTCACAGACAAAGGTGCACACAGAACCTCAATGAAAGAAACAAAAGGAGGAGGAAAATCCACATTGAGTCATTTTATGCCCTTCAGCTTCTGCCCCATGAGCATTGCATGAGCTACAGTGCATCAACCAGCCCTGAGAGACCCCAGTGTCATCAAAGCTCTGGGGTCACTACAAAACACATGTCCAAAATTAGGCCAGATGGGGCAAAAAAACAGTAGCAAGAGGTGCCTCTGTTCAGGGGATTCTCACTGCTTTCAGGGACTATCTCACATATGACAAGTAACACACATGGAAGGAAATGGCAGATCTCTTGGGTCTTTATGGCACCCCACAAACATAACCTAAAAAAATCTCATTCCTCACTCTTGAAGCACAGAGGGTGCTAATCAAAGTTTTTGGGATAGCCAAGCGACACAACTGAAAGCATCTTTTAAATGATCTTTTAAAGCTGAGTCCTAAGTAAGGGTAAGAGGTTGCACATCCCTGAGATGGGAACTCAAATGCCTCCCCTGAGCACAGGGTCAGGACTACTTTCCAAACACGGGTGGGAGCTCCCCACACTCCTATCACGGCACATGGAGGGATTAGACACATTTTAAGCTATCGGCTTCCTCTTCCTGCTGACTTTTCTGATTTTGCTGTTGCTGAAAGCAGCCAGCTATTTCATCATAAACCCAGATCCCCTTTGAAAAAGTGTGAGTCAGCCAGTTAATATATGCTGAAAATTTCTATCACTGCCACTCTGCTGTTAAAAGCCTTCTTGAATTTAATCTCAGCGCTAAAAAAAATTAATAATGAAAAGGATAAGTAACAGAGAAGATATTGCAAAATGGGAGCTTTCTGCATACTTCAGGGGTTCAGTTAGTTCCATCTCTTGCAGCAATATGCATGCCTCGCAAGGCATTTTTTAATATCTGGAATCTAGGTTATATTTTTAAACTATTAAGCTAGCCTTAGAAAACAGTTTCTAAAATATTTATCTGCTGAAGTTTATACAGCCTTGGAGGAATGCTTTTGGCATCTGGCTCGCCCTGTCCACAGCACTGTCCACATACCTTAGTGTTTATATTACAGGAGCATAACCTAATGAAAAACAAATGGCTCCATGTGAGACCCCTTTGGGTTCCCCAGCTGCATCAAGCAATGCAGCAAATCTCTCCTTGGCACGTGCCAAAGCCTGCCCAGCGTGAGAACCATGCTGGGTCAGTCCCACATCCATGGTGGGCAGCAAAACGCAGCTCATCACCCCAGAGATCACGGGGATGTGTTTCCATGTCCTTCAACAGGCTTTGACTCAGGCTGTTTAAGTTCACTTTTCAGGAATTTTGTTTTGTTTAGACATTTACAGGCCTCTCCAGAATCTAGTGTAATCACAAAAAAATGACAAACAAACGAAAGGGCAAGTGCAGTGCTGGGGTAGCAGGAGAAAGGCCTCGCACAGGAAGAGAACATGCCCAGCGCTCGAGCCTTTACACCATCCCTTGGACTTCTCCAAAGGAAGCCCCATGTAGCAGCAGTCCTCAGCACAGAGTACCTCAGCTCAAGGTGAAATGAGGGTCTCCCTCACGCAGCAGCTAATTACCACACACACCAATTCAAATCCATTGCTAAAAAACCAAGCCCATCACTAAAACCCCAAGCCCATCATGGTGGAAGGGACCACAGCCACTCAGCAGCAGGATGCTCACTCCTCTGCAGGATGCTTGTTCCTCCATATCCAAGGCACAGAGCAAGCCAGACGGGACCCCACCATGCAGCCCAGCGGCACAACTTTCATGAGTTACCCAAAAAAGCAGAGGAACTTTCTGGTGGAGAGAATTAAGCTTTGGGATATTTTCAGATTTAATAAGCTCGGCAGGGGGCAGGGGAAAATCAAGGCTTTTCAATTGTGTCTTTTCAAAAATTAAAATAACTGAGCATTTCTTGTATAACTACTTTTTTTTCCTTGGCATGCCATAAATTAGCAGCTTAATTTCTCTGCCTTCATAGGCACAATAAAAGAGGAACTTTCTGAGAAACGTCACGCAGGCCCTGACTTTGGATCGAGTGAACGTGACATCCCTGTGCCACGCTGCTCTTTCCTGTTCCAGGAGAAAAACTCCATCCTCAGCCATGTACTCCCTCCCCAACTGCTGACAACCACAGGGAGGTTCAATTAGTCAAATTTCACAGCTGGCTCTGGGACAAACAAAGCCTATGACACAAAACTACTGTAACAGTAAGCAGGAGACCAGGCATGGGGTGGGAATCCCACCTCGCTCCGTTGGCGCATCCAGGCTTAGGAATGCTGTTGAATGTCTCAGCTTCATCCGGAGCAGCAGCCATAGTCCCACTCATCAACCATTCCACAATCTCCCTGATGGTCTGCACGTTTTATGAAATTATATTTGGTGGGCTGAACATAGATTCCCCATCCTTAAATAGCAAGCAGAGCTGACTGTACCCTAACATTAGGGTTTATTCATGTCCTGTGGTTTGAAGTCCATGGTAAAAGGCAGGAAAATACACAGTCTGGTGATCACTAAAGTAGTATGTAACAGTGAGATAGTTTTAACTTAATCACAATTCGCCCAGCTGTAAGAGTTTACTGTCATATCTACTCTTCTTTGCTAAACCATAATGGCAAAACTACAGGGTAACGTACCCAGTGTAAACTAGAGCTCTCATTGTGGGAGTCTGGGCACACACACCTCCAAGGGGTCTGCAGGGTATTCATCTTCCATCTGTACAACCACCACAGCAAGAAACTTCCTTTGCTCCTGACTACAAGTTCTAATGGATAAGATGTCCCTCAGCTTTATTTCCAATGTCATCCCTTTTAAACCATGACCCTCTGGATGGGTAGGGCGGGCAGTGCCAGGGCATTGGCACGAGGGACTCCAAGGGACACTGGACAGCCACATCTGGTCTCCATACACATCTTTGTTGCTCGTCTTGTCTTGTGGTCCCCCCACAGCTTAAAAAACAAGGCAGATGGGAACGGTGCGCTGAGCCTTCCTGCAAGGAAAGCTCCCCAGGGCATCCCAGCATGATTTACACAATTATTCATAACTGTACAGTGACCAGACAAAAACAGATGCAGCAACGCAGGGTAATGACTCAGCTGGACTTGGACGGGCCACCGTATGTTGAAATCTTTTTAACTCCTCATTCTTTACAACTGCTTTACTCAGAGCTCACCATCTCACCAGCCCACTAAGCCACCTGGTCTCGTTTTTCCAATTTTAACACAAACAGTGGGAGCTGCAACATACTTTTTATCATCAATATCCCATCTCGGAAAAGAACTCAGCATCGTGTTTCTTGGACTGCACTTTAATAGCTGTTTTCTCTGTTCAGAAACTAAGCCTGTGGTATTGCAAATATCAATTTGAGCAATACCCAAAATTGTGCCCACAAATTCAGATTAAATACTGTCAGCAAGCTACAAGCACTGTGCTCCTTTAGGGCAAAAATCATCCCTTTCAACACACTTCAAAAATATGTAAAGTAAAGAGAACAGCCAAAGAGATTATTATGGGGAAATAGAAGACTTTTAGAAAAACATTTAATTCCTTCATGAGTTTAGGGGAGAAGCCTGATTGATATTTGTAATCTTTTGGTGGACAGAGCTGTCATTTAATTTAGCTTGCATGACTGAAAGAATTTAACAAAAAGTGTTCCATAGAGTTTTGCTGAAATTCTTTGCATGTTTTTAGTAAGCCTCTGGAATACGATCAAACCTAAAAAGCTGGAGAGGATGGAGACTGAACTTGCAGCTAAAATAATATTAAAATTGTAATATATGCTTAATAATCAAGTATTCACATACAGCAGAAAAAGTGCCTCAGTGCAGAAATTACTCTGGATCCCCAGCCGTGTTATCCATGTGCTGCTTGGCATCAAGAAAGGAATCCTGGGAACTGAACCCAGCAGTGAAAACCAACCCCTGGCTCTACTAGAAACCTTCCAAAACTCAACCAAACCCACCAACTCATGACTACCTGTAAGATCTGGGATGCCTTCCTACAGAAGCCTCGTAAGGAAGAGTTTTGGAGGAGCAAAGGTGTTATTTCCCCTTTCATCCCTCCAGCCCCACACTTCGGCCGCACACTTACAGGTACAGGACACAGATCCCGTGGTACTTCCCACACAACTCCCAAGATTCCCAACAGGTCAGGTTTTTCTATTTTAAATTCCAGCCTGCTGAAAACATGGGGTTTTGGGGGAGAAAAACTAGATCTTATGGCCAATCCTGACCTTGAAATCTGCAATACCAAATAATTTACGTGTGGCTTTTAAATCAGGGCAGCATCATGGGAAACGTGCAGATTTTCACACGATACTGTTCCCTGTTAACAGCTCATTACAATCTACAGAAGTATATTCCCATTATGAAATACAGCTGGGGTTGTTTTGCTTACGAAGGTCATTATCTGATCACAGGCAAGAATCGGGGAAAGGAACCCATTTTATAAGGCTGAAGTTGTGGACTTTTTGAAAACTCATGTGTTTTGAATTTGGTGGCCTGATCATACACAACCATGCACCAGCAGAATTGATTCTCTCCACTTCCTCTGCTTATTAGCCCTGGAAATAGCATGGAAAAAATTATCTTTTATTAGCAAATACTTTCTTTATTATTGAACCAACCCTCATGAGATTTGTTGGTGCCCTTCACGCCACATTCCTATTTTGCAGCTCTGTTCGGTTTATCCATTCTATGGACAGGGGCCTTGGTGGCACAGAAGCATGCACCAACACAAACCCAGTGCAACATCAACAGCATCAATTTTTTGATTGCTTCTTTCCAAGCTACAGAGAACTTTCCCCCTCTTGGGTGGCAATGAAATGCAACGCATATTACAGAAAAACACAATGTTCCCTGGCACCAAGCACCAAATTCCATTTAAAAATAAAGATATTTAAAACTTTAAAAGTATCTGTAAATAGCAGGATCTGTACTTCTGTCTTGCACGAGCAAACACATGTGCCTGTGCTCACAGGCAGGCATCACTGCTCTTCTGTACACAGTGTTAGCCCATGGACAGAAGAGCCTGTTTTGGCAGGAGAACACATGAACTGTGGTTTCCTTATGGCCCTTCCAGTTGGATGCACCTTGGCAGCAGAGACATGGCAGAGAAGAAACCTGTTCCTAATTGAACTCCTATTTCAAGCTCAGCAGAACAAAGCGTGATCACTAATCAAATGTTAATAAAGTGGAAGCAGGCTCTGGAGCTGCAAAAGTAATTTTCAGTGCTTGGAAAAATTATGAGTTGGACATGTTGGCTGTTTTATCAGCTACTCTAAAAGACAACCCTGCATTTTCCCATGCTGCCTCCTTGGAGTCATCACAGGTTTTGTGCTGCTGGAGCTGAACTCAGCAGACCAAGCTCCAGGCAGCACCTCCTGCCTGCTCTGGGCAAGGGACAGCCCTGGGGTTCCCTCCCCACACACTGCTCTTGGGACATTACTGCTCTTGGGCTCCACACCAACCCGTGGCGATGAGTGCCAAAAGTTGTGAACCATAGCTCTGAATTTATACTGGGGCTCCTTAGCCATAAAAATGTTTAGCACTCAAAACACCATCTCCTGGAACAGGAAAAATCCCTACCCTGCATCACTTGGGGTCTATCAGCACAGCAGGACCCACTTTACTGTCTTCACAGGCTGCAGAGGAGATGCTCTCAGCTGCCAGTAAATCAGTTTTCCTGGTCACTCTCCTGATAGCACAAAGAAGCTGGTGACAGCCGTGAATTATTGACCAAAGAGTGGCCCTACTTTATGGATCATCAGCTTAATTCCAGATTAGCTATCCAAACTGACAACATCCCTATGGGTAAAGGAAGACAGATAAAGACGCCTAAGAGGTGGCAGTAATTAACACGAGTCAGCACCGGACAGTAAATCTCTTTCAGCAGCAGAAGGGGCTGCCAAGGTATTATGGATTGCTCTGGTTTGGTGAGGGCAGGCTGATGCCCGGGACAAGATGTTCCTGCAGGCTCAGAGGTTAAGCCCTGGCTGGCACCACGGTAGAGCAACGGGCTCCTGCCTGCTGTCCCCCAGGCAGGGGAGGTGTCACTTCCCCAACCTGAACAAACGCTCATTCATCACGGGGTACATGTGAAAAAGAGATTACTCAGGCTTTATGATCAGCTCATTCACCTTATATCCAGTTCCTTCCCCTTCCACCCCCAGCTATTTATGGCTTGTTTTTATGCAGCAGTAGAAAGCAACAGGACAGTGTGGGTGCCAAGCAGGGTTGAGGGGTCCAGCCCAGCCTGATGGGCACCTGGGCAGTCCCCATCTGCTTCTGGCTCATCCCCTAAGTCCCACATCGATGGCAATGCTGGAGAAATGCTGCTTTCTTCTTTAAGCTGCTACAACCCCTTCTGTTCCTTTGCATTTTCAAGCCCAAGCTATTGCTGGCCCTTCAGCATTCCCTTCCTACATCTACCTCCACCAAACACAGACATCTCTGAAACTCCAAAAACCCAGCCATTAGACCAATCATCTGACATGTGGTTGGACTAGGCAGTAGATAACACTTTTAGCACCTTGCTGGAGTCTGTCAGAATTAGAAAGATTTCCATGAGCTACCACTTCACTGGAAGCAACATAGGAATGCATCCATTTACTGCAAACACCCTTTGCCAGCTCTTCACTTCACCTGAGCTGATCTGCATCATTTCCTCAGTCCTAGTCTCTTCCACAGGGCTCATAACTGCTCCAGATTTGGTGTTACTCCTGCCAGAGCACCTCCTGAGGACATCTGGTGCACAACCCAGGAAACCTGTAGCTTGATAAAGGGGAGCAGAATGCCAAGTTAAAATTGTGGGTGCACTTTCAAACCTACACCAGGGAAAGAGCTGGTATTTTAAGACCACTTAGGCTTTCAGATTGCATGGAAAAATTACATAAGGAAACAAAGTCACCAAGAGAGCAGTCCCCACCAGGCACATTAACCACTCACGCCTGTCAGTGGTGGAAAAGGCATTGCAAAGATGCTTCCTTCCTTGGTACCTGCAAGGGCTATCTGCCTTGTCCTCTTTCCACACCTTCCTTTCTCTGGCATCACAGCCCTGCTCCTTCTCCCCACAAAGTTTCTCAGTCTCCTTCCAGTAGCCCCAGCTGCCTTCCCCTCTCCTTTCCACCTGCTCTGCATTGCTAGACACGAAAACCTGGACCAATTTCTCCACCTCTCAAGCAGCCACCCCTTGGGGGGTTGGCAACTGAGTGAAGGAGGGGTGTGGGAACCAACGTGGGCCAGGGCCCATCATTGCTATTATCTGTATTTTCCATATGTTTAGTTACATTGGAGCAGAGCCCTGCTCTGCCATCCAAACACCACTCAGGAAGGCCCAAAGAGCACGTCACCAGAAGACAGAACGTGAGACAACAAGCAAAGTAAGAGCACAAGGAACAAGAAGACAACATGGCTAGAGGTGGAGCAATCAACCATCTCATTGCCATCACGTTCTTCAGGCATCTGAGCAGGGGTGGCCTGGGCAGAAGATGCCCTAGATGCAAGAGCATCCAGAAGGACATGTAGGTATCGCACCACATCGAGTCATCTGCTAAAACAGCCCCAGGTTTCTGTAGAGGGAGACCAGTGTGACCCAGGCAGGGAGTGCAGCAGCCCGTGGGTCCTTCAGCCTCTTCCCTGCCCAGCTCAGCCCAGCCCAGGCTGGGAGATTTCCTCTTGGCTCAGGCTCCAGCACACGTGGCGGCTTCCAGTTGTCAGCAACGTCTGCTGGGAGACAAACATCTCGTCCTTGGCACCAGGTAGGAAACAGCAAGCTGAGAGCTGTGCCGGGAGGATTTTTTTTCCTCCTCTTCACCTTCTGCAACACAAACGAGAGGCAAATCCCTGCCCCAGCCACTTCCTTTTTCCCTTAAAAGCTCCCAGTGGAGAGGGACTTCTCAAATCATGTATTTTTGTGCATAGTGTTGTGTTGCACAGAGATTTCTGCCAGAACAGCAGCCCAAGTCACGCTGGCTGCATCCTGCCCTCAGGAGCTTTCCAAGCTTTACTTTTGCATTTGCTTCATCTTAAGGCACTGGAAGCCCAAAAAGCAACTGCAGGCAGTTCTGATGGATGTCCCCAGGTCTGCAGAGCTGTCACAGGGAACTGAACAGCCGCCTCATAAGCCACTTACCTCCCATCAGACAAGACAACCCCAGTGCGGGGTTAATTACTGAGCTATTGATTTCAGCAGAGACTTAAATCAGACAGGAGGAGGAGAACTCCATGGCAGACACCCCCAAACCTGTTAGCTAGGGAGGATCGAGCAGCTGGTCTCTAATTAATGGCTGATGGCTGGGCTGGCTCCTGGGCCAGGTCTCAGCTCTCCTCTGCATTCAGAGCATGGATGCTGCTTGCTAAAACCTAAAAAATGTCACAGACACAGCTTTTCCTGTGTCAATATTGGCATCTAGGATAGATCTACCAACAGGATAAGGAACCAACCATCCAGGCTCAGGCACTGCTGATACACTAGGGTGCAACTCATCACTGATACTGAATGTACCCAACAGCAACTGACCCTGCAAGGCTCAGGCCTCTGGAGCTGCAGGCAGGAGGTAAGAGGAGCCCTGCCCAGGATGGTTCTCCCACACACAGATGCACAGACGCCAACTGAGCAGCTGAAGCAACTCAGTGTTTAAATTAAGTTCAAAGCTGGTGACTTTATACCCTCCCCCAGTGAGACTCAACACTCATAGAGGAAGCCCAGAAAAGTACCTATATGAGTCTCACCCTCAGCAATTAGATGCTTATGAAAAGGTCAGTAAACTCCTTCCTCACTCACAGGCAGGAGGCATTCAAGGGATCCGGCCAAAAATAAAAAGTAACTTCCTGCCCATCACAATATTTGTTGATGGCTCGAACACCCACCCTGTGCCAGCTGCCTCCCATCCCCCTGCTAACTGTGCTGCACAGGGCAGCATCTTCTTACATGTGTCCCCAGAAAGGCCAACCAAGCACATTTCTTTCTCTTAAATATCTCTCCCTAGCAATACAGCCAAGTGAGACCATAGGCAACAAATCCTGCTGCAACCTAAAGTTCCCTCTTTGCTCTCAGTTTGATGTGCTGCAAGGGCCATCTCTCATCACGTGGGCTCCAACAGCACGAGCACTAAAATGCAACCCAGCCTCTGCAGCCAGTTACATGTCAAAACCAAGGTAAGAAGTTTAATGAGCAACAGCATCAACTGAGAGTCCTCCTGAGCCATGAGGGGTATTCAGACCTGCCCCAACACAGACAGGTCAATGTCTGACTGGGGATGGGGTTTGCCAGCACAGAAACCTGCCTTATTACCGACATCTGCTTCATCAGCAGGATAACAAAAGGAGAAAGATCACAAATTATTCATTATTTAAAATGAATGAAACCTCTTGCACTTTCTGACAGCAGCACAGTTTGCATGAAAGCTGCAGTGGCCTGTGCCAGCCACTGCCTCCCGTGGCCACTGAGGTGGGATAGAGCATCAGGAGAAGTCCCAGGAGAAGCCAAACCAATGCTATAAAAAAAGGGACCACCCTTTCCTAGAGCAGGATGAAACAGCATGAAGTTGTGTCAGGGGAGGTTTAGGTTAGATATTAGAAAAAGGTTGGGCACTGGAACAGGCTCCCCAGGCAAGTAGTCACAGCACCAAGCCTGACAGAGCTCAAGAAGCATTTGGACAATACTCTCAGGCACAGGGTATGATTCTTGGGATTGTCCTGTGAAGGGCCAGCAGTTGGACTCTATAATCCTTCTGGGTCCCTTCCAACTCAGGATATCCTGAAATTCTGTTCTAGGATTGCTGAATGAGGTGTAGGTCTGATGCACCTCCTGCTTCAGACCAGGGAAACTCTGGTGACACTTGTTGCAAGAACAAAGCTGCTGAGAGCATAAGATGAACTGCTTCAGCCAGCTAAATGCCTTGCTGCACACAGTAGTAAGACACCTTGCAATGCCATTCCCACCCAAAAGATGCCAAACCAACTAATGCTTTTGGTTCTTTCAATATACAACACACACAAACCCAGAGCAGTCTGAGCAGGCAGGATCTAGAAGGACTCCCCCACTACCCATCTACAGCTGGTGGTGTGGACCAGATACAAATTAAGACCTCTGGGAATAAAAACATGCCACAAATGTGCTTTGTTCCCACTGCAGACATAGTCCTTTGGTAGAGTGGCAGAATTGCACTGGGGAAATTCCCAGCTCTAACCTTCTCAGCATGTGAAGCAGCTTGGGATGGAGTGGGAATCTCACAGGGATTTGGGCTCACGGCTGCACTGCTTGCACACCATGCCACAGCTGGGCACCACACTCCCACAGCACAGCCCAGGGGGTTGCAGAGGGGACTTCCCACTGGAGCTGGGCCTCTCTGCCCACAGTGGGTCTGACAGCACTGCCTTTTTCTCCTGTCCCCTGAGAACATCATGGCTAAGCAATCTTACACGACCTCAATCTAGAATCAAAAGTAGCATTATTGCTAATGAGGCTTTTTCATGGGAACAAAAGCAGTTGGATTTGGTTTTCGGCCAAGAAGACAACAGGTTACCTTCTGGACGATGAAGATTAGCTCTCTGAATCCCAGTCCCTTCTCAGTCTGGACCACATTATAAAAACCTTGATGTCAAGTCAAATTTTGGAGAAAAACATGAGAAAACTACCAATCAACCAACTAACACCAGAGAGCTGCATCCTTTATTAATGGGACCATCAGGGAGGACACCTACCTCAGACATCTACTGATTAAATTACAGCCTGAGTTACAGCACAGGCGACACTTGATACAATTAATGAGGCCCAGAATAACTGTAATTAACTGTTAATCTGGTATCAACAGCTCCAATTACACTGGATTTTGCTGCACAAGGACTCCTTCAGGTTTGTTTCCTTCAAAACAGGATAAACTCCAGCATTGGTATACAGGATATCTGGTGTTTGTTTTAAGGCATCGCTGTGCTTCAGCTGCATGTTTTGGACACAAAAGCAAATGAATCCCCTTTAAAGGTGTTCATTTGTTTTTTTCTCCAGCTGATTTCCACAGCATTGTTTGGAGGCTGGTCCCTGCAGGACACACCTGAGGCACCTGCCTCCCTGCAGGAGCTGAAGCCACAGGGACAAAGTTGAATCCCTTCTCATGCATAAGATAAGGGCAGCCAGGGAATTTCAGGGAAGGAGAGTGATAAAATGCTATTTATGTTACCCAAAAGTTATGGACGCTAGACAATAAACTGGTGTGGAAACCAGCCAAAACTGCTACTCATCCAAGCTCAGCCCCAGCAGCTTCCTGGTCTTCCAGAGAAAATCCAAGGAGATGGATGTTAGGCATTGGAATAAGTTGCCCAGGAAAGCAGTGGAGTCACCATGCCTGGAAGAGTTCAAAAGGTGTGTGGATGTGGCACTTAAGGACATGGTTTAGCAGTGAACACGACAGTGATGGGTTAATTCTCTGGAATTGGGGTAGGTGGGATTAGCAAAAAGGAAGCACAGCTGAGATATTCCTTTCCATAGTGATAAAGGAGATACATGGCTTCACACAGGAATGCACCTTTCCCAGTCCTCCCATGTGTGTTTCTGAAATTCACTGCCAGGGAAAGGCCAAATGAAAGTAAGAAGGACAAGAAAACAATGAATCTTGTCTCAAGAACAGCAGCTCTGGAGTCCCATTATCTACCCCCCCAATAAAAGGATTGTATGGCTGTGGACCAAAGGATTTGGGTGTGCTGAGGAAAAGCCTACAATAAATTACTGAACTGTCTGATGTGAGGACTTTTGATATTGCCAGATGTTTTGGCACCAACATCAGCAAAACCAACAGGTCAGTAACAGACAGGGTTTGCTGGGTTTCCACAGCACACAGGAGATGCTCAGGCCCTCAGCACAGATTCACTGTCACTTGAGCAGTACCTGAAAAAGGCCTATTTACTGCCCTTCCTTACTGTGAGAAAATACCCCACATTCCACAGAAAATGTCACTGCACAGTGTGGATCTTAACTGTGCACCCCTCACGCTCCCTCTGTGTCGGGCAAGACCATGGTTAAAACAGGCAACAAACTCCAGCAAACACAGCCCAGGATACACCTCTGTTTGAAAACAGGCATGCAAACACAGCAGGTCCAAAAAATCTCTGGCTGTTAGAGAAAACTCTTTTGGGTGACCTGTGGATACAGCATTCCCACAACAACCCTGATAAAGCCCGGAGGTTTGCGACAGGTCCCGGGCAATATCTGGTGTGGGCAGACACCGGCTCTTCCTGAAGAGGGGAAGGAGGGGTTTGGGCTTGAAAAGCCACCCTACAGTCAGATACCTCCAAATTTAATTATGTTCTCATTACCAAGGGTCACACATCCCCTGATTTAACTGCCCTGGCAAAATCCTGTCAATACCACTTGCACAGAGTGGGAGAGCATTTACCCAGCACGTTAATGGGAGCTGGGGCACAGCTAAAAGGATGATGGAATTAGTATTTAAATACCAGGCCTAGACTTGGTGGAGCTGTAGATTACTTTGTGTAGTAAAGAAGAATTAACTGATCCATTCCAAAATGCATTTATCATTAAAATAAAAATCTTCTGTCATTTTATTTAATAGCCTTAGTAAGAAATAATTGCAATGTCTGGTTGCTTTTCAACAACATGTGGTTTTAATATTTTAATTGTTACAAACTGTTTAATAATGGTGAACAAAAGGCATGTCCAAGTAATTATTGTATTTATTAACATTTCTTTTGAGGACTTGATAGATTATATTGCACACATACAGCACTTCAGACATTGTAGTGTTAACGTATTAAATTTAAAGGTGGAAAAGGAGCCAGAAGTGACTTGCTTTGGTGCAATTTAAATATTGTGTTTTCAAGTGATTAGTGTTGTGCATCACATTATTCAACAATCTGGAAGTGTGCACATTTTTCTAATTATTATGCAGCTTCATCTGATCAGGGAATTAAAATACAGTGGGAATAATAAACCTCAGAGAGCCTAGCAGGCACAGGGAAATGCTGTTCCACCAAATCCGTCAAAGTCATGGATTTTTCTGACGGGGAAATATATTCCTGAAAAGTCCCCACCTCGCCGGGCTCTCCCATAATAAATTTCATAGTTTTCCCTACTTTGAGCCACCCAGGTCAGGGTCTGGTGAGGTGGGTTCCCAGGACCTCATGTCTCCCCTGGGAGCACCCACGGCCACCCCGAGCTGCCCCATGCCCTGAGAGCCCCCACTGCACCACTCAGCAGTCTGTTTGCAGGTTTCCTGTATGCCCCAAGCAGGATCTGGGTCCCTTTGCCTCCCCAAGCATCATTCCCCCATGGCGGGGTGAGACCCTCCTCTCTGGTCCCCAGTGCTCCACCACACTCTGTATTTTAAGCAAAGGGGTTGTAAGGGACTCTCAGGCACAAGGGCACCACACCGTTCCCAGGCCTATTTTGTTTACATTTGATTCAATCAAGTTGTGGCCTTTTGGCCTCTTTCCAAATTAACTTCTGGGTGACCTCCACCATGCCCTCTCCCAGCAGCCAGGCCGCCGGGAAACAGCCCATTAAACCTACAAACAAATACGGGACATATTGGTTGATCAAATCAGCTTCAAACACAGCTCTGGAAACGCCTGGCCTGTGCTTTTAATGCGAACTTCAAGTCTATTTTATCTTCGGTCATTCGCACCTCTGAGCCTCCTGGCTTTTTTTTTTTTTGTTTTTCCCTTCCAGCTATAGCTCTGTGTTTTACTGCCTCATAAAATTTCTAAATTTTGTTCTCATCCTCCTGCAAACCCTGAGAAGAGCAATGTGAGGGTCTCTCACATGAGGCTCACCACAGGGCCCGGGTCTTTACACCGAGCACACAAAAAAAGGCAGCAAGACCCTGCTTGGGGGAACAGCTGCAATATTCCAAGAAATTGTGTCTTCCCCGTATTTCCAAGGAAATAAATCAAAGGGAGTTTCTCAGGGTCTGTGAAAGCATATTGCCTGGATTCCCATCCCCAAAGGGTTTATTTTTTCAAGAGCTTATATGGTAGTTAGATTTCTGGCTAGAGAATATGCAATATGATAAAAACACAGTCCCTATATGGGGCAATAAATTACAGATTGTTTGATGTGGAAACCAAAGAACTGTCAAACTCCAGTATATCTGAAAAATTCTAAATGAGCCCTTAACTCGAGTGTCTGGAAATGTACAGTATGTTTCCAGGCCATTCAATTTTGTAAAGACATATCTCCCCCATTTAAGTTTCCTTTTATGGATTTTAGTATTAATTTTTGGTGTGGTCGTTCCCTCCTTTTGTTAAAAAATTGTGCTCTTCCTCCTCGAGACAGTACTATGATAAACACCAGGATTTAACTAAATATAAACAGGGATTGGAGCTGGGCACAAGCTAAAAGAGGTAACTGCACTAAGGATGGGGTAAAGCATCTGCTGCAGTGGTGTCAGAGCCCCATAGGCACTGCAGAGGGCACAAAAGCCACCTCAGAACAAACAGGCACAGGAGGGAAGACTAAGAGTGTCATATCAGCAAATTTGGTACTGCAGATCCCTGCTTTATCTTCACACCAGCATCACTCAGGTCCGCTCTCCAGAGCCTTTCATAGAGGAGGATGATCAATAGGAGGTCACCAATGTGGCAGAGCTCCCAGGCTGTGGGGCATAGGACACCACAGCCCCCACCTCCATGTTTATCTCTTAAAACTTGAAGCTCTTACCCATCTGTCAGCCATCCAAATGCCTCCCCGTGGTGGGAGGAAAATTGCATGACCAGAGGAAATAGCTCACCTCGCACACAGCTCTCTGCCTAGGGATGGTACCGAGTCACGAAAAAACTGAGCAAGACCTTGCGCTGACACTGAACAACCTTTCAGTTTCAATATACTTTTACGTGTGGGATGAGTGAAAACCCTTCTAGCTAGAAACAGACCCCATCCACTCTGGGAAATAAAAGTTAGGAACCAATTCCAACTCATTTTCCTGAAGGTGACCCTTAGCCTCCCAGCTGAGATAACAATGCTAATATTTATGGATGGGCTGTTCATGCCTCTGGGCACACAACAAAAATAACTCAAATCAAAACTTGGTAGACATCTAACAGAACTGGGGGAAAAAAAATTCTACTTCCAATATGGCAATAATAAACTATCTCAACCACCAATACACGAAAAATAGCATCAGCCACAATCACACATTTGGGTGAAACAAAAATGGTCTGATGTAATGAATTGGCATCACTGAGGGGGACTCATCCAGAAAGGGCTGACTTGAGACAGCAACACTACTCAGGCACTGTGCTTTATTCATTTATTTAGTTCAGCTTGATAGAAGGTGCTCAAACCAAAAAAATCAATCTGGGAAACTTTCACTTCCCCTTCTCTCTTGGTTAAGTTTTCTATACTCCTTTCAGTTCCCACAGGTTTAATTCTAATGCACAAACCCCATTCTCCTTTCAAACTGCAAATGTTTGATGAGAATCTCTGATGTGTATGTGTGCACATTTACCCGGATTTGGTTTGAGGAGACATGAACTAAAGAACAAGCATGATTTCTACACACAACACATTCGCCAAACTCAAGCAAGCTCGAAAACGTGGCAAACTGCTGAAAGCAGACATTTTCAGCAGTGTGAGCAGCCTGGAATAAAGCAAAGTCAAGTCATCAGCAAATTACAGACATTTTAGCAAAAATCTACAAGTAAAAGCAAAAGCTCTGGGACTCTACGAAAATTGCACCAACTAGCGTGGTTCCTGAGTCTGCCCACACCCACAAAATCCAGGCTGCATCTCTAACAACACACTGTGAGGAAGCCACAACATTGTACTATTTTCCCAATTTATGGGTAGTCACATGGAGAATCCAGTTTACAGCTCTGAGCACTACAAAGACACTCTTTTCCCCAAAAAATCCTGGATATTGGAAAATCCTTAAAAGCCACTGTTGGCTTGAGCTTGGTGGATAAGGAGATTTTCACCCCACCCCAGCTCAGGAGTCCCCACTGCTTCGCAAATCTGAAGCCAACACCTGAAAAACACAACTTTAATTCATCCAGAGCTGCGGCTCCTTCCACATTTCCTACTCTTTGGCATTCAAGATGCATTCCACATGTGAAAGAGAGCTCAAAACTTCCTTAGGTCAAGAAAATAAGTGTGATGGTGAGCTCTGGCACCCCAAATCCCAAATTTAAGTAACCTCTGCAGTTTCACGGTTTATAAGCTACTTATCATAGACTACAGACCCTCCACAGAAACAGAATCATATCATAGAATTACAGAATGGTTTGGGTTGGAAGGGATCTTATAGATAATATAGTTCCAGGGACACTTTCCTTAGACCACATTGCTCAAAACCCTGTACAACCTGGCCTTGAACTTCCAGGGATGGGGCATCCACAGCTTCTCTGGGCAAGCTTCATAACTAATTTTCTCAAACCACTTCCCATTTTCTCCTAATTTTATTCTCAATTCCTC